>NC_081186.1:88305119-88623132 GCF_029867415.1 Vicia villosa | reverse complement strand
CCTTCAAAAACGCATTCGCCGCCGTGTCTTCGACACTTTATTCCTCAAAGCTTCGAACACGCCTAAATACCTACAAAAAGACAACAAAACCATCAAACAGTATATATTTACACGAAAACGAATCAAAACACAAACGATACAAATATACACAAAAACGGGGAATTATTCAAACGGTATTAACAAAAAGCGTCGTTAAGTGTCACTATTTACATACACAAAATAACACAATTTGACACTTAACAACTCTCCCCAACTTGAACTTGTTTGTCCCTAAACAAGAATCAACTAACTCAAGGAAACAAGCGAAATTCAAGCAATTATGCAACAACAAGTTTTGAAAAACGGACAAGTGTATGACTCAAATGCAAAACGGTACACACAAAGTAAATACTTACCACTAAACTAGGACGATTACATAAACACGAAACAAACATAAAGTACAAATAATATACCAAACATTCTAAAACAATACAAGTTCACAAATGAATCACACCTAGCAAAACGGAATCATCGGTAGATGACAAACACACAAAATGAGTTAATTTCACTCACCTACAATCTTGCAAACAATAGACAAAATTATGCATTCATCTCAAAAAATTCACATCGACACATGAAAACATAAATCACAAGGGCTTTTCAAGGTTGTAATGTGGTCGGGAAAACAAAAAGGGATGATTCCTAAAGCTAATTGAAACAAAAACTTGCCTAATTCTAAGGGAGATATAACTTCCACAAAGTTTCAAACAATACAATTTCAATCCACTTCTTCCTTCACACCAAGTGTTACACCAAACACACCACTTATTAACACAATTTATTCCAGACTCTTTTTGTCTTACTATTTTTCAAAGCTTTTCCTCTTTTTTCTTTCTTTTTCTTTTTCTTTTTTTTTTTCTCAACACATACTCAACGAACCAAACAAGCACATAATCAATGCTCTCCGCAACTTGAATTCAACCAACGTTATACAATGAATACTCCCAACTTTCTAAGGCAAGGTAAAAACTCATACAACAACAAGAGGTTGAGGGTTCAAGAAAAAAAACAACAATCAAAATCCACCAAAAAGCGAACTAATTCTCAAGTTCAAAAAGAGAAATGGATAATGACAAAAAGCTCAAAGGTGTTAACAAAAGATCACACACTCACATGGTGAAATGAATATATGGCTAAGGTAGTTGTGCTCAAAATCAAACAAAATGCCTTGATCATTTTCATGCTTTCACAAAGTCAATACAAACAAAAGATTTAACATAATAAAATCCAGTTAAAACAAGAGTTGTGGTCTCCAGCATATGTAAATAATGGAAAGCTACCTCACAAAAAAGGCGGGAACTAAAGTGATTTACAAATGAACATGTATACAAAAGAATGAATGGCATAACAGTTGTAAAAAGCCTAAGTATCATGAATATGCTAAAGTCTAGAAAGCGATAAACACATACCTTGAACGTGTACAAAACTTTAACAAAATCATTACCATACACTCGCAAGTCGAAACGATCAAACTTGGAAAGTCACCTCAAATTCCTCAAGCTACTCAAAACAAGCTCAAAGACAAACACACAACTATTAATATACACAAACTAAAAAGAATAAACATGCTTGTTTTACGTCGTAAGCTCGACGCCTGTTATTTAAGAACGTTCCTCCAAGTCACTTCCACCCGGTTATTCCTAACCACACACAAGCAAACGTGAAAGGAACCAAACAATGATATAACAAATTGACAAATATAGAAAACGTGTGCAAGTATAGTAAACATATACAAGTATCAATATAAGAAAATATATAAGTATGAGAATATGCACAAAATATACGATATTCACAAAACTCAAAAACAAAGAAACTATCGCAATGCGAATTCAATAAAAACACCAATCCCCGGCAACGGCGCCATTTTGTTGAAGCGGTAAAGCGGCAAGCAAAAAGTAATAGGTATTATTTATTACCGGGCGATATAGGTTATATCGTATCGTAGTCCACAGAGATTGGTGCTACTGAACTGCCGTTCGACGGTTTCTTAGCTATGAGTTTGGGTTAAAATGGGTTGAAAGTAAACAAGGAAAATATAATATATGAACATAAAAAGAATTCATTCTTGATAGAGAATAGGTTATCTGGTTTGAATCTAAACTACTCCTCACAAACTTAGATTTATCACTCCGCCGTACTCAATCTACAATACTCGTCAGAATCACCACATATCCCTCACAACAATGTCCATGTCTGCAACACCGACGGAAATTCACTATATTGCTCTTTCGACGATGTCTCCACCGATCGAACAACACAGAGACATTAAACTCAGATATTATGTGGATGTTAACCCTACTCCTATGTCTAGAATCAAAAGCTAACAGATATCCCCCTAATCAAGATCTATGGTGTCCATGTCTGCAACAACACAAATCCAGAGCATTTAAGCAAAAAGATCAAGGAAACACCGATTAAGATTTGTAAAGCAAATATATTATACAACTAGTACAAAGAGTAACAAACATCCATGTGTTTAGAGTAAACTTACAAACAAACCCAACAAAAATGGTTACAAAGAGAAGAGGAGGAGGAGAAAACCAAATCTTTCGCGGTGTCAGTCACGATCAATCGAGCTCCCGACCAAGAATCTTCCGATTACAAGCCACAAATGTTGTTTTCTAAGCTCAATCTACCAAAAATGACCTAGGATGAGTTGGGGTTCAAAAATACCCAAAACATACCTAAAAAATATGATTTTACAACATATATGCAAAACTGAAAATCGCAGACCGCGCTAAGCGCGCCTACCGCGCTAAGCGGGCTGCCCTTTATTTTTCTCAAATCGCCAGAGCGCGCTTAGCGCCACATACCCGCGCTAAGCGGGCAACTCTCTGCCAGACTTGGTCTTCAAAATTCCAGACCGCGCTTAGCGCCAATAAGCGCACTAAGCGGGCTCAACAGAACAACATAATTTATTCCTTCAAAAACGCATTCGCCGCCGTGTCTTCGACACTTTATTCCTCAAAGCTTCGAACACGCCTAAATACCTACAAAAAGACAACAAAACTGTCAAACGGTATATATTTACACGAAAACGAATCAAAACACAAACGATACAAATATACACAAAAACGGGGAATTATTCAAACGGTATTAACAAAAAGCGTCGTTAAGTGTCACTATTTACATACACAAAATAACACAATTTGGCACTTAACAGAATACTACGCCAAACCGCTTCCTTTTCCATCAAAATCCTCCATTTCCATTTACTTAAAAAAGCCGCATTCAAATTCTCCATATTTGTTACTCCGAGGCCGCCTTCCTCGCGAGGTTTGCATCAACTACGTATCCTAACACATACAATAAAATACATTTCATACAACAACTAAGTTACTGATTTTAAGTTACAAAGATAATGCATTGAACCTTTTAGTTGTTACCATGTTCCACAAACTGAAGGTTATGGCAAGAACTAAAATATTGATTTTTCCTAAACATCAGTGTCAGTTTTACAACTTTAACAGATGGGACGAGTTTTTATATCTTGTATGTGTTGTTAACCGAGACATGTTTTACTATCGGTAACTGGAACAAAATTGTAGCTTTGATATTATTACATATGTTTATAATCTTATTTGTACATATGTTTTATTGATAGTTTTTATCTTTATCTTACATATTTTGTAATGATTAATGGAATTGGTATAATAATTAAGGAATATAGAATCTCTTAAATATCTGCTACATACCTTATTAACTTTTTAAAAGGAAACATTCTGTGTCTTTTTGTAGGTATTCTTGCGTATTTGGAGCATGATCAATTAAGTGTCGAAAACACGACTTCAAACGCGTAATTTTGAGCAACAAAACCAACTCATCAACGAATAAGGCTCAAAATAAAAGAATAAAAAATTATCAATCTGGTTGATATTTTTTCATTGTTTGATAGGAAATTGAATAAGCTTTCCAACGCTCCGAACCGGGCGCAAATCAGAGTTACGGTTCTAAAGTTATGACATTTTAACTAAAACTATTTTTTCATGACAGCACAGTCGGCGCGGAGCGCCCTCCTGCGCGCGATGCGCGCACTGTGATTTTCATAATTTTTAAATAGGGGGTAAAAACACATTTTTTAGGTTATGGTTTTGGGTATTTGTTCCCAATCCATTAAACCTTCATTTTTTGGTCTAGATAGCTTAGAAAACACCATTGGAGCTTGCTTTGTGATGATCGGAGGTGGAATGCTCATCAATCGGAACTGATAACCCGTGAAATGTTTCGTTTATCTTCTTCTCTTCTCTTTGTATTTCTCTTTTGTTGAGTTTGAATGTAAATTACTCTAAACCCATGGATGTGTGTTTTTCTTTCTACTAGTTGTATAAAGTTTGCTTTACAAATCTTAATCGGTGTTTTCTTGATCTTTTTGCTTAAATGTTTTGGATTTGTGTTGTTGTAGAAATAGACATCATAAATCTTGATTAGGGGGATATATTTTAGTTTAGATTCTAGAGATAGGATTGAGGTTAACATCCACATAATATCTAAGTTTCATCTCTCTGTGTTGTTTGATCGGTTGAGACATCGTCGAAAGAGCAATATAGTTGAACTCTCGTTGGTGCTGCCGAAATGGACATTGATGTTAGGAATATGTGGTGATTCTGATGAGTATTGTAGATTGAGTGCAACAGAGTGATAAATTTAAGTTTGTGAGGAGTAGTTTAGATTCGAACCAGATAAGTTATTCTCTATCAAGAATGAATTCTTTTTTATGTTCATATGTTATATTTTCCTTGTTTACTTAAAACCCATTTACCCCAACCTCAAGAACTAAGAATCTTTCGAACGGAATTCAGTAGCACTAATCTCTGTGGATACGATAAATTCTCGGATAAATATTTTCAAAACTTTTGTTGCTTGCCGCTTTACTGCTTCAACTGAGCCTAATCAAAATCAACCTCCAACCAAAAATTAACACGTTACGTGGGACTTTGGTCTTCCAAAAGCTATTCAACACTTTATAGCGATGATCGTCCACCACCCAATTACGGTTATCTGTTTCCATGATCCTCTCATAACTCACTTTGACAGAGAAACCATTGGAAATTTTCAACAACAAAAAAAGTCCAACTCATTTACGATAAGCTGGATAGGCTGTAAAATCATCGGTAACTTTGACAGCATCACAACAGTTGCTGTCGGGAGATTGTTGTCCTGATAAACCAAATACCACATCCACTAGTCAGTAACCCAAAAACCAAAATCTCAAATTTTTCGATATATGTGTCGCTGAAAACTGAAACAAGGAAGAGAACAGTTTGCACAACGTTAGAACACCCAGCCAAAAGTCAATACACATACCATTTCCATGCTTACACGCAATTGAAGAGAAAAACCAATTTTCTTGATTTTTCGTAATCGCTGAACCAACTGTACGAATGTCTTTCTGCCAAAGAGTCATTTTATTTCGGGCATGAACCACTAAATCATTTAGCATTACACACACACACACACACACACAAAAGACCCTTTAAAGCATGATAATTTCCTTAATGATTGTTTTGGGAGGAGAAAAAATAAATCAGACTACTAGACAAAATCGAATTAAAAAGAACCACTCTCCCTTATATGGACAAATGCTTGTTTTGCAAAGTAAAAAAGAAATGTTTCCTATTTTTGAAACAATTTCCATAAAATATACACTTTAAATTATCTAAAGGAAAATAAATATATCGAATCACCAAAAATACCTCAATTCAACTTTTAAAGCTCCTTTACTTTTCCTATTTATATAATTTTATTTGCAAATAGAAAAACTATAAATTTTAGGTTGCCATTACATTTTTTAAAATGCAAGACATAACGGTGAAAGCGAAGTTATCCGGACCATCTCTTAATCCAATTATTGTCAAAGCTTCTAAACATCTTGGGATGGTAAAAACTCCGTCTATATCTCTATTTTTTTGGTTGGAAGATTATTCCCAATATATTAGCTACTAAGGACCAATTACTTAGGAGGGACATTTTGTTGGATAGTAGTGCTTCGGTTTGTGTTTTTTGTTCTACGGAGGAGGAATGCCTTTCTCATCTGATAGGGGGCTGTTTTGTCGGGGTGGGTATTTGGAGGAAGATTTTTGAATGGATTGGTCTCGTTGATGGTTTATTTTTGGAGGAGTTTGAGGGGTTTCTTTTTGTTGTTGAGACGGTGAAGAATTTAGCCAAAATGTCAATAATTGCGGTGATTTGGTTAGTAACGGTTTGATGTATTTGGAATAGACGTAACGCTATCATTTTTAAAAATGACTCGTTTAACATTACCAAATATATGTCGGAGGTAATTTTTAATTCTTAGAATAATATATAATTTTTTCTCTAATTTACCAAAAACTATTTAAAGAAATACTTTTTTCCCTGATTCCTTTACTTTTATCGAAGAGTTAGAAAATATAATATCGTTTTAGATTTTCAAATAGTGTAAGTCACAAAATTTTAATTATGACACTTGGTCTTGGAGTATTTGTTTCACATCTGAGTATTTATTTATTTTTTTTGCGATTAAAGAGAGCCAAAGTCTAAAAAAAATAAAAATAGAACTACCGAGCAACAATTTTCGAAGATGATTTATCAATCCTATCCGCCACTTAATTATCGGAGTCTCCTTGAAACCACAATTTCCAATTTCAAATTAGTATATGTTTAGTTTTTCAGTGGCTTTGCTGAAACCACAATTACTCACCTTAATTTATCAAAAGTTAAACTGTAATACTGTAAATAAAACGGGTACACACTTGTAAAAATAAAACACAATTCGTTGTTTTATTCCTTGACATTAATTTAAGGGAAAGATAATAGATAATCAGATGAAATTAATAATAGATAACAATCATAATCAACAATCTTGGATGTCATACTAAAGAAAAAATTAGTTACCTTTCACAAGACTTTTCTTATGATTGATAACCTTACAATTAAAAGCTCCATTAAGACCCAGGTTTTCAATCTTTTCTGTACTTAAATTAATCCAAGCTAGCTCTCCATCCTCTTTTATAAAGAATATATCACAATTTTTGCTCACTCCAATAGGACGACCAATACAAGATAATGACTTCAAAATGAAGAGCTTAGTCCATGACTCATTTCTTCCAACCTCACTTAAAATTGAAATATGAAAACTAGTAGTCTCTGCATAAACTGAAATCAATACTATTGATTCACTTAACATCGCTAAGTATCTATAATCAACATCATCCTCCACGTCTGAAGGTATGGTTGTTGTAACAAACATCTCATCGCTCATGTTAAATGATAGCAAATAAACCTTATTATGTGTCTCACTATCACATCCATATGTTTTACATTTGGCCAACCAATGACACATTCCATCGTTGTACAAATGAACCTCCGCATAATCTTGATAATATGTCGGCATATCTATATCAAGTGTTTTCCAAGTGTTGGTTTTTAGACAATATATCTCCCAGAAGGAGCTTCCATCTTCATTGTCGTTAAAAAATACTACTTGTCGAATCACCTTATAATTATTTTTTACTGAGTCATATCCAAACCCATAAATCCCATGATATACCGTAGTAAATTTAATAGAAAAAGGACTTGGAGGAATGACTTTGTATTCATTTGTATTTGGATTCCATAATACAACTTTTCCTGATTGTTTACAATCAATAAACAGAAAGCCATTGATACTAGTTGAACCCAAAATTTTGAATGACCATTCTCCGCGGAGTAAATTTGGCAAATCTAATTGTATGATATTCTCAAATCTTTCACCGGATAGAGAATACATTCCAGATTTACATGGATTATCAGCAATCCACGATTCATCAAAACGTAAAAGGAGAGATGTATCATTATAATGTAAGTGATTCTTCAATAAAAAGTTCTTTCGAAACATGTTCATAAAATAAGTATTATCAAACAAGTCAGACCATGACTTACGTACGCAACAAAGTCTAGTCAAAGATTTGAGAGGCAACTTTGACAGAACAACAAATGCAAAATCATCATGTATATGGTTGATGGTCGCACCCATAGTTGTTCTCTTCATATATGACTCCTATAACTATAATTGATAATGACCCTTTATAAAACCAATCTTTCTCGAGCTGAAAAAAATATATATATAAATGTGTGTCAGGTGAATTATCTTTCCAACAAAATATATTTTCTAGAAATATTTATAAAAGAATAGTAGTTAATGTTTATAAAAATATAAAATATAAGAATGAAGAACTATCTTTTTAAATCAGCATAGTTAACTCCAAATTAACTTATGTTTCTTCTACAAAGAAATATACTGATAAAATGTTTTAAAATATAACAAATATGATGTTTTGAAATTTAATTTTAGTACAAGACATGATATCTTTCTCTACCATTATACTTAAAAATATTTAAAAAAAAAATTGCATCAAACTCCTCTCCGGTAATGAAATGCAAACAAAAAAACTTTATAAAAATTTAAGTATCTAGTATTAGTTTTTAACATAATACATCAACTTTTAAAATAAATATACTCATGAAAGAAACTCTGATTTACATATGGTTTGATAAATATATTGTATTATAGCTAACCATTTTTTTATTTAGACCACAACTTCGATGAGAAAGCGAATATTAGGTTTAACATAATACATCAGAAACACATTAATGGAGATTATGTTTGAAAGAAACTCTATGATATTTACCTACGCTTTGATAAAAATAATCAAGAAAACATCATTGTGTATATGTAATACCTTTTTTTCAGTGAGGACACAACTTTGATGAGAAAGCGAATGAGATGAGAGAAGCTGAAGAAATTCTATGTGAAAATAAAACTTATTTCAATGACAGTTAGGTTATATGAAATGAATATCATCAAAATTTTGAGTGAATTTATAAACATCTCATATAGGATTCCCTTCTAGAATGTGCTGACATATAGTATGTAATTTGAAGAAAATAACAGATTTTCATAAAAAGGTAAGATTTTTTGGTAAAGATCTGAAAATATATAATTTTCTTTTTTCCGTAATTTATTAATTGAGATACTAGTTTTAGTTCCTACATCTATGGAAAAAAATATTTTTGAATGTATATATATCATATAAAATTTCCACAGAATCTTGAAACGATTATAATATCTATTTAAAGGAATGAAATCGTATTTATAATGTATAATTTTATTTGGTTCCTTTTGGATTTCTTTTAACCATATTTGAAATTCAAATATATAAATTATCCAACTATGTAAAAATTCTATTATTATTCATTCAACCGAACCAAACCAAACCGTACAACTTTTTTTTTATGGTTCAGATGATTTTTTACGTCAAAACCGTCAAAACCGCATCGCGAACACCCAAATACAACATTGGTATTTAATTTTGATTTTACAACAAATTTAATCAGTTTTAGTTATTTATTATTATTTAAAATATTAATTAATCTTTTTTTAAATTTTAATAAAATTAATAATTTATTTTATAGAATTGGATAATACACAATAGTCATATACCTATTTTATTTTAAATAAATTTTTATTATTTAAGATACAAAATTCTTATTTTCAAATGTTAAAATATCTCATTGTGGATGATATGATTGAGGGTAATCTAGTGCTACATGAAGAATTTGTAGATCTTGAGGATATGATGCATGAAGTAGGATTGTTGAACCCAGTACTACAGGAAGTCACTATACCTTGCCGAACAAACAGAAAAATAACATTATCTACTCAAGAATAGATAGGGCAATTTGCAATGAAGAATGGTACACTACTTACCCTAACAGTGAAGCTGCAATCCTACCTTCCTCAATCTCAGATCATGCACCTTTGAGGATGAGCATTTCACATACCAGGCACAACTGGTAGTTCAAACAACCAAGGTATAAATTCCTGAACACTATTGTTGAGAATGTTGATTTCGTGGATAAAGTCAAAGATAGTTGGAAGGGGATTGTGACAGGAAGACCTATGTGCATTCTGGGGAAAAATTTAGAAAGACTATAACCTATCATGCATGGCTTTAATAGGAAGAGCAGTAATGAAGTAAAGAAGATAAAGGAATATATAGAGAAACTTATCCAGGCCCATCTGAATCTATCTAATGATCATATGAATTAGAACCTTATTATGGAAGTTGATATTTTACAAAAGGAACTGCTACATGCTACTGGATTGAAGGAGAATATTCTTATGAAGAAGCCCAAGATTAATTGGCTCAAGCTGGTAGATGGGAACACTGGTTATTTCCATGCCATAGCCAGAGAAAAGAATAAGAAAATTAGTATATAATTCACAGAGGTGTCATAATAGAGTACAAAATATTACTTTTAATTTGTTTTCTCTCACTAAAAACTTTCATCGCCCAAATACATAGACAACTCTGAAACGAAATAGAAACATAGCGTGTTTCTCTCTAACTTCTCCTGTTCTACTATCGTGGCCTTCGTACAAGACAACCACATTGTGTTGCCAATAATGTGCTCCTCTGTTCATGTAGCAGCCAAATGAGATAGCTAACAACAACGCTATCATTTGAAAATGCTATCATATTGTAGGTATGATAATCATGTTTTTTTAATGTTTGCCAATTTATCTATGCTTAATCTTGATAATTTATTTACGATTATAGCTTTTAATGAAGAGAGTTGTCTATAGAAATGACATGATTGTAATGGCCTTTGAGTGGATCAACACAAGATTTGTTGTCGAGAGCAGTACAAATATTTCACATGCCTTAAATATGGCATACCAAATAAATATATGTAGTTTTCATAAATATAAAAATTACTGTAGGATTGATTCTTTCATTTCTCGAAGATATTCATATATAATAGATTTGTGAAAACATATGCTCGTGCAGTGCTTTCACTTCTACTTATACTATGAAGATCTCTATGTTCTCAAGGTTCCCAGTCAATAGATGGATGATTATCCTATTAACTTAAATGTTGGAAGGTTAAATTGTCTTAAAGGTGAAATAATTTGGGAATATTTTGTTGCTGAAGTTGTTATTGAAGTTATGTTTTTCTATTGGTTTTTACTCACCGCTTCTTTGCAACATTATTGAACTCTCTCTGTTGATTTCCTTGATTTGTTTTCTATTTTGGACTGATTTCGTTTAGTTGTTTGTTTGATGAATTTGTTATGATGGCTAGACTCATAACATAGTGTCGGGCTTCCTAACTTTTCCACCAACTACGTATCCAAACGTATACAATAAAATCCATTTCACACAACAACTAAGTTACTGAT
Source organism: Vicia villosa (assembly GCF_029867415.1). Classification (NCBI taxonomy): domain Eukaryota; kingdom Viridiplantae; phylum Streptophyta; class Magnoliopsida; order Fabales; family Fabaceae; genus Vicia; species Vicia villosa. The sequence goes on along the minus strand of NC_081186.1, from coordinate 88,611,890 downwards.
TTTAAGTTGAAGAGATAATGGTGGGCCTGAGGGTGTGGTGAAGGGGTGTCGGTTGGTAGGCGCTGTTTCTCGTAGAGTGAGGAGGAGGTCTTTCACAGAGGTGGTCGCGAACCAGGGGGAGGATTTAGTGGTTCAGAGGGAGGCGGACGATCGTATCTGTGATTTTGAATACAATACTGAGCCAGGTGAGAAGGCGTTGTTGGAGAAAGCTTTTGTGGGGGTCGTATCTGTTCCAGGTACCTCTTACAACAGTCAAGATCATTTCTTTCAAGAAGGCTATTTCCAAATCAAAATCACTCTGTTGGGGGCGAATTTATGTTTACTAGAAGAAGAGGAGGAAGGTGATATTGAGGCGCTGATCAAGGAAGCGGAATCATGGTGGAAACAATGGTTTGATAGTATTAGACCTTGGAACGAGTTAGATGTGGACACAGAAAGGACAACTTGGATCCGTGTCTTCGGTGTACCGTGTCATGCTTGGAGAGTGGACTTCTTTGAGAAGTTAGTCAAGTCTTTCGGAACATACATTTGCTCCGACGAGTCAGTTACAGAGCGAAGTGGTATGGAGGTGGCTCGCGTGCTGGTTCGCATTCCATTAAATTTATTGGTGCCGTTTTTCGTTTCTGCAAAGGTGGATGGGATAACTTTCAGGTTGAGACTAAGAGAAGAGTTTTCGTCCCTTTGTAATGTGGTCAGAAAGGAGGCGTAGGAGGAGGATTCCGAATCCGAAGACTCTGTTTCAGTGGGGGTTGCTTCTAGGTGTTCCGACGAGTTAGACGAAGACGATATGCCATTCAGTGAAAATCCGATCATGAAGATGAGGGAGGATAGCGGGGTGGCGGTTCCAGTGGGAGATGTGGAAGGTTCCATGGAATACCCAGCAGTCAATGACATGGGTGGTAAACCTAGGCAAGAAAAGGTCATATCACAGAAGGAGGAAATCAGAAAGGAGACTTTTTCTTTTGATCAGGCTTTAGTTGCAGCAAAAGGGAAGGTTTGTCTTTCAAAATCTGGCACGAGTATTAAGGAAACTATGAATTACGTGGCAACTGGGGAGGAGAGTAACGTGAAAGGGATGGAGGATACAGTTGTGTTAAGCTTTGGGCCCACTACTGAGGAGGTGGCAGGAAAAAAAACGAAAAAATTAAAATTCAAAAAGTGGGAAGCAATATTGGGCCAAAGTGTAGCAAAAACAAAAAGCCCAAACCGTTTTTAAAGGGGTACTCTAACAGAGGAAAGGCACGGATCGGGTTAGAAAAGAGGGGAAAACAGAGTTCGGATCCCATCTCTCTATTCACGGCAGAAAACGGCAACAAAGTTGTAGAAGGAGCTTTGTCTCTTTCGAAAGCTGCTTATGGTGGGCATTCGGAAGAATCAACAATTCAAAGGAACAATAGCAGACTGAAGGAGAACTTCGGCTCAAATGTGGGGAAAAAATTATGGAAAATGTTAGCTGACTTTGGGGTGGAGAAAGCAGGAGATGAAGACTGTGTTGTGGAGCTTGACCATATGGAGATGCAGGAGAGGAACAGTGTGGTACCGAGGAAGGAGAAAAATTCTTATGTTTAATGATTGTCGGAACTCTGAATATCAGGGGGGAGGTAATGTAACACCCCAATTCTACCCACGAAATTTAAATAAAATCAGAGTATAAAAATTCACAAAAATAAGCAATTGAGGTATCACATATTCATTCTCAAAGACAAATCACCTCGTCGCATAAAGCGGATACATAGCATTCATAAAAAAATATGGGAGAACCGACAACATCGAATGATAGTCTTTAACATAAAACAACTTCCATAGAAGTGCAACGGAAACTCAACAATTAGTTCAAATATTTCATAGCATCTTAATTCAACAATTAACACAATTAAAGTGGCAATCTCAAATAAACAACTCAAGTATTTGCCAAAACGTAATAAATCAATAGCAAGTAAATTGACGCGTTCGTCCCCCCCGAGTGCTACGTATCAGAGCGACAACGACTCAAGACCAACTCGGCTAACCTCCTCTCAATGCGAATCACCTGCACGTTACCAATATAAAGGCAACGGCGAAACAAAGAAAGGGTGAGATATTAATTCATATAATTGAACGCATGATAAATTATATATTAGAAATTAGACATATTCGGCTAATCGCATTCACAAGTATTAATATAGTCATTCTATCATTAAGTCACAAATTCACATCTTCACATAATCCCATCCTTTAATAAGTCACAAAAATACAAATCACAACAAAGTCACAAACGTCACGCTATGAATCACATAGAAATATATGGGACATGACTCATGTATATGCATGTGGTACCAATCGGAGCTTCAGCCCCCGTCACCAATTGCCCAATTCAGAGGCACAAGGCATAAGCCTTCGTCACTAATTTGCCAATCCAGGCCGTCACAATAAATATGCAAATGCATGCGACTCGATGAACCGAACACCACACAACACCATCATCATCATTTACTTCACAAAAATATTCGTCACAAGGCACACGCCCATATCACAATTATTACCGATTATTAAAGGTAATACACTTCACACATAATACAACAACTTCATACGAAAACGAAACAATTCCGACAATTCATCAAATCAAAGGACGATGCCATTAGCAAAAGAATTACAAAGATATTCACAACAATTACATTCACGGTCAAATCCGCAAGATACCGTAATTTATCGCTAAACCGAATAGTCAATCTAAGTTCTATTTATTCTAATTAAATAGGCTTATAAAAAATTAATTCTCTATTAACTTAATCAACCAATTAATCTTACAATTTCGACAAAAGAACACCACCATGTTAATGTACTAATTAAACTTAGCTACCACGTAAATTTTCATCAAATTCCGGACGACTAATTATACCGCTTAATTCGGCTATTTCGGTCAAACGGGGCAGTTTTCAACTTTATTAATTCTATCCTACTGTTAGTGCTATGTGAAACATATAAATCTTTATTATTCATATTCTATATGTTTCTAATTATAATCATGATTCATCAATATATATTATTATATATGTATATAACTATTATTATGATTCATCAATATATATTATTATATACGTATATAACATAGCTACTAGCATACCAATTTGTGTTATTATATATGTATATAACACACAGGTAGTAGCATACATATGGAAATAGAACAACATAGTAAGACTAACAGTAAAACAAAATTGAGAAAACAGAGGAGTAGCGCCTTTCGTAGCATTTATTCTTTTCTATTTTTTTTTTTTATAATTTAGACCCACATTTAATAACATGGCAACCAACAGCAACAGCAAAAGAAAATATACAGGGTAATCCTATATAACTAATTCAATCTCTAAACTTGTGTGAAAATCAAATGAACAATAACAGTATGCATTATACCTTCTATTTCACGGAACAACAATGTCAGTAACAATGATAAACAGAACCAACACTGTAAAGTAAAAACCTAAATCCCAAATCCCTAACATACAATCTCTCATAAACCCCATTATAGGAAGAAAATCCCACCCTTACCTTGGATTGAGTGCAGCTCTAAGAAGCTTCAATGGAAAAAATTGCACTTTAGAGCAACACTTTTGGATCCCCTTTCTCCTCTTCACAAACCCTAGCCTCCACTTCTAATCTTTTGTTTTTAACTTCTTCGGTTCTCTCTTTCCCTCTATCTATGCTTCTATTTTATTTTATTTTATTTTAAATGGCAAAAGAGACCACCACCACCTAATGGGCCTAACAAAAGATACCCCTTAACACTTAGAAATGTCATTAATTAAACTCAGAATTTATTCTACTCTTAATAATAAAAATAATATTTCCACTTAAATATCATTAAAATAAAATATGATTATTTTAATATACCGACTGAATACTCTGTGTCTCATATTTACGGTCTAATCTTAATTACTCAGAAAATTCCCAAAACGCTACATATTAGCTTATTAATATTTCTAATACTAAAAATATTAAAATTTTCGATTAAATGTCGATCCGCTATCCCGAACTAATACCGACTAAAACGCTTCAAAACGCGAAAATTCAATAAACATCACAAACTTCTAAATTAAGAGAATAAATAAATTTCCGGGCGTTACAGGTAACAGTGCCAAAAGAAGAAGAATCAATCACATCATATCTAGAGGTAATCCTGATCTTTTCTTTATTCAAGAAACAAAATTGGAGATTATATCTAGTTCTGTGGCTGATAGTTTCTGGAGGCACAATAGTGTAGACTTTTCTTTCATTCCGTCGGTGGGGGCTTCGGGGGGAATTTTGACTTTATGGAACACAAATACTGTTTCGGCTATCTTCAGTTTTGGCGGAAGGGGTTTTCTGGGAATGAAGATTGTGTGGAAGGGAAGTATTTTCTATGTTGTAAATGTTTACTTCCCTATTTCTAGGGAGGATAAGAGGACTGTGTGGGAGAAAATTTTAAAACTGAAATCTAGTTTTACTGATGGAGAATGGCTTTTGGGTGGTGATTTTAATGCTGTTCGGAATAGGAGGGAGAGAAAGGGAGTTTCGTTTCATAATTCTCAGAGGGAGTGGTCGGATTTTGAAGAGTTCATTAGTAGGAGCGGTTTGGAAGATGTTTCGTGCAAAGGGAAGAAATACACGTGGTTCGGTGGAGATGGGAGAGCGAGGAGTAGACTCGATTGTTTCTTGGTGGAGGATAAGATTGTGAGTGGGTGGGGAGTTATTGGTCAATTGGTCGAAGATCGTGATGTTTCGGACCATTGTCCAGTGTGGTTGCTTTGTGATAAGGCTAATTGGGGTCCGAAGCCTTTCAAAGTAAATCAAGAATGGTTCTCTAACAAGGATTTCATTCCTTTTGTGAAGAAAGAATGGCTATCCATAAAAGTTGAGGGGAGGGGTGATTTTATTCTTAAGGAAAAGTTAAGAAGGCTTAAAGAGAAGTTGAGATGGTGGAACACCAATGTCTTCGGTATTTATGATTTGGCGGTGGAGGAGAATGTCCGTGTTTTGAATGAAGGAGACGAGGAGGTGGGGGAGGAAGATATTGAGGAAACATTGGAGATGGTGGAAAAAAAGAAAAGAGCATCTAAGGACATTTGGTTGAATTTAAAAATTAAAGAAAACATGTTAATCCAAAAGTCAAGGTTGAAGTGGTTAAATGATGGAGATGCAAATAGTAAGTATTTTCATGGGGTGATGAAGGCTAGAAGGACAAGAAATCACATAGGCTCGTTAATGACGGGAGGTGGAATTATTAGTTCCGTGGAGGATATTAAGGAAGAAGTGAAGAATCATTTTGAGAAGAAATTTAAGGACGATGGTAGGATGAGGCCGGTGCTAGATGGTATCACTTTTGATGCCTTAGGTGTGGAGGAAAAGTTATTGCTTGAGAAACCTTTTGAAGATGTTGAAATAAAAGAGGCTATTTGGGATTGTGATGGGTTGAAAAGTCCGGGACCCGATGGCTATTCATTTTTCTTCATTAAGAGGTGTTGGGATTTTATGCAAGTAGATTTCATCAAGTGTTTTAATTGTTTCTATAAGGAAGCTTTGTTATCTAAGGCAATCACATCTTCGTTTCTTACTTTGATTCCGAAATCTTCAAATCCTTTGAGTTTAGATGATTATAGACCGATTTGTTTGGTCGGGTGCATTTATAAAGCCATTTCCAAACTCTTGGCTTCAAGACTCAAAAAGGTGTTAGGAAGTGTGATATCAAAGTGTCAAAGTGCTTTTGTTCCGGGTAGACAACTTTTGGATGGAGTGATGGTTGCAAACGAGGTGGTGGATTTGGCGAAAAGAGGAGGGAAGGGGTGTTTACTTTTTAAAGTAGATTTCGAAAAAGCGTACGATAAGGTTTCTTGGGTTTTTCTTAGATATTTGCTAAGAAGAATGGGATTTGGTATTATTTGGATAAAGTGGATGGAGGCGTTGATATTTACTAGTAAAATGTCGGTTTTAGTAAACGGTAGTCCTACAGAGGAATTTGAGGTGAGGAAAGGGTTAAGGCAAGGCGATCCTCTTTCGCCTTTTCTCTTTGTCATAGTTGCGGAGGGATTGAGAAGGATGGTTGCTAAGGCGGTGGAAATGGGAGATTATGTTGGTTTTAACTTGGAAAGATCTTGCTCGGTGGATATTCTTCAATTCGCCGATGATACTTTGCTTTTTGGAGAAGGGACTTGGAAACAAATGTGGGTGATTAAGGCGATACTGAGAGGTTTTGAATTAGTTTCCAGTCTTGGGATTAATTATCACAAAAGCAAGCTCATCGGCGTTAATGTGAGTAATCACTTTTTAGATTGTGCTTCTCATTTTTTGTCTTGTAGGAGGGAGGATAGTAATTTTGTCTTTCTTGGCATACCTATTGGAATTAATCCTAGGAGGGTTTCTTCGTGGAATGACATTTTATGCAAAATTAAATCAAGGCTCTTGGATTGGAAGGCTCGCTTTTTATCTTTTGGAGGTAGATTAACTCTTCTCAAGTCGGTGCTTAGTAGTCTATCTATCTTCATGTTATCTTTTTATAAGGCTCCAAAGAAAATTATAAAGGAAATATCAAGGGTGCAAAGCAAGTTTCTTTGGGGAGGTGGGGGAGAAAACAAGAAAATACATTGGGTGAGTTGGAAGAATTGTTGTTTACCTATTGATAGAGGTGGCCTTGGTTTAAGACGTATTAGGGAGTTTAACTTAGCTCTCCTTCAAAAGTGGAGATGGAGGATCTTAGGAGGAGCGGAGGCGTTATGGTATGATGTTTTAAAAGCTAGGTATGGAGACATTAAACTTCAAGTCGTCGAAGCGGAAAGGTTGGATAAGAATAAGTGTTTAAAATCCTTTTGGTGGCGGGATATTTTGGAGTTAGACCACGGTTTCATTGAAAGGGTTTTCGTGAATAAGTGTAGATTTAAGGTGGGAAATGGTTTTCACACTTCTTTTTGGCACTCTTGTTGGTTAAATGATAGTTCTTTAAAGGATGATTTTCCGGTTGCTTATTTGTGTTCGGAATTGAAGTTTGTATCTATAGCTTGTATGGGTGGTTGGGAAGGTGAGGTGTGGAGGTGGGGCGGTTTAGGTGTTAGGGGAGAAGGAATTCCGGGGTTGGGGGATGAGATGCGGCGTTTGTGGGTGGTGTTGGAGGGAGCGTCGCCGGCTTAGGATCAAAGAGGGGAGAGGGATGCGGTGAATTGGGAGGCCGAAGAGGGTGGTGCTTTTTCGGTTAGGAGTTGTTATAATGTGTATGATATTTATCATATTCCGTGTGGTCCAAGGGTGCAATTTTCGGAAGCTTTTTATCTTCTTTGGAAATGTTTGGTTCCTCAAAAGATTAAAAGTTTCGGTTGGAGGTGTTTTATCAATAGATTGCCAACCAAGGATCAACTTGCTATAAGAGGTATTTCCTTTTCTAATCCGCCTTTGTGTGTTTTATGTGAACATGATCAAGAAACTTTGCTTCATCTTCTTCTTTCTTGTCGTGCTTCTTTGTTAATATGGAGGGATATGGCTTCTTGGATTGGTTTTGATTTGGGAGGGGAGTTATCTTTGATTGAAAGTTACATGAATTGGTTTTGTTTTTGTAAATCAAAGAGGATGAAAAAAGGTAGAGAAGGCATTATTTGGTTGGTGATTGTGTGGTCGATTTGGAATGTTAGAAATAGCATTATTTTTAGAGGGGAGGATTGGAATATTCTTGACACGGTTTGGAACATTAAGATTCTTTTGTGGCGTTGGTCGTTCATTGGGAATATTAATCGGACCAAATACAATTTATATGAGTTCAACAAAGATCCTATGTTGTATCTTTCTTAGGTGTATTTGGTGTTTATTTTTTCCGGTTTTCGGTTTTGGTTCGCCTTTTGTAAGTTTGTAAGAACTTTTGGTTCTTGATATATATAATAGCTTGATTATTAAAAAAAAAAAAAAAAAAAGCTTTTTAGTTGTTACCATGTTCCACAAATTGAAGGTTCTGGAAGCAACTAAATTTCTGATTTTTCCTAAACATGAGTGTCCATTTTACAACTTTTATAGTTGATACAGGTTTTTATATTTTTATATATGTGTTGTTGACTGAGACAGGTTTTAATATTGGTGTCGGGAATGAAGTAATAGCTTTAATATTTTGTACATATGTTTTATTGATAGTTTATATATTTATCTTACATATTTTGTAATGAGTGGAATTGATATAATAATTGAGAAATATAGAATCTTTTGAGTATTTGTTACATATCTTATTCACTTTCTAACAGGAAACATTCAGCCATGCAATTGGAACAATTAAAACGTTCAAAGAATAGAGATTTCATTGGTACTACGAAGTCTTCCAAAGTGTAACAAGTTTGGCCCAAAGTTTTCCATTATTAAAACATGATTTACACTCTATTTCAAATGAGGTGTCACAAAAAAATGTGTGATCGCTTCTAAAAGAAATTTTAGTATTTTTTTTAATAGACAATGATACTATCAAAGGGAGTATAAGCGATAATTCTTCCAAAACCAACGTGGAAAACTCCTACTACTCAAAACAAATGAGCGGCAGGAAATTCCAAATATGAAAATTCCAATTGTCTACAAGTTTGTAATAAGTTTATAACCACTTTCAAGAATTAAGAACAATCTTTGTCATACACTCGTTAAAGCCAAACTCCTCACTATTGAAAATGACCGCATTACGCTTTAACCAAATGCTCCAAGCCGAAGCTACAATAGACCTCTTTGATAAACTCTTCACCTTGTCGCAATGAGCGAAATACCCCTCAAACTTCTCCAAAGAATGCTCCTCAATGGATGCAATCTACTCTTTCCTCCAAAATCTCGCCACAATCACACAACTCCCTAAAGTACGCGGTAGGATTCTTCCTCCAACGAACACAACACACAAGATAAATCCCTATTAACCACCAAAATTCCCCTTTTATGCAGTTGGTGCTTGGTTGCAATTCTATTTTGAATATCTCTTCAACCAAAAAAAGAGTTTTTGACGGAGCTTTTACCTTCCAAAGATGATTGATTGTCTTAACAATATCAGAATTGAGAGAAGGGCGAGAAAATTTTCCCTTAAACCTGTCATAACATGATTTAACAGAGAAGATTCCATCTATATTATGAATCCACTCGAAGCTATCCATTTAATCCTCCCTTGGAACCACCGGCTGAAAGACATCTAGCAACTCCTGCCACAAAAAATTTGAAACGCTTATACTGTCCCGAAACAGAACCTAGATGTTCCAGGGCCAGCCAATAGTATTGAGTAGTTCCACGACTGCAACAAACAGCATATAATCATCAGCAAGCACAAATAATTTGGGGAAAGCTTCCATCAATGATTGTTCTCCTGTCCAACAAGAATACCAAAAAGGAATATGCTAAATGTTCCTTACGTAACAAGAAACTGCCTCTACAAAATGATTCGCCGATAGATTAACATAATTATATGATAACAAAAGTTCCCTCCACCAAATAGAATCTCTATTATTCAAAATGTTTTTGTCACCAATGAGAACTTTTAGCTCTTAATTTATGTATCTATGAGTGAGAATACTACGCCAAACCGTTTCTTTTGCCGTCAAAATCCTCCATTTCCATTTACTTAATAAAGCAACATTCAAATTCTCCATATTTTTTACTCCGAGGCCTCCTTCCTCACGAGGTTTGCATCAATTACGTATCCTAACACATAATAAAATCCATTTCATACAACAACTAAATTACTGATTTTAAGTTGCAAAGATAATGCATTGAACCTTTTAGTTGTTACCATGTTCCACAAACTAAAGGTTATGGCAATAACTAAAATACTGTTTTTTCCTAAACATCAGTGTCAGTTTTACAACTTTTACAGCTGAGACGGGTTTTTATATCTTGTATGTGTTGTTAACTGAGACATGTTTTACTATCGGTAACTGGAACGAAATTGTAGCTTTGATATTATTACATATGTTTATAATCTTATTTTGTACATAGGTTTTATTGATAGTTTTTATCTTTATCTTACATATTTTATAATGATTAATGGAATTGGTATAATAATTGAGGAATATAGAATCTCTTAAATATCTGCTACATACCTTATTAACTTTTTAAAAGGAAACATTCTGCCACATATTTAGAACAACTAAGACGTTGAAAGCAAACAAATTTGATTAGTACTACGAAGTCTGTCATAAGTGTAATAAGTCCAACAAGATAAGCCCAAAGTGTTCCATTATTCAAACATGATTTACACTATATTTCAAGTGAGGTGTCAAAAAAAAATAGTGACCGCTTCTAATAGAAATTTAGTATATTAAATTATGATATTAGAGTATAATTTTGTTTCTTATGCCAACATATTGTTCATTTTAGAAAACATCTTCTATCTTAATAAAATATAAATAAATATATTATTTACCCGCATTCATCATTGATTTAATCATGATTTGTGACACTAGAAAAGATATCCTAAAAATGATATCAATTTGCAGATCTCTAAAATAATTGAGCAATTTGCAAAGATGATATGTAGAATCCACCGATTTTGTAAAATACTAGACATTTTCTTTCTCCCAAGAATTTCAAAAAGGAAATTATATACAAGTGTAACATTTTAATCCTGCAAAAATTAAAATAAAAAACTAAAATTACAATGGAGTTGCAGATGATTATTCATCCATTTTTAAATTTATGAAAATATACATGTGCGTGAATTGTATATCATTGTCGATGTGCATATGCAAGTACCTATGTTTGAGTATGTTAAGTAATACTCCAAATGAATAACTAACATTGAAAGAATAATCAAAGTATGTCCACCATACACTTAATTTTTGGAAATTTGATTTTATTCAAATTAAAAGATTACTTCAGTGTGTTGCAAAGCAAATAATTGACTTTATGGGTATTTTAAGATGAGTTACTCAGATGTTGCATTCACAAAGATAATAGCATAAAAAAGTTTAAAATAGTCGCATACTGTGAGGGAGAGTGAAGACAAAATTTTATCCATAAGTTGGATGATTCTTAAAGATAATAGAATAAAAAATCTAAAAATAGTTGCATACTACAAAGGGGGAGTAAAGACATGACTTGGTCCACAAGTTGAATGATTCATAAATATAATAGCATAAAAAGCTAAAAATAGTCCCATACAACAACGGAGAATGAAGACAAGACTTTGTCCACAAGTTTAATTATTCATAAAAATAATAGCATAAAAAAACTAAAAATAGTCGCATAAAACAACAGAGAATGAAGACAAGACTTTGTCCACAAGTTGAATGATAAGTAACTTAATAAAATAAATCAATGATGACTAATTCATTCAAAATGCTAACAGAAAATATACAATCTATCACTGCTCTCTTCATATCTTAAAATTTTCACAAAATGCATCCTTTCTACATAGACACAATATTTATCCAGCTAATAATGAAATGTTCAAACAATAGTTGATATGACTCGATCCCCTAGAAGGCTACTAAACTACTAATCCCTTTTCCATTGGTCTATTATCCATGCAAGAGGTCTAGATCCACCATTTCTCTATGTTCCTAATTTAATTAATGTCTTAATTCTCTTTATTTTATCTCTGGTCTAACCGTTAAGGTTCCTAATCAGGTGTTATGGAATGACTTAAAGATGTTTAAATCACTGAATATCTTTCGGAGATTTACGATGACAAAGTAAATCTATTTTGCAACTCTTCCAACAACGATGCAGAATTGGTATCTGTTCCTAGACCCTTTAGCAACCAATACAATGGAAGCAATGAGAAGGTAACATTACACTATTCCATTACTATATTCTACTTGTCATTCTTAAAAGTTTATTTTGTAAAGTTTGTAAATCTGATTCTACCTCTTGATAATTTAGAATTGTATGATAATTTTAAAATGGTTGAGTAACATTGTTATCAAACAAAATAGACTGAATCGAGTTTTAAAACTATTTCCACCCTTACATGAGATAACATTTATGAATAATTTTTTATACTTTCTTTTAACTATATTTTTGTCAAGCTTTAATTAATGTTTAATTACTTTATTTTGTTATAACAAATCTCATATTTCATCATTTCAATTTCAATGTTGAATATGTGCAAAAAAAAAAATAACTTTTTTTAGTTGAAATTGTTTTATACATTGGTCATCATTTAATTTTTTTTATAATTTAGTTTTTTTTTAATAAACATAAACTTACAAATATTTTAAACCCGTGCAAAAGCTGCTGAATCATGTTGTTAAAAACTAATACTAGACACTTCAACTTTTTTAAAGAAATTTGTTGTTTACATTTCACTACAAGGGGAGAGTTTGATGCAAAAAATTTAAATATTATAAATAATGGTAAGGAAAGATTTCATATTTTGTACCAAAATAAAATTTTATAACATCATATTTGTTATATTTTAAAATGTTCATTTAGTATATTTCTCCAGAAATATATGTTAATTTGGAGTTAAACATGTCGATTTAAAAAGATAGTTAATCACCTTTTATAATTCATTTTTTTTATAAATATTAACTATTATTCATTTATAGTTAATTTTAGAGAAAATATTTCATAGGAAGTTAATTCAACTAACACATATTTTTTTTTTCAAAAATCTAAAGTTTGCATTATGTTGTATTGAAATATAAGCAATCAGTAAATTCAAATGATCTATTTACCGAGTTTTAGCCGAATAAGAGAGACACTTGAGTAAAATTTACTCAAGAAGGATCCTTATTCATTATAGTTATTATAGTTATATACGGAGAAAACAACCATGTGCGCGACCATTAAACATATATGTGATGAGTATCGTTTGTTGTTCTCTCAAAGTTGTCTCTCAAATCATTGAGAAGATTTTGTTGCGTACGTATTGCTTAATTGATAATATTTATTTTATGAACATGTTTCGAAAGAATTTTTCTATCAAAGAGTCATTCACATTATAATGAAACATCTCTTCTCACATTATGATGCATCCTAGAGTTCCAAAAACCCATGTGAATTTGATATGTATTCTCTATCAGGTGAAAGATTTGAGAATATGGTACAGTTAAATTGGTCAAATTTATTTCCCAAAAATAAATGAGCGTTACATTTTGGGTTCAACTAATATCAACGGTTTTCTTTATATTCATTACGAACAAACAATGAGAGTTTTATTATGGAACCCAACTACCAAAGAATACATAGTCATTCTTCCAAGTCCTTTTTTTCTATTGAATTAACTATGGTTCAACTTTGTATTTAAGGGTTTTGTTATGACTCAATTAGAGATAATTATAAGGTTATTCAACAAGTAGTGTCTTTTAATGACACCAACAATTAGAATATTTCACCATTTTTACTCACTCCAATAGGACAGCAAATGCAACATAATGGTTTAAAAATGAAGAGTTTGATCCATGACTCATTCTCCTAATTTCACCTAAAACTGGTATATCAAAAGTAATAATTTCATGTTAAATGATTGGAGAGAGTACTACTTTTGATATATCATTTTTAGGTGAAATGCGGGGAAATGAGTCATGGGTCAAGTTCTTCATTTTTAAGTGATTACATTGCATTTGCCGTCCTATTGGAGTGAGTAAAAATGGTGATATATTCTAATTGTTGGTATCATCAAAAAATAGTATTTGTTGAATTACCTTATAATCTCTAAATGAATCATAATCAATCCCATAAAAACAATGTTGGATCATAATTAATTCAATAGAAAAATGACTTGGAGAAATGACTTTGTATTCCTTAATAATTGGATTCCATAATACAAGTCTCCTTCTTTGTTTACAATCAATAAAAAGAAATCCATTGATACTATTTGAACCCAAAATGCTAAACGATCATTCACTTTCGTAAAATAAATTTGGACAACCCAAATGTACCATATTCTCAAAACTTTCACCTAATAGAGAATACATTCCATATTTACTTAGATTATTAGCAATCCATGATTTATCATAATGTAGAAGCACATATATGTCATTGTAAAGTGAATGTTTCTTAAATAAAAAATTATTTCAAAATGTGTTCGTAAAATGAGTATTATCAAACAAGCACCATGATTGTACTGCAACAAAATCTAATCAATTATTTGAGAGGTAATTTTAACAGAACAACTAAACAAATGCTAAATCATCATGTATATGTTCAATTGTCTTGCCCGTGGTTATTTCTCCATACATGACTACAATAACTATAATGGATAATGATCCTTTTTAAAATCAATCTTTCTGAAGTGTTTCTCTTTTTCAAGAAAAAATTGTTAAGTAAGTCTATTGATTCATTAACTTTTTATCCATATATAACATACTGCAAACTTTAATGATATTCAGAAAAAATAAATAGAATTTTGTATGTGACAGGAGAATTGTCTTTCCAGTTAAATATATTTTATAAAATTATTTATAAGTGAATAATAATTAGTATTTATAAAATATAAAATAAGATCAACTATCTTTTTAAATCAACATAGTTTCTCCAAATTAACTTATATTTCTTTTTAAGAGAAATATTCTAAAAGAATGTTTTAAAATATAACAAATACTATGTTTTGAAATTTTATTTTGGTATATGATATCTTTCCATACCATTGTTCATAAAAATATTTAATTATCAAAAAATGTTAATCATCCAATTTTATGAAGAAAAAAAATTATTATTATTATTGATTTAAAAATTTCTTTTTGAGGTACTTCTCAAAAAAAAAATTAAGATTTGAAAATATTTGTTTTTCATGTTTCTATATTTCTTACGTTAAATTGTTTTAACTCACAAAATAATTGTTAAATTAAGGGTTTTACTATTATTTTACAAAATAATTGTTGAATTAAGCACTAGTTTTTGTTAAGGTTGTTACTATTTGTATTGATTAAAAAGTACAGATTGCATGTTTCCTCTACCAAGGGCAGGGATACTCAGAGGCGTTAATAGGAATATTACATCGTATGGTGGTCAGGACTTACCCATGGAGGCAAGAAATTAATGTATGGTGGTCAGGACTTATCCATGGAGGCAAGAAATTTTCTTTGGTTTCGAGGTCCTGCTCACGGGAGTTTAGAGGCTCTTGAAATTTTGTTCCTTAAAGGGTGAAAAAGAAAAAATGCTGAAGAATCCTCTCCTTCGCCATATACTCCTCCGCCTTGCTCACTTTTCCAGCCACAAACCGACTCACCACCTTCTCTAACCACCATAAAACCATGTCTTTTACCTCTCCTCATCACCACTGAGACTCATCAGTTCACAACCACCAGATTCAAACCCCTCAATCACCACATCTAGCTTATTCATTCTCCTCGCAGCCACTTTCCCGCATCTAACCCAATAACGATTCAATCTCTCTCTCTCTCTCTCTCTCTCTCTCTCTCTCTCTCTCTCTATCTATCTCTCTCTCTCTCTATATATATATATATATATTAAAATTTATATCTTTATCTTATTTTCACATATGTTTATAATCTTATTTTGTATATATGTTTTTATTGATAGTTTATATCTTTATCTTATATATTTTGTAATGATTAGTGGAATTGATATAATAATTAAGGAATATAGAATCTTTGAATATTTTTTACATATTTTATTATTTTTTAACCGGAAATATTCTGCCACACAATTGGAATAACTAAGATGTTCAAAACAAAGAGATTTGATTGGTATTATGAAGTCTGCCAAAACCGTAACAAGTCCAACATGTTTGGCCCAAAATGTTCCATTATTCAAACATAATTTACACTCTATTTCAAATGAGGTGCCATAAAAAAAATGTGATCGCTTCTAATAGAAATTTAGTATATTATATTATGATATTAGATTACAATTTTGTTTCTTATGCCAACATATTGTTCATTCTAGAAAACATCTTCTATCTTAATACAGTATAAATAAAGATATTATTTAACCTCATTCATAGATGATTTAATCATGATTTGTGGCACTGAGAAAGATATTATCTCATCAATGATATTAATTTGTAGATCTTCAAAATAATTCATCAATTTACAAAGATGATATGTGGAATCCACCGATTTTGTAAAAAACTAAACATTTTTTTCTCCCTGAGATTTCAAAATGGCAATTAAATACAAGTGTAAAATTTTAATCCTACAAAAAATAAAAACAAAAATCTAAAATCAAAGGAGAGTTGTAGATAATTATTCATCCATTTTTAAATTTATGAAAATGCATGTCTGGGAATTGTGTATCATTGTCGGTATGCACATGCAAGTACATATGTTTGAGTATTTTAAGAAATATTCCAAATGAATAATTAATAGTAAAAGAAGAATCAAAGTATGTCCATCCCACACTTTATTTTCGGAAATTTGATTGTATTCAAATAAAAAGATTACTTCAGTGTGTTGCAAGTTGACTCTGTGGGTATTGTAAGATGAGTTACTCAAATGTTACATTCATAAAGGTAATAGTATAAAAAAGATAAAAAATAGTTGCATACTTTAAAGGGGGAGTAAAGACAAGACTTGGTCCACAAGTTGAATGATTCATAAAGATATTAGCATAAAAAAGCTAAATATTAGTAACACCATAAAATAAATCAATAATGACTAAGTCATTCAAAATGCTAACAGAAATATACAATCTATCACGACTCTCTTCATAACTTAAAGTATTCACAAAATGCATGATATCTACGTAGACAGAATATCTATCAAGCAAATAATGAAATGCTTAAACCATAGTTGATATGACTTAATCCCCTATAAAGCTACTAAACTACCTAATCCCTTTTCCATTGGTCTACTATCCACACAAGAGGTTTAGATCCAACATTTCTCTATTTTCCTAATTAGTGTATTAATACTCTTTATTTTACCTCTGGTCTAACCGCTAAAGTTCCTAAGTTGGTGTTTTGGAATGGCTCAGCAATGTTTAAATTATTGAATATCTTTTAAAGATTTGTAATAATGACAAGAGGAAATATGTCTTGCAACTCTTTCAACAAGGATGCGGAATTGGTATCTATTTTTAGATTCTTTAGTAACCAAGACAATGGAAGCAATCGGAAGGTAACATTACACTCTTCCATTACTATTTCCACTCAAAGAAAATTCTATTTTCCATTTTTAAAAGTCTAATGGCCTATTCACTTGTTTAAAAGTTTATTTTATAGAGTTTATAAATCTGATTCTTCTTCTTGATATTTTGTAAAGTTTATAAATTTGATTTTTTTTAGAAGACATGAAATTATATATAACGGGAGAGCTAAGGGGGGTTCTCCAATCCGAATACACAAAGATGCTAGCAAGAACAAAAGAAAATTACATACCAATTATCATTACGAGAGGAAATACAACGGCTTCTTACTAAACTCGTAAAAAGAATAATTGGGGTGTGTAATATTCCCATAAAAAGACCACTTCCAAACCAAAAGCTTGATGTTCCAAACGGTATTGTTGACGTTCCAAGAGTCATTCCGGAAACAAACATCATTCCTAACCAACCAAATAGCCCAAGTAGTAGCTAGCCACACAACACTCAATTTCATATCTTTCACCATATTCACATTAAAAAAGGAGTGTCGTTCCATAAATAACGCAAAGCACTCTTCAAAAAAACTATCCACTTTACCAACCCAAACCGCTATTTCATGCCATATCTTCTTCACCACCCCGCAACTAAAAAAGAGATGATTCAAGTTTTCCAAAAAGTTTCCGCAAAATGTACATAAAGAATTCTCTAAAGGGAGAACAATACCTCTAATTACCAATAAGTCCTTTGTTGGAAGTCTATTGCGGAAAAGCCTCCACCCAAAAACTTTTATCTTAAACGGAACTTCCATCTTCCAAATCAAACTATAAACACCGTCATAAACATTAGGGAGGCCGTGAGGGTCCCGAATAGAATCGAAAAATTCGTAGCACGAAGACACCGTAAAAACCTTATCCGGAGTAACATTGTTACCAAACAAAATCAACCGAACTGAGTTTTATGTGGGTCGGACCTTATATCCTTGAAGAATGGACTGAGCTATTTCCACCTTTACTTATGAATAATTTTTTTATATTTTCTTTTAACTATATTTTTGTCAAGTTTTAATTTAATGTTTAATTACTTTATTTTGTTATAATAAATCTCATATTTTATCATTTCAATGTTGAATATGAGAAAAAAAATAATTTTTTTTTTAATTTGAAATTTTTTTATACATTGATTGTGATACCTCAATTTTTCTCCTCGATTAATAAATCAATGCATTTATCAGACATTAGCATCATCTGCATATCATAGTACGCATTTCATCTCGCATAATGCCTAGAATGTCAAGCAAAATGAATTTTCGAATCTATAGGCTGACTGATTAAATTAATTCTCAAGTGTACATAAAATTAGCAGACGAAAAATGTCAAAATCGAGCTTGCAAACGTAAGTTTTATTAATCTACGGGTCACGCTGTTTAACCTGACGTGCTCGTTTTAATTTTTTCGACTCTTTTTGCAGTTACATTTTTACCTGTCAGGACTTTTTAACCGAGTATCTTTATTGCAAAATTTGATCAAAATCTATCTGTGTTTCTGAAAATATATTTTGCGCTGATTATTTTAGTTCATCCATTTTAATTTTCTGGACATATTTGCACCGTGTTTGATTCATTTTTCAGCCCTTTTATTGTTGTTTTTTGTCGACGTATTCATAAAGAGTAAATAGAATTTAATTTACTATGTAATCAGTTTTGTTTTATTTTAATTATTTAAAATTGTTTAAAATTTATTTGATTAATTTATTTTAATTCATTTTAAAACTCAAAATACCAGTTAACCAATTTACTCAGTCATGTAACCCCTAACTCTTCTCCCAACGTCTTTTTCTCTCTCTTAGAACTACCCCATGTTCTCCTCAACTTCTGAAAATTCTCCGTCAATTACTCCCTAAATTATCTCTAACCACCCCACACATCAGGGACATCCCTCACTATATAACACAACAGTTTGATTCACACATGGGGGGATTCACACGCTATATAAACGAATATACACCCGGAAAAACCCCAATGTGAAACAAGAAGATAATTCTAGTTCTGAATTTTCATTCAACACTTGGTACACGCAAATGGAACGTCCATAACAATAACAATTTTCTATCAATTCGCACAGCAACCACACATTATCGGTTCAACGTCAAATTCTCAACGCGAATCGAGCCGGAAAAGAAGGAAAGGCGGATTCGTAATGTTACCGCAAAAACGTGACCTCAGCGATCGCCGCCCTCCGATCTCCTCAGTCCTCATCACCACTGCATCCTCCGTTCAGCCTTTCCGATTGCGCAGCGCCACCCAGGTTCTTCTCTCTTGTATCTTGTTTGTATTTTCCATCTTATTATAATTGAGTAATTGGCATTGTTCTTTGTTACTCCATAGATGAGAGTTGTTTTGAGAGAGAAATTTAAGTGAGCAAGTGTTGTTGTTGTTGTTCTATTTACTGAGACAACACGAGTGAGAAAGAATGAGTGCTTTGGTGTTTCTTTTGGTTCATCTATGTTGCTTTTTAAAGTTTATTTCAAATAATTTCCATGAGTATGTTTATTTTAAAAGCTGATGTATAATGTTAATAATTAATACAAGACATTTCTGCTTTTTTTAAGAAATTTTTCCTTTACATTCCACTACAAGGAGAGAGGAGTTTGATGGAAAAATTTTAAATATTATAAATAATGGTATGAAAAGATATCATAGAACCAAAATAAAATTTTATAACATCATATTTGTTATATTTTGAAATATTCGTCTAGTATATATGTTAATTTGGAGTTAAGCATGTCGATTTAAAAAGATAGTTGATCACCTTTTAGATTTAATTTATTATAAATATTAACTATTATTCATTTCTAGTTAATTTTAGAGAAAATATTTCATAGGAAGAACTAACACGTACACTTTTTTTTTAAATCTAAAGTTTGCATTATGTTGAATTGAAATAAAAGCAGTCAGTAAATTCAAATGAGACGCTTGAGTATAATTTACTCAAGAATGATCCTTATTCATTATAGTTATTATTATATATATATATATATATATATATATATATATATATATATATATATATATATATATATATATATATATATATATATATATATATATATATATATATATATATATATATATATATATATATATATATATATATATATATATATATATGGAGAAAACAACCATGAGCGCGACCATTAAATATATGCATGATATTTTTCATTTGTTGTTCTCTCAAAGTTGTATCTCAAATCATTGACAAGATCTTGTTGTGTATGTCTAGCTTAATTGATAATTCTTATTTTATGAACATGTTTCTAAAGAATTTTTTATCAAAGAGTCATTCACATTACAATGACACATCTCTCCTCACATTATAATGCATCCTGGATTACCGAAAATCCATGTGAATTTGAAATGTAATCTCCAGCAGGTGAAAGATTTGAGAATATGGATGTACCAAATTCTCAAATTTTTCACCTAATAGAAAATACATTCGAGATTTATTTGGATTATCAAAAATCCATGATTCATCATAATGCAGATACGTGTCATTGTTAAGTGAATGATATAAATAAAAAACTGTTTCAAAACATGTTCGTAAAATGAGTATTACCAAACAAGCACCATGATTGTACGCAACAAAATATAATCAATGATTTCAGAGGCAATTTTGACAGAACAACCGATGCTAAATCATCATGTATATGTTCAATTGTCGTGCCCATGGTTGTTTCTCCATACATGACTCCAATAGCTATAATGGATAATGATCCGTTTTGAAACCAATCTTACTCTAAGTGTTTCTCTTATTCAACAAAAATTCCTTAAGTAATTCTATTGAGTTCATTGATTTTTTTTTTTTTGGTTTATCACCACCGGTATAGTCTGGTTCGGGGGATCAGCTCTGGCATCAAGTGGATCAAGCCCCCTCTCGATCGCAGTTGCGGGAGATCGAACCGTAGTTCTCCCTACCAAGTCCATTTTTTATCCATATATAATATACTGCAAACTTTAAAGATATCTAGAAAAAATAAATAGAATTTTGTATGTGATAGGAGAATTGTCTTTCCGGTTAAATATATTTTTTTAAATTATTTATAAATGAATAATAATTAGTATTTAAAAAATATAAAATAAGATCAACTATCCTTTTTTTTTTTTTTACAAAAGATCAACTATCCTTTTTAAATTAACATAGTTTCTCCAAATTAACTTATATTTCTTTTTAAGAGAGAGAAATATACTAAAAGAATGTTTTAAAATATAACAAATACTATGTTTTGAAATTTTATTTTGGTATATGATATCTTTCAATACCATTGTTCATAAAAATATTTAATTATCAAAAAATGTTAATCATCCAATTTTATAAAAAAAACTATATTATTGGTTTAAAAATTTCTTATTGAGGTACTTATCAAAAAAAAATTAAGATTTGAAAATATTTGTTTTTCATGTTTCTATATTTCTTACGTTAAATTGTTTTAACTCACAAAATTTTTGTTAAATTAAGGATTTTACTATTATTTTACAAAATAATTGAACAAAATAATTATTATTTTTTATTAATCAACTTTCTCTTTTAAACGACAAATTAATTTATTTAGGAGGCTAGATAAAGTAGATTAATTTAAATTTGACTGATTGAATAAATTGCATGTAAACAAGTATACCTTTCCAGGCCGGTCCCAATTTTTTAGATGTCTTGGGCGAATAATAAAAATTGGCCTCAGAACATAAAAGTAAGAGTCTTTTTATTAGAGCATAAGGGAAGCTAAACTAATTTTAAAAATATAAAATCTTATAAATAATACATCAAATTAGATTAACTCTAATCAAATTGTTTAAAAATTTTAATTTAATTAATTTAATTTATAATCTATTTAAATATATTAACTTATTAAAAAATAATATTGAATTTCTTTAGTTTTAATTTATTATTATAAAATAAAATTTAACAATAATAAATTTTACTGGGAGAACACGAGAGAGAAAGAATGAGTGCTTTGGTGTTTCTTTTGGTTCCTCCTATATGTTTCATCTATGTTGCTTTTTAAAGTTTATTTCAAATAATTTCCATGAGTATGTTTATTTTAAAAGCTGATGTATAATCTCAATAATTAATACAAGACATTTCTGCTTTTTTTAAGAAATTTTTTGTTTACATTCTACTATAAGAGAGGAGTTTGATGGAAAAATTTTAAATATTATAAATAATGGTAGGAAAAGATATCATAGAACCAAAATAAAATTTTATAACATCATATTTGTTATATTTTGAAATTTTATAACATCATATTTGTTATATTTTATTTTTTATAAATATTAAGAATTATTCATTTATAATTAATTTTAGAAAAAATATTTCATAGGAAAGATATTTCAATTAACACATACGCATTTTGTTTTTCAAAAATCTAAAATTTGCATTATGTTATATTGAAATAAAAACAATCACTAATTCAATTGAATTGAATAACTTAATGAGTTTTTGCCGAATAAGAGAGGCACTTGAGTAAGATTTATTTTAAGAAAGATCCTTGTCCATTATAGTTATTGTAGTTGTATATGGAGAAAACAACCATGAGTGCAACCATTAAACAACAATGTTCTCTCAAAGTTGACTCTCAAATCATTGACGAGATTTTGTTGTGTATCTTGAATGTATTCTTTATTAGGTGAAAGATTTGAGAATATGGTATAGTTACTTTGACCAAATTTATTTTGCAAAAATAAATGGTTGTTTAACATTTCGGGTTCAGCTAGTATCACCGACTTTCTTTTTATTGATTACAAACAAACTAGGAGAGTTGTAGTATAGATCCCGACTACCAAAGGAATACCTAGTCATTCCACCAAGTCATTTTCTATTAAATTAACTATGATTCAGCTTTGTGTTTATGGGTTTTGTTATGACTTAATTAGGGATAATTATAAGATTATTTAACAAGTAGTATATTTTGATGACACCAACGACAATGAAAATGTAACATTGTGGGACATATAATGTCTAAAAACCAAAACACTTTATATAGATATATGTCGATATATTATGAAGATGATGCAGGGGTTTATTTGTACAAGGATGGAGTGTTATTGGTTTGCCAAATGTAAAATACATGGATGTGATAGTAAAACATGCAATAATGTTTATTTGCAATCAGTTAGCATAAGTATTGAGATGTTTTTTACAATATCCATAGGTAATGTTGATTATAGATACTTAGCTATGTTAAATGGGTCGATAGCATTGATTTCAGTTTATACAAAGAGTCCTACATTTCATATATCAATTTTAAGTAAAATTGAGAGAAATGAGTCATGGATCAAGCTCTTCATTTTTAAGTCGTTGCCTTACATTGACCGTCCTATTGGAGTGAGTAAAAATGGTGATTTAATCTTTATAAAAAAAAGATGAAGCGCTAGCTTGAATTAAGTTAAAAATGGTTATATATTATTTATAAAAAAAGGAGGAAGGGCTCCTTTAACACCGTATTTACAAAGAATATATCATTATTTTTACACTCCAATAGGACAGAAAATGCAAGGTAATGACTTAAAAATGAAGAGTTTGATCCATGACTCACTTCTCTCAATTTCACCTAAAACTGATATATGAAAAGTAATACTATGTGCATAAACTTGAACCAATATTATTGACTCATTTAACATAGTTAAGTATCTATAATCAACATCACATATGTTTGAAGGTAAGTATGTTGTAACAAACATCTCATTACTCATGCTAAATGTTTGCAAATAAACCTAATTATGTGTTTCACTATCACATCCATGTGTTTAACATTTGGCTAACCAATGATACACTTCAACCTAGTACAAATGAATTCCCGTATCATCTTGATAATATGCCGGCATATAAAATTTTATAACATCATATTTGTTATATTTTGAAATATTCGTCTAATATATATATGTTTATTTGGAGTTAAGCATGTCGATTTAAAAGATAGTTAATTACCTTTTAAAATTTTATTTTTTATAAATATTAAGAATTATTCATTTATAATTAACTTTAGAAAAAACATTTCATAGGAAAGATAATTCAATTAACACATACGCGCATTTTGTTTTGCAGAAATCTAAAATTTGCATTATTTTATATTGTAATAAAAACAATCACTAAATTCAATTGAATTACTTAATGAGTTTTTGCCGAATAAGAGAGACACTTGGGTAGATTTATTTCAAGAAAGATCTTTGTCCATTATAGTTATTGTAGTTGTATATGGAGAAAATAACCATGAGTGCGACCATTAAACAACAATGTTCTCTCAACATTGACTCTCAAATCATTTACGAAATTTTGTTGTGCACGTACGTCATGCTCTTGCTTGTTTATTAATACTTATTTTTACGAACATATGTTTCGAACGAATTTTTCATCGAAGAATCATTCACATTAAAATGACACATCTCTCCTTAAGTTATGATGCATCCTGGATTGTCGAAAACCCATGTGAATCATGAATGTATTCTTTATTAGGTGAAAGATTTGAGAATATGGTATAGTTAGATTGACCAAATTTATTTTGCAAAAATGAATGGTTGTTTAACATTTCAGGTTCAACTAGTATCACCGACTTTCTTTTTATTGATTGCAAACAAACTAAGATAGTTGTAGTATAGATCCCGACTACCAAAGGAATACCTAGTCATTCCACCAAGTCCTTTTCTATTAAATTAACTATGATTCAGCTTTGTGTTTATGGGTTTTGTTATGACTTAATTAGAGATAATTATAAGATTATTCAACAAGTAGTATATTTTGATGACACCAATGACAATGAAGATGTAACATTGTGGGAGATATATTGTCTAAAAACCAAAACACTTGATATAGATATGTCAATTTATTATGAAGATGATGTGGGGGTTTATTTGTACAAGGTTTGAATGTGTTATTGGTTTGCCAAATGTAAAATACATGGATGTGATAGTAAAACACGCAATAATGTTTATTTGCAATCAGATAGCATGAGTAACGAGATGTTTTTTACAATATCCATAGGTAATGTTGATTATAGATACTTAGCTATGTTAAATGGGTCAATAGCATTCAGTTTATGCAAAGAGTCTTACATTTCATATATTAATTTTAAGTGAAATTGAGAGAAATGAGTCATGGATCAAGCTCTTCATTTTTAAGTCGTTGCCTTACATTGATCGTTTATAAAAAATGTGATTTAATCTTTATAAAAAAATGAAGAGCTAGCTTGAATTAAGTTAAAAATGGTTATATATTATTTATAAAAAAAGGAGGAAGAGATCCTTTAACACCATATTTACAAATAATATATCACCATTTTTACACACTCTAGTAGGACTGAAAATGCAAGGAAATGACTTAAAAATGAAGAGTTTGATCCATGACTCACTTCTCCCAATTTCACCTAAAACTGATATATGAAAAGTAATACTATCTACTTAAACTTGAACCAATGTTATTGACTCATTTAACATAGTTAAGTATCTATAATCAACATCATCACCTATGTTTGAAGGTAAGTATGTTGTAACAAACATCTCATTGTTCATGTTAAATGTTTGCGAATAAACCTGTGAGAAATTGGATCGAACTCTAGTATAGTCGAAGGGTAGCTTCTTGGTTCGACAGTTCGACAGAGTTAAGCATGAAGTCGAAGGTTGTTCACATGCTGGTGTCGAAGTGTGCATGTTGTAGTCGAAGATGGGTCTAGTATGCATATGTCGAAGATGCTAGGGTTGTTAGCATGATAAATTAGGTTTTAGTGTTTAAACCCTAATTTGTTAAGTTAGCTTGTTTATTAAGTTGGCTTGTGTAATGGGCCTTGCTGAAAAAGTCCATTAGTTAGTATGTTAGGTTTTATTATAAATAGCATACTAGTCTCTCATCATTGCTAAGTTGCAAATCCTAATTTCGGGTGAGAGAGGTTATTTGTTATTCTTGTAAACTTGTAATCTTGTTTTAAGAAAAAGTAAAAGAATAGCAGTTATAATCAATTCTTGTGTTCTTCTTATCTTCCCTAATTCCTATTATACTTTGTTCTTAACATTGTTTTTCACAACAAATTGGTGCAGTGAGCATGGAGAAGATGCCTTCAACAAAGTATGAGATTGAAAATTTCACCGGAGTGAATGATTTCGGTCTGTGGTGCTTGAAGATAAAAGCCCTACTGGTTCAGCAGGGTTATTTGGAAGCGTTGAAGGGAGAGGCATCCATGAATGCTGAATTAACGGCAGCGGAGAAGACAACTATGATCGAGAAAGCACACATCACAATTCTGTTAAGCCTTGGTGATAAGGTTCTACGACATATATCAAAGGAGACGACAACATCAGGGTTATGGGCGAAACTTGAAAGTTTGTATATGACCAAATCACTGGTAAATCGACTCTACCTGAAGCAAGCTTTGTATTCATTCAAGATGATTGAAGACAAAGTGTTAGCTGAGCAGTTGGATATGTTCAACAAGCTTATTCTTGATCTTGAAAATATTGATGTGAAGATTGATGATGAAGATCAAGCGCTGTTACTATTGTGCGCTTTGCCTCGATCACATGCTCACTTCAAAGAAACTCTCTTGTATGGAAGGGAGTCCCTGGCGTTTGAAGAAGTTTAATCAGCCCTGTATTCTAAGGATTTGAACAAACGAAAGGAGCATAAACCTTCGACTGTTGGTGAAGGTTTGGCCGTTGATAAACTATTCAATTATACCTTGACCTTAGTAGAATCGTAATGAGAGATTTAGTTAATTTGATTAGGAACTCACTGATAGTATTCTTTTATCCAATATGTTGTTTCATTCTTTTTTAGATAAGAAAGTGCCTGTATTTATTTTACAGTTGAGGATTTGGCACTAAAGGCCTAATGGAGCAAATTCCCATTATGTTACAGATTATATCTGATATCGATATATTAGTGAGATTATTGTATTGTAATATATTTATCTAGTCCACTTTAAGACTTGTAAATTGATGTATTTAGTACCGAAAATATTAAGGCCTCAAGTTATTATTATAAACATATAACTTTGGGATATCATTAACAAGTTTTAGTTTCTAGATCCATAAACATAAAAATAATTTTGAATGTATATATCTCATATATAAAAATCCGGTAAAATTTTGAAACGATTATAGTATTTGTTTAAAGTTGTTGATTTATAAATATAATCAACTGCCTTACAAGGTGGATGTGGTAGCTCAATTGGTAAGTACTAGTTAAGTTAAATGGATGTAAGTTATTGGTCTAGGGTTCAATTCCTGGTCGTGGCATTTATTTATATTTATGTATTAATGTAAGCAAATAATTTGTTAACATTATTACATTAATATAAATAAATGTTGTTGTCAGGGATTGAACCCTTGACGAACAAGTTACAGTCATTTAATTCAACTAGCACATACTATTTGAGTTATCCCACCCATCCATTTTAGGTTTTCTTTTACTTTTGTTTTAAAATCAAACATATTAATTATCCAATTATTTCAAAATCAAATATTATTATTCATTTCAAAATTTCTTATCTTTAGGAATTATCTTTTGAATTATTTATTTTTCATAAAATTTATACTTAATATGTGAAATTATTTTATTTCAAAAAATAATTGTTGAATTAAGCACTAGTTTTTGTTAAGGTTGTTACTATTTGTACTGGTTAAAAAGTATAGATTGCATGTTTCCCCTACCAAGGCAGGGACACTCAGAGGCGTTAATAGGAATATTACATCGTATGGTGGTCAGGACTTACCCATGGAGGCAAGAAATTAATGTATGGTGGTCAGGAATTATCCGTGGGGGCAATAAATTTACTATGGTTTCGAGGTCCTAATCACGGGAGTTTAGAGGCTCTTGAAATTTTGTTCCTTAAAGGACATATGTCGAACAAAAAAATAATGATAAGAATGAAATTTTAGTTTAGATTTGTTTTGATAACTGTTTAATTTTAGTAGTAAAAAAAATCAAAACAAAAAAATAAACAAAATATTCTACTATAAAGGTAAGATAGATATTTTTGAACATCAAAGAAACTCTAAATGTTGGGTATATAATGAAATATGGAGTAAAGAGGGGAGAGGGGGAAATAGGGATCATTCGCCCCATTCTTTCACTCACACCAATCAGAAAATAATAAAATAATTTTAAAAAAAAATAATAAAGGGTGAAAAAGAAAAAACGCTGAAGAATCCTCTCCTTCTTCACCATATACGCCTCCGCCTTGCTCACTTCGTCAGCCACCATCCGAGTCACCACCTTCTCTAACCACCGCAAAACCATATCCTTTTACCTCTCCTCATCACCATTAAGACTCATTCGTTCATAACCACTAGATTCAAAACCTTCAATCACCACATCTAGCTTATTCATTCTCCCTGCAGCCACTTTCCTGCATCTAACATAATAACGATTTAGTCTCCACCACACCTCACTTCCATCATTTCTCTCTCTCTCTCTCTCTCTCTCTCTCTCTCTCTCTCTCTCTCTCTCTCTCTCTCTCTCTCTCTCTCTCTCTCTCTCATCCATAACAAATCTTCCACCTCCTCTGAGCTAACCACCACCACAAAACACCTTCGTCACCTTCGAACCACGTTCTAAATTGCCTGCATAACCCTTTACCGAACCACTTCCACTACCGAAACAATACCCCCATCGTTCCATCACTCCACCATCTGAATCACCGACATGTTCATCCTTCACCTCCCTTCTTCCATTGAAAACACCTTTCACCTCAAGCAATTGTGCCACCACTTCTTCTCACGACCACCACTCAACACCTCCACTTTAATTCACTCTTCAGCGGACTATGTTTTCTTCTTTTTATTGCATTTGGTTTTTATTTTTATTTTAATTTTTTTAAAAGAACTATACGCCTCATGTCACATTCTTATTAGTTACATTTTTGTATATTTTTGGAAAAAGTCAAATATTTTATTTTAAAAAATTTAAAAAGAGAAAGGTTTGTGTTCATGGTAAATAAAGAAAAAGACCTTAAATAACGTGTAACGGAGAAGGGATTTGGAATCCCTTTTTTTTCTCTCATTTTACTATTTGATGTTTTTGTTTTTTTCATTTTTATTTTAAAAGGTGATGCCATGTGTCAGTGGCTAAGTGGTCTATCTTTAAGTTTTAAAAAAATGTTCGAGGAGTGGACCAATTTTGATATTGAGTTTCCTCCACTTTTGACCTTCTTTTTTTTAATTTTTTTAATTTTATGCTTTTATTATTTCTATTTTATTACTTTTTATTAATTTTTTACTTTTTTATGAGTGTTGTGGAGTTGGGCTTGTGCCTTGAGTAGATTTTCGTGCACTCCCCATTTAATGAATGCACCTTTTTATTGTTAGTTTTTTTTTATATTTCCTTGCATAGTGGGTCAAGCCCATCTAGGATTTTCTTTGTTACTCTTTCACACCTTTTTTTATTGATAGTGAACCCTCATCCCTTTTATCTTATGTTTTTTATTGTTATTTGCTTAGTTAGTTGATTAACCAAAAAGTATAAAATAAAATAAAATCGATCACTGTTAAAATCAACCTTTTCAAAGATAAAATGCATGATCAACATCAAGCAATTTTCAAAACATTTCACCAATCCTCATTCAATTCACGATCAAATCATTTTCAAATAAATTTCAGCAAATGCGAACCAAACGCTTGATCAACATCAAGTAGTTTTTTTACTCTCAGTCAAATCATTTTTTGTACAAGCGCCAATCAAACAATTGGTCAACACCAAGTTCTTTTCTCGTATAATAAAATTGGTTCCAAAATATTTTCATAATAAAACCGGTTGAAAAAGGAATAATTTGGATGTATTTATCCTCTATGTTTCTCGTGTATTTGGATTGTTAGTCGTACTTATAATGTAGTTCAAACACCTGTCTTCCATTCAAAACACGTTAACTAAACGAATTTAGTTTGATCCTTATGGGATGAAAAATGAATGGTTTTGGCGTATTTATCCTCTTTGTTTCTCGAGTATTTTTTATTACTAGCCATTTTTAGGTTCTGGTTAGAATGCTAATCTCTCACCAAGGAATTATGATTAAATTCGCCTCACAAATTTCCATAAAAGATTGAGATGAAAAAGGAATGGTTTGGACGTATTTATCCTCTATGGTCTCCTTAGCGTGACTCCGCAAAATTTTCATAAAGAACGTGCTTATCTATTCTATCGCAATACAAACAAATGATTAAGTCTCCCATGCGTGAATATACAAGCAATGTTCAATTGCTAGAATATGATCCAAGCGTATTCATTCTACCGTAATACAAACAAACACTCTAGCCTCCTATGCACAAGTAAACAAGTAACATTTAAATGCTAGAATGCGACTAAGCATCATTCATTAAAATCAACCAATACATACAAAGTTTTTTTTACCTAGAACTACATAGCCTTGAGTTCCCCATAACATATGGGATACGTAAGAGCAAGATTCAACGTCTCGTCATATATGATTTTTTGTGCACTAAAGTTGACCATCTTTGATTGAGTTTGAACAAATCATTTGTTTCAATGACTGTAGCATTAATTCTTCTTTCATTTCTCGAAAACATTCATATATAATAGATATGTAAAACATATGCTCGTGTAGTGCTTTAAACTTCTGCGTATATCATGGAGATCTCTATGTTCTCAAGTGTTCTCAGTCAATAGATGGATTATTATTCTACAAACTTAAATGCTGGAAAATTAAACAGTCTTAAAGGTGAAATGACTCAGGATTTCTGTTGTTGAAGATTTTATTGAAGTTCTATTTTTCTACTAAATTTTCACTCACTTCTTCTTTGGGACGTTATTGAACTCCCTCTGTTGATTTCCCTTATTTGTTTGATCTTATCTATTGATTTTGGTTTGGTTGTTTGCTTGCTGAATTTGTTACAAGAGCTAAACTCATAACATAGAGTTGGGCTTAATAACATTTCCATCAACTATGTATCCTAAAACATACAATAAAATTCATTTCATGCAACAACTAAGTTACTGATTTTAAGTTACAGAGATAATGCATTGAACCATTTAGTTGTTACCATGTTCCAGAAATTGAAGGTTCTGGAAGCAACTAAGTTACTACCAAAAGTGTAACAAGTCCAACAAGTTTGGCCCAAAGTGTTCCATCGTTCAAAAATGATTTACACTCTATTTCAAATGAGGTGTCACAAAAAAATTTGTGATCGCTTCTAATAGAAATTTAGTATATCGATATTGGAGTACAATTTTGTTTTGTATGCCAATATATTGTTCATTTTAGAAAACATCTTCTATCTTAATACAATATAAATAAATATATAATTTACCTGTATTCATAATTGAATCATGATTTATGACACTAGGAAAGATTTTATCCCAAAAATGATATCAATTTGCAGATCTCCAAAATAATTGAGCAATTCGCAAAGATGATAAGTAGAATCCACCAATTTTGTACAATAATAGACATTTTCCTTCTCTCAGGAATTTCAAAATGGAAATTAAATACAAGTATATACTTTAATCCTACAAAAAAATCTAAAATCACAATGGAGTTACAGATAATTATTCGCCCATTTTTAAATTTATGAAAATATGCATGTGCGTGAATTGTATATCATTTTCGTTTGCATATGCAAGTACCTATGTTTGAGTATCTTAAGGAATACTCCAAATGAATAGTTAACATTGAAAGAAGAATCAAAGTATGTCCATCCTACACTTTATTTTGGAAATTTGATTGTATTCAAATAAAAAGATTACATAAATGTGTTGCAAAGCAAATACTTGACTTTGTGGGTATTCTAAGATGAGTTACTCAGATGTAGCACTCACAAAGATAATAGCATAAAAAAGTTTAAAATAATCGCATACTGCGAGGGGGAGTGAAGACAAGACTTTATCCACAAGTTGAATGATTCTTAAAGATAATAGCATAAAAAATCTAAAAATAGTCTCATACTACAAAGGGGAGTAAAGAGAAGAATTGGTCCACAAGTTGAATGATTCATAAATATAATAGCATAAAAGGATAAAAATAGTCACATACTACAAGGGAGGAGTGAAGACAAGACTTGGTCAACAAGTTTAATGATTTATAAAAATAATAGCATAAAAAATCTAAAAATAGTCGCATACTGCAAGGGGGAATGAAGACAAGACTTTGTCCAAAAGCTGAATGATAAGTAACACCATAAAATAAGTCGATGATGACTAAGTCATTTAAAATGCTAACAGAAAATATAGAATCTATCACTGCTTTCTTCACATCTTAAAATTTACATAAAACGCATCCTCTCTACATAAACAAAATATCTATCAAGCAAATAATGAAATGTTCAAACAATAATTGTTATGACTTAATCCCCCACAAAGCTACTAAACTACCTAGTCCCTTTTCCATTGGTCTATTATCCATACAAGAGGTATAGATCCAACATTTTTCTATGTTCCTAATTAATATCTTAATTCTCTTTATTTTACCTCTGGTCTAAATGTTAAGGTTCATAAGCAGGTGTTGTGGAATGGCTTAGTGATTTTTAAATCATTGAATATCTTTTGGAGATTTGCAATGACAAAGGAAATGTGTTTTGAAACTCTTCCAACAAGGATACGGAATTGTATTTGTTCATATACCCTTTAGTAACCAAGACAATGGAAGCAATCTGAAGGTAACATTACACTCTTCCATTACTATTTCCACCAGAAAGCAAATTCTACTTGTCATTTTTAAAAGTATATTTGCTTATAAACCTATTTAAAAGTTTTTTTTGTAGAGTTTGTAAATCTGATTCTACCTCTTTATAATATAGAATTGTTTGATAATTTAGAGTTGATTTTAAAATGACTGAGTAACATTGTTATCAAACAAAATAGACCGAATCGAGTTTTAAATGGGTCGGACCTTAGGTCGCTAACTAATGGACTGAGCTATTTTCACCCTCACATGAGATAACATTTATCTATAATGTTTAATTACTTTATTTTGTTATAAAAAATCTCATATTTCATCATTTCAATGTTGAATATGTGCAAAAACCTTAACTTTTTTAATTAAAATTGTTTTATACAATGGTCATCATTTAATTTTTTACAATTTAGTTTTTTTTAAAACATAAACTTACAAATATTCTCAACTCGTCTGAATGCACATGTTTTCTGCTAATTATGGTCTTAATGAAAAAAGGTTAGCAATAAGAGAGACACTTGAATAAAATTTATTTCAATTGAATTATTTAACGAAATTTTTTCGAATAATGAATAAGATTTATTTCAAGAAGGACCCTTATTCATTATAATTATTATGGTCATATATGGAGAAAACAACCATGAGCGCGACCATTAAACATATACATGGTGATTTTGCATTTGTTGTTCTCACAAAATTGTCTCTCAAATCATTGACAAAATTTTATTGCGTACATAATTCATGGTCTCGCTTAATTGATAATACTTATTTGATGAACATGTTTCGAAAAAATATTCAAAGAGTAATTCACATTACAATGACACATCTCTCTTCACATTATAATGCATCATAGATTACCGAAATTCATGTGAATCTTAAATGTATTCTCTGTCAGTGGAAAGATATATGTGGTACAATTAGATTTGCTAAATTTATTATGAATGGTCGTTTAACATTTTAGGTTCAACTAGAATCAACGGATTTCTATTTATTGATTGCAAACAAATGAGGAGGAGAGTTGTATTCCTTGGTAATTAGATTCCATCAATAAAAAGAAAGTCATTGATACTATTCGAACCCCGAATGTTAAACGACCATTCATTTTCGTGAAATAAATTTGGACAATCCAAATGTACCATATTCTCAAATCTTTCACCAGATAGAAAATACATTCCAGATTTACATGGATTATCAGCAATCCATGATTCATCATAATGTAGAAGGAGAGATATATCATTATAATGTGAATGATTCTTCAATAAAAAATTCTTTCGAAACATGTTCATAAAATGAGTATCATTAAGTAAGTGAGACTATGATTCATTTACGCAACAAAATCTAATCAATTATTTGAGAGGTAACTTTAACAAAACAACAAATGCAAAATATATATGTCCAATAGTCGTGCCCATGGTTATTTTCTCCTTACATGACTCCAATAACTATAATGGATAATGATTCTTTTTTAAACCAATCTTACTTAAGTGTTTCTCTTATTCAACAAAACTCGTTAACTAATTCTATATATTGAAATTTTTTTATCCATATAAAACATACGGCAAACTTTAATGATATCATGAAAAACAAATAGAGATATATATGTATGTGTCAGATTAATTGTCTTTCGGTTAAATATATTTTTTAGAATTATTTTTAAGTGAATAATAATTAATATTTATAAAAATATAAATTATAAAATATGATCAACTATGTTTTTAAATAAACATAGTTATCTCTAAATTAACTTCTATTTCTTTTTAAGAGAATAGACTAAAAGGATGTTTTAAAATATAATAAATATTATATTTTGAAATTTTATTTTAGTACAAGACATGATATATTTCCATACCATTGTTCATAAAAATAATCAAGAAAACATCATTATGTTTATGCGGAGTTGATGAGAGAAGCTGAAGAAATTCTTTTGTGTGAAAAACTTGTTTCAGCGATAGTTATGTTACATAAATATCAACAAAATTTTGACTGAATTTATAAACATCAGATATAGGATTCCTTCTTCTAGAATGTCAACATATATAATATACACATATACCATTTGAGGTATTTATCAAAAAAAATTAATTATTCAATTTTATTAAAAAAAACTATTAACATTGATTAAAAAAAAATCTCTTTGATACTTATCAAAAAAAATTTAAGATTTGAAAATAATTATTTTTTGTATTTCTGTATTTTAGGGATGGCAACGGGTGCCCGCGGGTGCGGGTTTTATACTACCCAAACTCGCACCCGAAATTACCACCCGAACCCGAACCCAAACCCAAAAGCTATTCGGGTGACAAAATAACACCCACGCCCACACCCGTTGGGTTCGGGTTTTTTCACCCAAACCCAAACCCGCAACAAAATACATAAAATATATTATTCCTACAATTTTCTTACAACTTTCCATAAATATATATATATATATATATATATATATATATATATATATATATATATATATATATATATATTCGGGTGTGATTTCGGGTTTCGGGCGCGGGTTTCACACTACCCAAACCCGCACCCGAAATATCGGGTGGCACCCGAACCCGAACCCAAACCCAGTCAACTCGGGTTCGGGTGCGGGTGGGCCCCGCGGGTTTGGGTCTGTTTCCCATCCCTACTGTATTTCTTACCTTGAATTGTTTTAACACACAAAATAATTGTTGAATTAAGGTTTTATTATTATTTTTAAAAAATAATTGAATACAATAATTATTATTTTTTATTAACCAATTTTCTCTTTTAAACGACAAATTAATTTATTAAGGAGGGTAGATAAAGTAGGTTAATCCAAATTAGACCTATAAGGTGAAGGATTCTCATAATGCAACATTGACAAGATCTTATTAAGGATCATACCAGTCTCATGATACATACTTGAAGAGAAGTTTTTTTGACTGATTGGATAATTAATGTCTACAATAATGTCTAAGGTGAGTCTTCAATTGCTCTCATCTGTAATTTGTTGGGGGACTTTTTTGCAATTGATTGCTTTACAATAATTTTCAGTAACAAAATATTATATTTAATGGTTTTTTTTTTGGGCTATTGCATTATACATTGGACTTTTTTATTTTATCCATTGCATTGGTTTGATTTTTGTCATTTCAGAAACTTGAGATCAATTTTTCAGTTCCAATATGATTTTGTTTTTCTGTTTGCCGAAACTTGGGGTTCTTTTTCCATGGTTGAGCATAAATTCGAAATCATTACTTCTAAGATTTCATTCCATTAATCTTCATTTAACTTCGTTATTGATATTTAGATTAATGGAATTGAACCTTAGAAGTATAAATTTCGGAGCCTTTGAAGTATGAGTTTGTTACCAATAAACAACTTCATCATGTATCTCAATTTTCTTTAACCAACTTCATCGTGATTTTTTTTGTTTACATTTAAATTTATATTTTAATCAGACATGTCAATTATATGTTATAGTAACTATGCCACTGATTATGTGTTTGGAAACTTATTTGGCCACTGTGATTGTGATATTTTAATATCACTTTTAAGTTTTTGAAAGTTAGATGTGGTTATGAGGTGGTTTCGCTATAGTAGGGATGGCAACGGGTGCTCGCGGGTGCGGGTTTTATACTACCCAAATCCGCACCCGAAATTACCACCCGAACCCGAACCCAAACCTTAAAGCTATTCGGGTGACAAAATAACACCCACGCCCACACCCTTTGGGTTTGGGTTTTTTCACCCAAACCCAAACCCGCAACAAAATACATAAAACATATTTTTCCTACAATTTTCTTACAAATTTCCACACAAAAAAATAATATTATATATATATAAAATATATTATATAATATATATATATATATATATATATATATATATATATATATATATTCGGGTGTGATTTCGGGTTTCGGGCGCGGGTTTCACACTACCCAAACCCGCCCCCGAAATATCGGGTGGCACCCGAACCCAAACTCAAACCCAGTCAATTCGGGTTTTCACCCGTTGACTCGGGTTCGGGTGCGGGTGGACCCCGTGGGTTTGGGTCTGTTTGCCATCCCTACGCTATACGTTGTTTGGTTATGTGGTGGCAAGAATAACTTCTCATATTTCTATTGAATCATTTTTATAGAATAGAGATTGATTGTATCAGACATCAATTCTATTTGTTTTCTTGATTGAAATTTCTTCATTACACTAATTTCTCTAGTAATGTGTTAATGACTTTCAACCCGTAGAAATTTCCTTTAATTGAAATTGGAAACAATAGAGTAATTGTCATTGTGGTACAAGTCATTGACCTTAAATTTATAGAAAATCAGTACTATGTTAAAATTTTAAAAGTGTATCAAAAACTTTAATATTGCTTCATATTATCCGCGAGTTTGACATCCATGATTATGCTTGTGATTTGCAATGCTTGTGATTATTGGATTTGGATTCTCTACATTAAAGTTGACCATCTTTGATTGAGTTTGAACAAATCATTTGTTTCAATGACTGTAGCATTGATTCTTCTTTCATTTCTTGAAGACATTCATATATCATAGATATGTGAAAACATATGCTCGTGTATTGCTTTTAGCTTCAGTCTATACCATGGAGATCTCTATGTTCTCAAGGGTTTTCAGTCAATAGATGGATTATTATTCGACTGACTTAAATGCTGGAAGACTAAATAGTCTTAAAGATGAAATTACTCAGGAAAATTTTGTTGTTGAAGATGTTATTGAAGTTCTATTTTTCAACTAATTTTTCACTCACCGCTTCTTTGCAACCTTATTGAACTCCCTAAGTTGATTTCCCCTATTTGTTTGATCTTTTGCACTGATTTTGGGTTGGTTATTTGCTTGCTGAATTTGTTACAATGGCTAGACTCGTAAAATAGTGTTGGGCTTAATAACATTTCCATCAACTACGTATCCTAAAGCATACAGTAAAATTCATTTCATACAACAACTAAGTTACTGATTTTAAGTTACAAAAATAATGCATCGAACCTTCTAGTTGTTACCATGATCCATAAATTGAAGTTCTGACAGCAACTAAGTTACTGATTTTTCCTAAACATCAGTGTCACTTTTATAACTTTTACATATGAGACGTGTTTTTATATCTTGTATGTGTTTTGTTAATTGAGACATGTTTTAATATCAGTAACTGGAATGAAATAGTAGCTTGGATATTTTCACATATGTTTATAATCTTATTTCGTATATATGTTTTATTGATAGTTTATATCTTTATCTTATATATTTTGTAATGATTAGTGGAATTGATATAATAATTAAGGAATATAGAATCTCTTGAATATTTTTAACATATTTTATTAATTTTTAACAGGAAACATTCTGTCACACAATTGGAACAACTAAGACGTTCAAAACAAAGAGATTTGATTGGTATTATGAAGTTTGCCAAAACTGTAACAATAGTCCAACATGTGTGGCCCAAAATGTTCCATTATTCAAACACAATTTATACTTTATTTCAAATGAGGTGTCACAAAAAAATTTGATCGCTTCTAATAGAAATTTAGTATATTATATTATGATATTAAAGTACAATTTTGTTTCTTATGCCAACATATTGTCCATTCTAGAAAACATCTTCTATCTTAATACAGTATAAATAAATATATTATTTAACCTCATTCATAGATGATTCAATCATGATTTGTGGCATTAAGAAAGATATTATCTCATCAATGATATTAATTTGTAGATCTTCAAAATAATTCATCAATTTACAAAGATGATAGGTGGAATCCATCGGGTTTTTAAAAAACGGAACATTTTTCTTTTCCCTAAGATTTTAAAATGGCAATTAATTACAAGTGTAAAATTTTAATCCTGCAAAAATTAAAACAAAAATCTAAAATCACACGAGAGTTGAAGATAATTATTCATCCATTTTTAAATTTATGAAAATACATGTTTGTGAATTGTGTATCATTGTCGGTGTGCATATGCAAGTACATATGTTTGAGTATTTTAAGAAATATTCCAAATGAATAATTAACAGTGAAAGAAGAATCAAAGTATGTCCATCCCACACTTTATTTTCGGAAATTTGATTGTATTCAAATAAAAAGATTACTTCAGTGTGTTGCAAAACAAATAGTTGACTCTGTGGATATTCTAAGATGAGTTACTCAAAAGTTACATTCGTAAAGATAATAGTATAAAAAAACTAAAATTAGTCGCATACTACAAAGGGGGATTAAAGACAAGACTTAGTCCACAAGTTGAATGATTCATGAAGATATTAGCATAAAAAATCTAAAAATAAGTAACACCATAAAATAAATCAATGGTGACTAAGTCATTCAAAATGCTAACAAAAATATACAATCTATCACTGCTCTCTTCATAACTTAAAGTATTCACAAAATGCATCCTGTCTACATAGACAGAATATCTATCAAGCAAATAATGAAATGCTTAAACCTAAGTTGATATGACTTAATCCCTTATAAAGCTACTAAACTACCTAATTCCTTTTCCATTGGTCTACTATCCACACAAGAGGTCTAGATCCAACATTTCTCTATGTTCCTAATTAATGTCTTAATTCTCTTTATTTTACCTCTGGTCTCACCGCTAAAGTTCCTAAGTAGGTGTTTTGGAATGACTCAGCAATTTTTAAATTATTGAATTTCTTTTGAAGATTTGTAATAATGACAAGAGAAAATCTCTTTTGCAACTCTTCCAACAAGAATGCGGAATTGGTAGCTATTTCTAGATCCTTTAGCAACCAAGACAATGGAAGAAATCAGAAGGTAACATTACACTCTTTCATTACTATTTCCACTCAAAACAAATTCTACTTTCCATTTTTAAAAGTCTAATGGCCTATTCACTTGTTTAAAAGTTTATTTTGTAGAGTTTATAAATCTGATTCTTCTTCTTCATATTTTGTAAAGTTTATAAATTTAATTTTAAAATAGCTAAGTAACATTGTTACCAAACAAAATCAACCGAACCGAGTTTTATGTGGGTCGGACCTTAGATCCTTGAAGAATGGATTGAGCCATTTCCACCCTTACTTATGAATAATTTTTTATATTTTCTTTTAACTATATTTTTGTCAAGTTTTAATTAATGTTTAATTACTTTATTTTGTTATAATAAATCTCATATTTTATCATTTCAATGTTGAATATGAGAAAAAAAATTCTTTTTAATTTGAAATTTTTTTATACATTGATTGTCATACCTTAATTTTTCTCCTCGATTAATAAATCAATGCATCTATCAGACATTAGCATCATCTGCATATCATAGCACGCATTTCATCTCGCATAATGTCTAAAATGTCAAGCAAATTTAATTTTCCAATCTATAGGCTGACTGATTAAATTAATTCTCAAGTGTACATAAAATTAGCAGACGAAAAATGTAAAAATCGAGCTTCCAAACGTAAGTTTTATTAATATACGGGTCACGTCGGTTAACCTGACGTGCTCGTTTTAATTTTTTCGACTCTTTTTGCAGTTACATTTTTACGTGTCAGGACTTTTTAACCGAGTATTCTTATTGTAAAATTTGATCAAAACCTATCTGTTTTCTGAAAATATATTTTGCGCTAATTATTTTAGTGCATTCATTTTAGTTTTCTAGACATTTTTGCACCCGTGTTTGATTCATTTTTCAGCCCTTTTATTGTTGTTTTTTTGTCAACGTATTCATAAAAAGTAAATAGAATTTACTATGTAATCAGTCTTGTTTTATTTTAATTATTTAAAATTGTTTAAAATTTATTTGATTAATTTAATTTATTTTAATTCATTTTAAAACTGAAAATACCAGTTAACCAATTTACTCCGTCGTGTAACCCCTAACTCTTTTCCCAACGTCTTTTTCTTTCTCTCTTACTCTCATGCATACTGGGTCTTTTTTATTACAATATTCATGCACATGAAAAATCCCTGAAAAATAGGAACCTCAGTTCCACGATTTTCCTACTACTCAAGTCGATTGTGGAACTCCTAAATTTTCTCAAATGTTTAAATTGCTCAGTCCCTCAACTCCTGAAAATTCTCAGTCAATTACTCCCTAAATTATCTCTAACCACCACACACATCAGGGACATCCCTCACTATATAACACAACAGTTTGATTCACAAATGAGGGGATTCACACGCTATATAAACAAATATACACACGGAAAAACAAGAAGAGAATTCTAGTTTTGAATTTTCATTTCACACTTGGTACACGCAAATGGAACGTCCATAACAATAACAATTTTCTATCAATTCGCAAGCCGCAAATGATTACAACAGTCAGCAACCACACATAATCGGTCGTTGCTTCTGTGTTGCTTGTGTTGTGCTGAGAGATTGTCAACGCGAGTAATACGGTCGTTGTCTCACTTTGCGTTAGAGATAACCTTCGTGTGAACGATACATGATGATGTTGATGAGTAGTTTAGGTTGATTTCAACTGAGTAGTAAGTTTAAGTATTTAATGGGTATATGAGTTTCAAATCTCAAGATTCTCTATTGTCCGAATAATGAAATTCTTGTTCATAGTTTAATTCTCGCAATTTACTATTTTTAAACCCATTCAAAACCAAACTCAATAACATGAGACTTGTCGAACAGCGACTCGATGCACTAATCCCTGTGGAGACGATATAATAAAACTAATAATATACCTATTACTTTTTGCTTGATGCTTTACCGCTTCAACAATATCCTCCTCGTTATTATTCACATTTATCACATTCTCAGTGCAGAGTTTGACTCTCTTAATCCTCTGAATATCCATTCTATCCTGTAAAACATACTGTTGAGCCTTGAACTGAGTTTCTCTAGCATTATCAATCTATTTTCTGATACCATAGAGAGGCCTGTCCATACTTTTGATAACTGGTTGCACTCCTTGCAACTTTATCCAGATAAGATACTTAGGCTTACTCCTAATGTTTTGTCTCTAGTTTGCCTCAACTCCCTCCAAAAAACCTGTTGTGCCAGTTACTACATTAGGGAACTTAAAATAATTTTTGTGCTGATAGATTTGGTCCTTATGTTGCAGACTCAAAAAGGCAATGATCGGAGATACTAGGCTCAAGAATTTTAAGGATTATATCCATGTTTTCCTACTTCCACTCCAGGTTTCCAATCACTCTATCAATGTGGGAGTATAGTATGCTAGAGTTGTGCTTGTTATTCCAAGTGAAGTGATCCCCCTCACTCTCTTTCTCAAAGAGACCAACTCTTTCCATCATGCTAGTAAGGTCTATGTATTCACTTTCCTTCACAGTATTTCCTCCAATTATCTTGGACTGATAGAACATTATTGTAATCCCCTATAATGAACCCAGGGCCCTGGGTTTTGCTATGGATATCTTTTATGTCTTGCCCAACTTCCTTCTGAGGTTCAAGGTGTTATGGGCATAGACAGATGCGCACCAGTTTTGGAGAACACCATTCAGGGAATATATACCAACATGGATACACTGATCAATATTGAAAATGTTTTCTACTTTAACCATACTACTGTCCCAGAGAAACCAAATTCTCCCATTAGTATGACTATCATAGTTGTCAAAGAAGGACCATTTGTGTCCTAATTTATTTCTGACTAGGGTAGCTTTATTCAGTTTCACACGAGTTTCCAATAATATACTAATAATAGGGTTTAGGTTTTTTAGACGAGCATCAATCTCCCTACACTTCCCTGCACTATTTAACCCTCATATAATCCAGGACACAATCATGGTATAGGTTCCGACCCAGCCCCCCCACGGGTTCCACCCTACCACCAAGAGCCTCAAAACCATTCTTATAAGGGATTTCCTCTGAGCTCGATGCTTCAGGTAACACAAATTTTCCTTTTACCCTTTTATTCTTAGTTACATCAGTCCAAGAGGAGGAAGCCTTCTCTATAAGATTGTTAGGGGTACATACCTCATGCAATTCAGTGTTCTCCTTTTCCTTAACTGGCTGCCACTGCTTGACTAGAATCTGCTCTTCTTTGGTACACTAATGAACAAATTTCTGGCATGTTTCGCAGAATAGGGGCTTCCATTCAAATTCCACCATTTGTTTCAACTTGTTTCCTTCATTGTATTTGATAATGATACTCTCTTTCAGCTTCTTCGTGATATCCACGTCCACAAGTATGCGAGCAAATAAGATACGAAGCTTATTTTCCGTGCACTCGTCGGTGAACAAAAGCTTCCCATGGGCACTTCCTATCTTGCCTAAGCTAGATGCACTCCATAGATACAGAGGGAGTTTAGGCAGCTTAACCCAAATTGGTATCGTCCTAATCATGTCTCGCTTGAAATTAAAACTCGGATACCAATCCTTCAACACCATAGGCATATTGTGTATTGAGTACGGCCCTATCATTTACACCATTTCCTTGTCCTTTGTATAGTGAAACTTAATAAGGAAATAGCCATCATCATGGTAGGAAAGCTCTAGCAATTTCACGAAATTCCAATAGTGAGTCATAAACTGTTTCACCGCGTTCATGCTGAGGTCCTTCCCCAACACATACATTATAATAGTGTTCTTTCAAAATTGAAATTAAGAGATGATATCATTCGGAACAATTTCCACTTCTACTTACCCATCAACATACTCAATTGATAAGTCATTCGCCGGTAGCCGGGTCCCACTAATGACATCAACCCAAAGTTTCTTCTCTTTCCCAATTTCTGCCAAGTTACTTTTCTACTTTTCTTCAATTAGGGTTTCAGATGCTTCTTTGTCCCCCTCACTAGTTGTTTCCCTATTGTTTCCTCCTGTTTCACAAACCTGAGTACTCGTCGTAGCGTCATGAACGAGAGGCTGAACCGGTGGCGGTGATACCTTTCCCTTTAGTCGTCCTCACCCTCGTCCCATCCTTATAAATCAGTGTAGTAATTGCGCATTGTGATTTCTTCCCCCGCCGTGGCCCCTAACCCTAGGGTTAGGAGTTTAAGCCAACAGAAGTAAAAAAATGTTAGGGTATGGAGGTGATCCTCGTCAAAGTTTGTTAGAGACTCGTCGAAAATCGCGAGAGCATTTGCACAAAATCTATTTAAAACTAAGTGTATAATTATTAATTAATTAATTAATATAGTACCTATTTAAATTCAAGTACTAAATCAAAAATGCATGATAGAATCAATAGGCATGATTGTTTTTTAACATAAGAGCATAATGTGTGGATTATGCATATGTTTTAAGAGATTATTTACTATGGATTGTCATCGTAAAAAAATTTACAATATCAATTCATCACCATTATATATTTATGTATTATTTTATAAATGATTAAAATAAATGTAAAATTTTATCAATATTTAATAAAATTGTATAAAATTCTTTTACAGTGTCAATACATTCTAATTAAATTCATCTTCTAATTATATAAAATAGTAATGATAATAAATAATAATATCTTCATAAATGGAATAAAAAATGTGAGTTAGCTATAAGTGAGTGACATATTCCATAAGATTATAAGTTTCTCACCCTTTTGTATGAAAATAAAAAAATAAAAAATAAGAAATTCACAAA
Organism: Vicia villosa; assembly: GCF_029867415.1. NCBI lineage: Eukaryota > Viridiplantae > Streptophyta > Magnoliopsida > Fabales > Fabaceae > Vicia > Vicia villosa. The sequence continues at coordinate 88,567,798 of NC_081186.1, read as the reverse complement.
TAAATCATATTTTTAAAATAAAAAATAACAAATATAATTTGATAAAATCTAAAACAAACACAGAAATATGAAAATTTCATATTTAAATCAAATTTCAAAACACTATTTTAACAGAGAACAATACACTTATGGATGGTGAAAATCAGGGCCGGTCTTGGGCCTAGGCAAGCATTCCCACAGCCCAAGGCCTCACAAATATGAGGGCCTCAATTTTAGAAACTATTAAGAAATCATTATACTGAAAAAATATGTTATATATTCGTTAGCGAAATTAGCAAACGACTTAGTATATGTAGCCTAGTGGTTTAGCAATTTCTTAACAAGCCTAATGTGGATAAACTTAGTTAATTATACATGACAATTAGCATTTTTCAATAAATTTCTAATATAATTATTTATGACAATTAGTATTTCATAAATTTTAATTATAAAATAATAATTTGTATATAATCCAGTGTTTTAAAAACTGGACCGGTCGGTCGGACCGGTCGAACCGGGAACCGGCCAGGTAATCGGACTGGTTCAATAGTCGGATCGGGTATGCCATCAAATCGGTGAAAACCGGGAGAACCGGGAAAACCGGAAAACTGGCGGTTTAATTGTTTTTTTTTGTTTTTTTTTTTAACTTTTTTTTAAAAATTTTTTTAAACTTTTATTTTAACATTTCTTTTAAACTTTTTTTTCTTTTTTTTTAATATATTTATTAGTGTATTACTTAAATAGCATTCTCACATAATTTTTTTTCGTTAGTCACAAATTAAAAACTTTATTGTCTATTTGTTATCTTTGCTAATAAATTTTCTTAAATAGCATAAACATATTGAATTTTATTTGATTTTCTTTTTAGGAGGTTCCTATTTTGAATTAAATTTGATACACATTGGAGTTATTTTGTTATAAACTATTCAATTAGATTATGTTGTAATTAAACTTTATTTAGATTATGTTGTAATTAGACTTTGTTTGCAATTAGACTTTGTAATTTTTTACTATTTTGTTATGTGTGATACCTTTGTTTAAAATTTGAATTTAAGTTATGAAATTGTGAATTTATGATATGATATTTTTAAAAATTTTAAAAGCTAGTTATATTTTTTTAGAGACTGAATCATCCGGTTCGACCGGTTTTATACCTATATAATAACAGGTCTACTCAACCGAGTTATCCGGTTTAATCCGGTTTGGTCGTGCGGTTCGACCAGTGGCCTAGTGGTTCGACCGATAAACCAGTGACCCAGTACCCTCACCAGTTCAATGACCGGTCCGATTTTTAAAACACTGATATAATCGATTAAAATTTTAAATGATATTTTAAATCAACTCGATAATTATTTATTCTAACCTTTATAATTTTATCTTAATTTATTTGAAGTATAAATTTTAGAGACTATTATATGTTATAATTAAATATTTTAATAAGTTATCATGCAATTAACTTATTTATTATCAAATTCTTATGATGAAATCAAATTCATTATCATTTATGTTTTGCCCTTAAAAGATTCTCATTAATTTAGTTAATCATATTGCGATTTTAAATTCTTAAATGATTTGCAGACGACTTCTTAATCCGCGTTGAAATTCTTTTTGTTATAAACAACTAAGACTTCATATTTTTTATTGAGATTCTTCTTTATTTTGGAGACGAGTAAAAAGTCGATTTTTTGTTAGGGGTCCATTTTTTTGTTTGCCCTGGACCTCTAAAAAGTCAGGACCGACCCTGGTGAAAAATCGTCTTCTTGAAAATATATTTCAACAATTTATGCCAAAATAATTTGAAATCTAACAATGTCTTCTAAATTGGATAAAACTTTGTGGCTCGGGTAAACATTATACATTTCAATGCTTCAAGCCTTTCAGACGTAACATTTGATGTTCAAACATATGATAATAGACCAAATATAAATGTAACTCTACAAAACCAGTCACCAATTAAAATATTTGAATTCATATCCCACAAACCGCAATGAAAAAACAGAATAAATAGTTTTCCTGGTATTATCACCAACAAGCACTCTCCAAGAATTTTGTAAAAAAAATCATCATATGAACACAAAACTTCTTGAAAGTTATGCAGAAAAAAGTAATACAAACAGATCTTATAAGTATATATTAATACATGCATATATATATATATATATAAGCGTACATTTTTTCTTCATAAACCACAATAAAAAAACAGAATAGGTGGTGATTAAAGAATAATCACCAACTAATACTTGCAAATAAACATTCTTGAAAATATGCAGAAAGAGAAATACAAATTACACACAACTTAGATACTAAAACAAGAAAAGAAACTATATAATGATAAATAATAGAGTACATATTCTTCAAACTCCGAAACCATATAGAGTTTTTCCTTGTCTTTTAAGAGCATACACAACATCCATGGCAGTGACAGTCTTCCTCCTTGCGTGCTCGGTATACGCAACAGCGTCGCGAATGACTTTTTCTAAAAACAACCTGAGAACTCCTCTACTTTCTTCGTAGATCAAACCGCTTATCCTCTTGACGCCTCCTCTTCTCGCCAATCTACGAATGGCTGGCTTCGTGATTCCGCGGATGTTGTCGCGGAGAATCATCCTGTGTCTCTTTGCTCCTCCCTTTCCAAGCCCCTTCAAGCCCTTTCCACGACCTGCCATTTTTGCAAGAAAATTTGAGAAACAGTTTATTCTCTTGAATTTTGATGAAGAAAATAGAAGGTGATTGAGGTATTTATATATAATTCCGAGCGGGGAATGAAGAAACCGTTTGATTCAAAATTTAAATTGTATAAATAAATAAGGAGGCAAATATGTAACTTGCAGTATGGTTTTATCTAATTGAGAAATGGGATTAGTGGGTTATAATGCAGTTAACAATTTTTGGAAGTTACTACTTTTTTTATTTATTTATTATTATAAGTGTTTTATTTACTTTTTTTATTTAATTTATTTATTTATTATTTATTTTAAATTTTGATTCAATTTTTTTATTTTAATCATTGTCCTATTTACTAACCAATATTTTATTAGTAACATTTACATTTTTTATTTAATTTATTTATTATTTATTAATTTATTATAAACTTTGGTAGGATAACTTCTAAAATTTTAATTTACTCCACTTTTTACTTTAATAGGTTGATTTTGGTAATCGCTCTCTTCGTTTTATATTTCTATTACTTTTTATTTTTAACTTCAAATCTCTGTTTAGTAACTACATGGGAACTTCTAGTTAATTTTATTTTTAGTAGGTTTTTTTTAATGAAAGCATAATGTCTCTTTGGGTGGGAGAGTTGTCCTTATTAATTATTTCCTTAATGGTAAAGATGTCTATCAATGTTTGAAAGAAGATAGTGAAGATCTAGAGGAGGTTTCTTTGGGGAGGGATGAAAGGGAAATCTAAAATTTTCTAGGTCAAGTGGGTGGATGTTTGCAAGTCTAAAAGGCTTGGGGGCTTAGGGGTTTGTGACCTGCAGATGGTTAACCTTGGGTAAGTGGAGGTGGCGCCTGATATCTGGGGCTTCTGGTATTTAGCGTGATATTCTCTTCGCTGGGTATGGGGCATGCCTTGTGTCTTCTATCTTAGGCGAAAGAGGCATGTGTATGCGTATGTTTCGTCTTGGTGGAAGGCGATTTCCTTCCTTGGAGGTAAACCGAATGTTCAATGAAACACGAGAAAGGGGGTGTTTCAATGAAACAACAATAATAATACCACGAGTATTTTTATCCTGGTTCACCATTAACAAGGTTAGTTCAGTCCACCCACCAGAGTGATTTTGCCTTATCAGTAAGGACTTAATTCATTAATAAATTCCATGATTACAACCACAAAGGCAACCTGTCTAAGTCTTCTCAAGGATACTAAAAAAACACTTAGTCCCTCAAGGAAATCAACCTCAATTACACCTGTTATTGACATCTCAAGAATTTTGACCAAATTCGGTCCCTTAAGGAAATTAACCTCAATAACACCCATTATTGGCATCTTAAGGATTCTTACCAAGACTTGCCCCTTAAGGAAATTAACCTCAATAACACCTGTTATCTACATCTCAAGAATTCTGACCAAGACTCGTCGCTTAAGAAAAGTAGCCAACTGGTTAATATTACAAGGTTTGTGTGTATACAAGATTGCTTCTTCAGAAAGCGAATTACACGGAGTTTTAAGCATAACAAATAGCACTTTAAGAGAAATGAAATAAAAGCTTTTAATGTTTCTTTTTGTTGTCTTTTGAAGATCTTCATAGCACGTGCTCTTCTTTTCTTGCTGAGAATCCTTTTCTATCTTCTTTAGTACCATATTGATTTTCTTCTTTTAGTTCCATATGTATCGTCATTGTTTGGCTTCAATTATCTTCTTCATTTCTTGTTCTCTTTTGCATGTAAGTGATTTCTTCATGTTTATATGCGCATGTGCATTTTTAGTATCTTTTTCTCACCAACTCATTGTTGCACAAATTTACTTTTTTATGCGTGCTTCTTCCGCTGAGCAGCTTAACTCTCAATTTTTGTCTCACTCTTTCTTGTGTATGTGTATTATCTACATTGTTGTTACATGGACATACTCGTTTATTTTTAATTCTTCCAATTTCTCTTTAAATAGATTAAAAATATATATTCGTTGGAGAAAGAGAGATTGAGTATCCACGGAGCATATAATTGTTGGAGACGTTAGCTAGAACAGAATTAGAGTGGCAGTAGCAGCACTATGATGAGATATGTGAACAGTAGCGGTACAGTGTACAGTCCTTTATTCAGATTTGCAGGGTAGTGGATAGGTTGTTGTACTACACTCACGTGAAGATGTACTTTAATAATATTTTCATACATACTTCTTTGACATTTAACTTCATGATTCATAGGATTCTAATAGAATTAGATGAAGCTTGATCAGAGGTCATAGTCATTTTCTTCTTTTTCACACTTAACTACTTGAGTCAGAGGCTTCTGATAGGTTATGATGAAGCTTGATCAGAGTTAGTCTTAGATCTTTGAGATATCAGAGTCGTAGAGAGTTAGAGTCCATCACAGATGTCTTTTGGACAGATTCTTGTAGATGTATTGACTTGATAACCCAGATTCTGAATTTCATTTGCTAATTCTTTAATATCTTCTTTCAAATGTTATTCCTTTGAAATAGAGGCTTCTGATAAATATTGATGAAGCTTGTTCAAAGTTCAAAGTCATTCTCTTGCATCGGATACTGCTTGCTTTTGATGACGCCAATCTTTAGACTTCACTAGTCTTCATGAAATTCTGGCACTTTTAAAACATGTTAATAATGATGTCCCAACATCAGAACTCAATGTCATGACAGATGTTATAACATCTGCTGATTGACAAAACCAATATATCAAAAATGTAAGTTATGCATAAATAAATTGTAGAATGATAAATCACACAAATAATTGTTAACATGGTTTGGTGCAACATCGGCTACTATGGGGGCTATCAATCCAGGAAGGAAATTCACTATGATAGTATTAGTTTAAAGCCTAAATAGTCTCAATTTACAACTTCTCGCCTAATCCCTACCTTGTGCAATTTCTACCAGGAACCCTATAGATATGAGACCCCCCCTCTCACTTCCTACAACCAATCACCTCAGTGATAAAACAGTCTTAATCCCATTGATTGTATCAAAACAAAAAAACAGAAGATTATACTTCCAATACAAAACACTTAGTCTGGCTTAAAAGCTTCAACCAATAACAATACTCAACTCTTTTCTTAAAAGCTCGTGAGTGAGAATAATAACTTGACAACACAGTCAGGTAACAACCAGTCTACCTCATTATATCAAAAGATACATGGGTGACTTAAAACATAAGAGACTCTCAAAATCTAAGATTTGTAAACTTTCCCTAATTCTTACGAATTGTGAAAAACTTAATTACATTAGGTTTAGGTTCCTTTTTAAATACTACTCATCAGTCCATATGCTTCAAAATCATCACTCAAATATTACTTGATCCACAAGCTGAGAGCTGGACCAATTATGCAGAAAAATCTCCTTAAATCTTGAAACAAAACACTAAGTTTCCTAAATTGTCTCAATATCCAATTTTAGAAACTTATGTAAAGTTGGAGATTAAATCACTTGTTTCAGATTAAATCTTCTTGAAGTGCAAAAATAAGTGAGATATATCCAAAAGGAATCTCATAAAATCAAATCAAATATGTCAAGAATTAAAACAATATGTAATGATGTTCTGGTACATCATGTTATAACATTTGTCAGGACATACGTCTTAAATGAACCTGACCAGCGTGTTAGAACATCTTCCATAACATCTTGTTGTGAACCACGTTTTAGCAAAATTGCTGCTAATCCTAAAACCATGGTACTAACAGTCTATCCCTTTGGCAAATTTTGTCCAAAACAACCTTTTATACAACTAACCTGGAGATGGGAATAAACCCATAAACAAAACCACAAGCTACATGAAAACATATAAAATTTATAAATTTTGCAACTGTATAAATATATCAAAAATACAATATAGTTAAAGATAAGATGCAGTTACAGATCAGACAGGTACAACTACTCCCCCTATCACATAAAAACGTACTTCTCCCCCTCAGAGAGAAAACTCAATGCACAAAAAAACCAACCAACCATTTCTCCCCCTCAAAGGATAACCCCAATTTCCCAGAAGGTCCAACCTGAGATATCCAAAAACACACAACAGAGGCACATGCAGTAGAAGCCTTTCTCATAGCTTATATCGTAGTAGTCAAGGTTCTTCATAAACCTCAACAGGCATGATGTTAGAACATTTGGTACGATATCCTGCACACAATCTCATCAATAGTAGTAGCACAACACCAGCAAGCATGACAGACTATCATGCTCCCCCTAAATGATATACTACCATCCCCTTAAGCAGTAAACGGTACTATTATTCATTAACATGTCAAGACATGTGACATGCAACACTCTTTACTCCTAAAGAAAATGCAACACTCTTTACTCCTACAAAAAACAAAAATATTAACAACACTAACAATAGTTTAACACTAAAAATTAACAAAAATAAAGTAAATGAATAAGGAAAAAAATAAGACACACTAGTAAACATAATTTTTTTTATTCCACCAGAAAATAGAGCAACTATCCAATTGTTTCACCCGAGTCAATGAAATTGATCCAATATTCATCATCGTCCGAGTCAAAGTCATGTAACTGAACATCAAAAATTTGCTTAATATTTGATACACTATCATGTCTCTTTCATTTCAAAGTTGTTAGAATCTTTTTATGTTAAACTATGTTCATTGTCATCTCAACACATTTTTCTTTCTCACTAGAATCTATACGACTGACAATAGGATGACCAACTAAATTTCAATCTAATCCATGATTATGTACACACACAAAAATTTAAATTTCCAACCATTTTTTTGGTGTGGCACCCAAACAACTTAAAAGGTCATCCAGGTTTTCTTGTTCTAGTGTCATCGTGTTTCAACTTTTGGATGGGTTATTTATACATGCCGCTTCTTTCACATCTTATCATAGTAAATGTTGGTCTTCTATCAGAATTGGACCTCTTTATTATTATCCCAAAACCTAATTTAGTAGCTTCCGAATGAACCTATTTAAACATTTGATAACACAATGTAAATCTACACCAGGGACTAATGTTAGTCATTTGATGCCGTCAGGTTTCCTGCCTTCCACGCAGAAATGGCATAGAACATCCATAACTGTCATTCACATATAAGGCATCTCACGTAAGATTTGAGGTATTCTCTATAACACTCATTATATATTTTATCCTCTTATATATTTAAATGTTGAAGTGCTAACTTTATATATCTAACTTACGCCATCATATCGTAGATCCACTCCAATGCACTAAGACTATATTCCACCATTTCACCAAATATTTTTGATTCTCTAGTATTGTAAAGAAATTTTTTTAAGAGGATTTAAAGAAATATGGCATAGGGTCTTGAGTGAGAAGTTTAAGAAATTAATTATGTAAAAAAAAAAATCACTTCTGTTATTTAGTGCCCGAAAAATAACTTCTGAACCTATGTCTTACATAAACCATTTCTCATTCCAAAAACAACCAATGGTCGATTGATTAGGTTGTACATGGAGTATAACCTTCAAATGTGGCAAATTTACATTATTCAAATTTTTATAAATTTTAAAAAAGATATAAAATGTAATAAACACCTCAAATCATACATCTTCCCGAACATATACAAAACATTGCTTCTAGACAATAACTTCACATTCAATTTTTTAAATATTTAATTTAATAGCTAGAGTTTAAAAAAAATGATTGGTGTGAGAAAAGTGTTATAAACTCTAGATTTCAAGATTTAGAAAAAATAAATAAAATAAATAAAAACTCTAGAATTCAAAAAAAAAATTAAAAGAAATAAACAAAAACTCTAGATGGTCAAACAAGTTTATTATATTTACTTTTGGAATATTCTTTAGCCAATTAACAACATTAGAGTATACTATACACAACCGAGTCAAATAAACTCCGCGTGACAAATGCACGTCAACCGGCCGAACCGGTCACCCATCACCGACTATTTAAAAAGACAATCTTCTCCTCCTTCCCACTTGTTCCGGCTCGAACCGTTAAACCGGTCAATGGTAAAACGGTCATACAAAAAAAAAACACACACCATTCTTTCTCATTTTGACCTAAATTCCCTTTCCCTTTCTTCGATTCCATTTTCGTCTCTGAAGAAACAACGAGATTCACTCCAATCCAATCCATCGGTAACAGTTCTTCTCCTTTTCAATCCATTGTTCAATTTTGCTTTTTTTTTTACTTTGATTTCATGAATTTCGATCTCGTTTTCAGCAGAAAGTTCATGCTTTTTCTTCGAGTCATGAATTTTAGGGTCAACTGTGTTGTTTAACTTGCACCTTTTTTCACTTGATTTTCTGTTTGAGTTCATGATTTTGCTTCTTTGAGAAGCTGTAGTAGAGTATAGAGTAGAATTTACTAGTGTTTAGTTGATTGATTTTGGTTTGGTTTATCTGTGGATCTCGGTGATATGCTTCTTCTGAGTATGAATTGCTGTGATTTTTAGTAGATTGTGAATTTTCTCAAGTTCATTTCTTTGTTTATTTTGTAGCTTTTTAGGGTGTGTTTGGTTCTACGGTGGAAAGAATTGATTTTGAATGAATTGATTTTGTAATATTGATTTTAGCTTAAAGTGAGTTGAAGTTAAAGTGATTTAAGTTTGGATAAATTTATGTAGAAGTGAGTTAAATAGTAAATTTTAAAGTGTGTGTTTGGATTGGCAGTGTACATAATTGAGTTTCGTAGAATTGATTTTAAAAGAATTGAGTTTATTAGGATTGATTTATGTAAAAGTGAGTTGAACAACAAATTTCAGTTTAGTGTAAAAGTGAGTATGAATTGCTGTAATTTATAGTAGATTGTGAATTTTCTCAAGTTCATTTCATTGTTTATTTTGTAGCTTTTTAGATTTTAACTAAAGGTTAAATATGGTTATCGTACCTATAAATATCCCATATTCAATTTTAGTTAATCTAAAAAAAATCCTGAATAACTGTTTTCCTAAATATTTTCGTCCATAATTTTAGTCTCCCCGTCTATGGAAGCTGACATGGAGGTATAGCTTGACATATTTTATGAACTATTTCAATTTAGAAAATTCCAGGCAAAGTTACATAAAATATGCCAGCTGTACCTCCACGTTAGCTTCTGTTAGAAGAAGTTGACAGCAGGGATCCAAGTTGTGGACGGAAAATTTTAGGAGCTCGGTTATTCAAATGAATTTTTTTAGAGGGACTAAAACTGAATTATGGGATATTTAGGGTGACACACTTTAACTACGCATAGTGTAGAGTATAAACAACGCAACAAAGAGTGTGTGATGAATTAATTTTATGCCGTGGTATGTAATTTGTATAATAATCAACTGTGCTTGTTGTTGACTAAGTAAATATTTTCAATTTTCATGGACATGTCACCTCCAGGATTTAGCCTAAAACAGAAGTGGTTGCAGAAAAATGCTCCCTCCGCGACAGCAATCTCGAGTTGGAGGACTGCAAACATCTTTGTCGTTGGTTCCTTTAGATCCGCACTTGTCTCCTGAGGATCCTAGGTCGAATTCTGATAATCTTCGAGAATCTCCTACTGAAAGTGCTAGTTCTAGAGAAACCTGGCCTACTGCTGATGCAATTGCTGCAAAGAAGATGGAGAATGGAAAAGCTGATATTGATTGTCCAGATCAGTCGGTTATTCGTCGTGTTTCGAGTGCGGACAGAATTAGTCTCCAGGATATTGCCAGAGAAAGAGTGGATGTAATATGTGATAGAATGCACCGTCTACCTGATGAGTTTCTAGATGAGCTGAAAAATGGACTTCGATCTATCCTTGAGGGAGGGAATGGCTCGCAGCATAGAGACGAGTTTTTCATTTTGCAGAAGCTTGTTCAGACTAGATCTGATTTAACAGCCAAGACATTGACTCGAGCACATCGAGTGCAGCTTGAAATTCTTGTTTCTATAAATACTGGAATTCAGGGATTTTTACATCCTAGCATCAGTCTGTCGCAGACATCACTGATTGAAATATTTCTGTACAAGAGGTGCAGAAACATAGCTTGCCAAAACCAGCTTCCGGCTGATGAGTGTTCTTGTGATACATGCACTAACAGCAATGGCTTCTGCAATCTTTGCATGTGTGTTATCTGCAGCAAGTTTGACTTTGAAGTAAATACTTGCCGCTGGATTGGATGTGATTTATGTTCTCATTGGACTCACACAGATTGTGCCATTCGTGAGCAACTTATCTGCATGGGTCCTTCTCTTAAGAGTGGATCAGGGCCAAGCGAAATGGTTTTCAGGTGTCAAGCATGCAGTAGGACTTCAGAACTATTGGGCTGGGTTAAAGATGTCTTCCAGCACTGTGCACCATCATGGGATGGAGATGCCTTGATAAGGGAGCTTGATTTTGTTAGTAGGATCTTTCATGGTAGTAAAGACCAACGTGGGATGAATCTCTTTTGGAAGTGTGATGATCTCAAGGAAAAACTGAAAAGTAGAAAAATGGATTCTAAAGTAGCATGTAGGACAATATTGATGGTTTTCCAAGGTATTAAAGTTTCTACTTTACTTGCAAATTGTAGTCTTCCAATATCTATGTTGACATATGCTGACACGCCTGAATTCATGCAGAGTATGTATATAATCATATAACTGTGTTTTGCACTTTCTTAATCTTGTTTACTATTTCTATATCAAATTAAGTTATGTCTGAACAAACTGTAATTCATTGAAAAACTGAGTTACAAGTGATAGAAAGAACAGCTTTAAGACTATATTTTGAGATCATTGCCAAACTGCCTGTTTTCTCTTCATTGAAACCCAATTCTGAACACATAAGAATAAGCTGTTACCTTTATTTATTTTTTTAATCTATTCTTGTTCTAACTATTGCTTTCCTATGTGAAGAGCTTGACATGGACTCCTCAAAGAACCTAGAAAATGCAGAAAGTGGAAGGCTGATTGCTCCGCAGGAGGCATGCAATAGAATTGCTGAAGTGGTGCAGGAGGCTATACGAAAGATGGAATTTGTAGCTGATGAGAAGATGAGGATGTTCAAGAAGGCTCGCTTAGCTGTTGAGGCTTGTGATCGTGAATTAGCAGACAAGGCCAGAGAAGCAGGAGATCTCAAGGTGGAGAGGCAAAAAAAGAAGTCACAGATTGAAGAACTAGAGAGAATTGTGAGGCTTAAAAATGCAGAGGCTGATATGTTCCAAATGAAGGCTAATGAGGCCAAACGAGAGGCTGAGAGGCTCCAGAGAATTGCTCTTGCCAAGTCTGATAAATCAGAGGAAGAATATACCAGCAACTATTTGAAACAGAAGTTAAGTGAGGCTGAGGCTGAGAAGCAATATTTGTATGAGAAAATCAAATTGCAGGAGAGTTCTCGCTTATCGCAGAGCAGTGGTGATCCATCTTCAATGCTGATGTATTCCAAAATCCATGATCTTCTATATAACGGTCCTCCCAAGGCAGACAGTCAATCTAATGACTGTCACCCTTTCCGTACCAATCCATGATGAGTATTGGTTCGGTGTTTGTTGTAATCTCTTACATATATTTATGTTTGTTGTAACCTCTTACATATATTTATAGCATTCTCATTCTGTTATACAATTGACATAGAGTTGGTTCGATTCCATTACATTTGAGGCAGTGTAAGCCTTTGTAGATGGAAGAGGTACTATTAAGTGCTTATAATTAACTGCAACTTGGAAACCAGGTTTGTTCTATCTAGTGTATGTATGGACATGTATCGATGGCAAATTATTGGTTGTTGCTTAATTTGTGGAATCTAGTTAGTTGCTCATTATATTATATTAAGCTGAGGTAGTCTTATTTCTTGTCCTTCTGAGTTGAACCATGACTAGGTCTAGAGCAATGTTTTAAACCGCGTTGAACCAGTCAGTTTATTGTTTGGTTTTAATCTGTTTCTATCATATTGTCCAATTGAACCGAACTAGTTTTGAACCACAGTTGGTTCAATTGGTTTTTATTTTTTAAATTGTTTGATTTTCTTACCTTTTTAGTTATTAATTTGTCATTTTGTTTAATTATGGGTGAAGTGATTGAACCCATGGTAGTTAGCCAATAGCAGCACTATCATGCAATACCGGAGCGGAGGCTGACCCCTATGGGAAGAGCCTTAGAGCCTTAGCGGTGAGAGCATTATAGCGGCTGCAATAGGAATATTGGGATAGTGGAGCAGAGCGGTTCCCGGTCCTGGCGGCTGCTATAGGATAAATATCAGGATAGCAGAGCCGAGTGGTTTTCGGTCTGGAGCGATATTGTCCCTTAAATTTACAATGTTTTAAGGATAATTTTGGGGTTTTCAATCAAATTTAAGGTAATTTGAGTTGAGATTCAATCTTAATCTTCCTTCATAGTCACTTCAAGAGTCATTACTATTTTGATTTATGAAAATTTTGAGTTGAGTTACTTGTTCGATTTTACATTTCACTTCAAGAGTCATTACTATTTTGATTTATGAAAATTTTGAGTTGAGTTACTTGTTCGATTTTACATTAAATATATGATCATAATTATTGTATGTAATTGGTTCAAAAACTAGTCAAATAGAACAATCATTCTGCAATATGCTATCCCACTTTTGGGCCGGCTGCTCTGCGCCGCTATCCGAAAATGACTACTCTGATTGAACCAATTGAATCACACCCTAGAGAGTAAAAGTGACACCTTGTTATTATTTCATAAAACTGCAAGAAATTACATTATTTCATAAAACTGCAAGAAATTACATTACATCAATGACACCTATTTTTCTTGCCTCACTTGAAATGTGGCATGCTCATTTTCTTAACAGATGGGGTTGAATTTGACTCATTGCTGTTCTTTGATGTACCCCTAGGTTCTGGAAGACGGTGAAAAGGAATACCATTCTCAAATGTCAAAGCAGCACTAATTCCATGGCACCTTATTTGAGAGTTTTGGCACACATTTGGTGTAACAATCCTTGCATTGTTAACAAACAAACCTGCTCTGCCACTGTTGGTGATGCTGATCACCTTGCTTGGAAGGCCAGAGGGGACTACAGAGCCGTTTGGGAAATGCATTAGATGATTGAGCAGTAATGGTGTTGGAATAGAGTGGCTAAGCACGAAATCATGGAGTTCATCCGGGGTTATTGAGAAATGAGATAAATCTTCATCATTTGGCATTAGGAATGTGAGATCATTGTTTTGCAGTGAGTTTGGCAGGCTGTTGAAAATTTTGAGGAGGATGACAAATCCATAATAAGACCGACTTCTCATGTCCGACATGGCTGTCTGCAGGTCGGTTTGGTTAAACGCAGCTGTTGTGGTTTGAGCTTCACAAACTGCAAAGAGTGTAAGCAGAAGTATAAACCAAAGAGCCATTGTGAAAAACTCAAACTCAAATTTTTGATTGAATCTCTAGTATTTGTGTAATAATGAATGAAATGTAATCTCATTTTGCATGCTATTTATAGCAAAGTTATTAGTTTTGCTTATGGTGTCACACTTTTTTTCCTTTTAGGTAGGTGACAGGCCTTTTGTGCATGAAGGGAGTGTTGTAGTTAGCCTAGAAAGCTCAGAATGTGCTTGGAGAGAAAATGTGAAAATAATTCATCAATAATGTCAATACTAGTAAGTTTAAGTGGGAAATATAAATTAACAAAAAACAGCTGGGAAGATCAAGTGCAGAAAAAGTTGTTTTATTAAAAAAATGAATTCAGTTCTTTTTAAATATTAAATTTGAAAACCTGGACACACAACAATCAACAAAGAAGCCTTTAACATCACAAATAAAAATAATTAATTTATTAACATCATTTAATCATTTTCTTTATTTTAAATTGTTTGTGGCTAGGGTAGGACAATCGATCTGTTTGGATCGATATCGTGTTCAAAACTTAGATATGAAGCAAATTGTGGTTTTATTCTAAAGGTCAAATTTCGACTAATGAAATTTCAATTTTAGATAGATTCGATTAAATCGGTTTGGCAGGTAACAAGACTTGCACTTAATTTTTATTGACTTGAAGAAGGCATATTATAGAGTGTCTATAAAGATTTTTTGAAAAGCTCTGTAGAAGAAAGATGTTAGGATTATATATATACCAGCTATCCAAGATATGTATAAAGGGGGTATCGACTAGTGTCCGCACATAAGATCGAACGACCGACAATTCTTTTATTAAAATAAATTTGAATTAAGGTTCAACTATAAATTTCCACCTTTTCACTTTAGTTTTGGATGTACTGATAGAACACATCCAAGAACTAGCACCGAGATGCATGCTTTTTATAAATGATATAGTCTTATTTAGAGTCGAAGGAGGATTTAAATGAGAGGCTGAAGACAAGTTTTCGAAACACATTACTTTTGCCTAAGCAGAAGTTAGACAGAGTATATGGAATTCATATTTAACCAAAAAAATAAGTGTTTCAAATCTAGAGAAGATTGTGTCATCCCACAAGTTACAAGATCTAACTATCTTAGATCCGTAATACAAAATGGTGGAAAAATAAAATGATATATGAACAATCACATTCAAATAAGGTGGATGAAATGGATGAGAGCTTTAAAAAATTTATGTGACGCAAAGATACCGCTTAAGTTAAAGGGAAATTTTTATCTGACTACGGTAAAATCTGCAATATTTTACGTGACAAAATATTAGACGATTAAGAATTAACACGAGAATAATGTAAGTGTAACAAATATGATAATGTTGCGTTAGATGTGTGGTAAGACTGGAGATGATAAGATTAGAAATGACAATACTAAAAGAAAAGTATTGAGATAACACCTCTAATAGAAAAAATTATGGAAAATAAAATCAAGTGGTTTAGGCATGTAGAGAAAAATATGTAGATTTTGGGTAAGGAGAGTAGAACATATGGAGAGGAGAAAATATGTAAATAGAGAAAATAAAGTAATTGTGACAGATACGAGGATGTTGTGTTGGATGGGTAATAAGATTAGACACGATAAGATAAAATATGAAAATATTAGAAAGAATGTTGGAATATCAGGTATAGTAAAAAAGATTATGTAAACTAAACTTAGGTGGTTTGGGCATGTAGAGAGAATATCTGTAGATAGAGAGAATAAAATAAGTGTAACAGCGATAAAAATATTGTGTTGGATGTGTGATAAGACTAGACATGACAACATTATATATATATATATATATATATATATATATATATATATATATAGATAGATAGATAGATAGATAGATAGATAGATAGATAGATAGATAGATAGAGAGATAGATAGAGAGAGAGAGAGAGAGAGAGAGAGAGAGAGAGAGAGAGAGAGAGGGATAGATAGATAGATAGATAGATAGATAGATAGATAGATAGATAGATAGATAGATAGATAGATAGATAGATAGATAGATAGATAGATAGATAGATAGAGAGAGAGAGAGAGAGAGAGAGAGAGAGAGAGAGAGAGAGAGATAGATAGATAGATAGATAGATAGATAGATAGATAGATAGATAGATAGATAGATAGATAGATAGATAGAGAGAGAGAGAGAGAGAGAGAGAGAGAGAGAGAGAGAGAGAGAGAGAGAGAGAGAGAGAGAGAGAGAGAGAGAGAGAGAGAGAGAGAGAGAGTGGCATCTATAGTAAAAAAGATGGTGTGAAATAGACTTAGGTGGTTTGGACATTTAGAAAGAAAACATGTAAATTATATAGTAAGAAGAATAGATCAAATAAAGAGGAGTCAAACAACTATAGTGGTGAGAAAGACTTAAAAAAGTTATTAAAAAAAGATCTCGTTGACTTTTTGAATAGAAGAATGATATTGGATAAACATTATCAACAAAAATTAATCTATATAACCGATCACAATTAATAGAATAAGACTCATTATTATGCATAAATAATTATTTTTTATAAGAAGTAATCATTATTCAACTAAAGATTATAAGAGTCGAAAACTCTAAATTCAAACTCTAACAAATGCTAAAAAAAGTTAATCAAATAAGTAATTATTAAACTTGATCATTTTTATAAAAAAAAGCACTCGAGAAATAATTAGTTTTTTAAGTTTAAAAGCGTATTTATCAATTCTTAACTTATTTATGTGCGTGAAAGTTATTTTGCCATTCAAATAGTCTTTGAGTTCGAAATTGAATAATAATTAGTTTGGATAGTGTGAAATTCACACCTGATCCGATCCGTTGTGATCTCTAGTGTATTCTTGCATAAATATCTCATCTTAGGTCATTAATTTAGTACCACTATTTTTCATCCTAATTCTATCACTCTCCATTATTCCTAAGTTCATCATTTCATCTTGTGATTAGAGTTTTGCTGCCAACCATTCTTACACCAAGAAGAGATTAACTTAAACCCAGAAGTTCTTTTCTCGAGAAAGCTTAAAACAATGAGTCAAAGCACGTTGAAAGGACGTCGCACCATATCAAATGAACTTGATTGAATTTATCTGTCATTTTTTATACTATGATACATACTAATTATATTCTACATGTAATCATGCGTAAAAAGTTGTATAAGATCTCTGTATTTTAATTATCTACCTATAAAAGAGTGTTGTCCAAACTTTAAAGAAGTAAAAATCATCCCCTTCCACTATTTTTTCTTTAAATACCATATGGTAAAATTCTCCTCTCACCTCAAAATAGAAAGACTAGTCTGGCTAGACCATAAATTCTCCTGTACTACTTACTACTTTATAGTACTCTTTTGGGCAAAATTATACTATTACATTTCAAATAATAATTCAACTATATATCAATTCATTAATGACCCTTTATTCTAGTATATTCCTTTTAAAACTTTTTCGTCAACATTTTTTACATTTGTCTTTTGAAACATCAATTGATAAGAATGCTCTAAAATTGATTTAGCTGTTGAACACTTCAAAGTGCACTTGACTCAAGTGGTAGCTAGTCATGTCATCTACCCCCAAGGTGGGGGGCACCCCCTCAACCAATGAATCTCCAAATACTAGCTCATATATATATATATATATATATATATATATATATATATATATATATATATATATATATATATATATATATATATATATATATATATATATAAGTAAAACCAACAAAAAAGACTTTAATTTGACTATTTTAATAAAAATAGAAAGTGGAAAATTATTAGTAGTATTCAGCAGTATTTTAAACTCTGGATCGAACCGGTCAGTCGGACCGGAAATTGGAGAGGTCATCGGTCTAATCTGATTGTTGGATCAAATATATTATTGAATCGGTGAGAATCAGTTAAAATCGGTCAAAACTGAAAAAAAAAACCGTGAATCGACGATTTTAAAAAATTAGTGGTTCAAATGTATTCTCTTTTTTTCGCACACAACGACGTTGTTTTCATGATGTTTTTTAAAAAATATATAATTTAAATATAATTAGACTTTATTTAAATCTTATTTGGAACAACTTTTTTCCTGTTTGCAATTAGATTAAATTTAAATTTATAATTTGTATTATTTTATTGTGAGTGATGATTATATTTAGAATTTGAATGTAAAAAATAATCATGTGAAATTATGATATTTTAAAATTTTGTGGGTGTTGTGATATTTTTTAAGAGATTAAGTTATATGATTTGACCGATATAGTATTATAATAGAGACTAATTTATTCGACCGAGTTATCCGATTTAACTCGATTTAGTCATGCGGTTCGACCAGTAATCAAATAGTTCAACTAATGAACCAATAATTCAGTATCTTTACTGGTTTGATCACCGATTTAGTTTTTAAAATTTTGATATTTAATATTAAAGTAGTATTATAATCTTTCATTCTAAAACTACAAAGCAATATTGCATCGCCAAGTCCTATTCATACATCATCATAAAATATAACAAATGAAAGACAACAATTATATTTTAAAGTTTGGTGACATATTACATGAATGAATAGTGTTGCAAGCTAATTATTAAGAAATGGTCACAACATTTTGCATAGATAAAAATCAAAGTTGTTGTCAGAACAATAGATATGTGATTTAGTTTACTAGTTTACAATGTATTTTGTCTTTTATAACTTTATCTCTATTTTTTATTATAACTTGTCAACTTCAAGCTAGTAGGTAGTACAAATTACAGTTGTCAATTTTATTAAGATGAATTATATCTATAAAAAAAATTTAGAAAAGGACACTCGGTAACACAGTTATTATAATAATAATAATACTAAGGATCTTGTTAATAAGTGTCCAATACAATTGTTAATCATTTTAAAAAATAAAATATTTTATAGAAAATTTAATATTTAAATTTTCGAGACATTAAATACATAAATTACTGAGATAAATTTACTATTTTAGAATGCTTAACCATTACTCTCGTGACACTAGTTAGCATTTCCCTAATAATAATAATAATAATAATAATAATAATTTGTATAACTCTATTGTTGATATTTCTAACTTATAATTGGCTAGCTAGATTTGTACACAACCCTCGATAGCTTTATAACTAGAATCCAAGGATCAATGAGGAAAAAAGTTATCATGAAAATGAAAATAATTAGGGATGTCAATTGCATCTGTTAATGGGATCTTTGTGGAGAATATGTGTATGGAGATCTGAAGTTGGGGATTATTAGAGATAGACTATTATATTGAACATGAAGGTTCATAGTAGCATACCATACATAGCTTAATATTGTATATATATTCAATTGTAACCATTTATTAATCAATTAATGGAACAATGCTTTCTTTACTCTTCTTCTTCTTGAGTGTAACAGAATTGTAACCACTTTTCTCATCCTTCAATGGTGAGAACTTTTCTTCTTGATATGGTATCAGAGCAACTCATGCTCTAGTATTGTTCGTTCCATCGCCTTTTCCTCATCTGGATCTTGCTTCTTTCTCCAGATCTCTTTCTTCTTCTTTCCTGCAAACAATGGTTGCGCAGAGCTACCTTGATTTCGCTACGAACTCTGTTAATCCGTATTACCTGCATCCTAACGAGAATCCGGCTCTGGTTCTCGTTCCTTCACCGCTTGATGACAAGAACTATCACACGTGGTCTCGTTCTATGCAGATTGCTCTAATCTCCAAGAACAAAGACAAATTCATCGACGGTTCTCTTCCTAAGCCTCCCGTTTCAGACGTCCTCTATGCGCCATGGATTCGCTGTAACACAATGGTACTGGCGTGGATTCAACGCTCAATTTCAGCTTCGATTGCTCGCTCGGTTCTTTGGATTGATACCGCGGCCGGTGTTTGGAAGAATCTGCAGGTTAGGTTTTCTCATAGTGATATTTTCTGCATATCTGACATTCAAGAAGATCTCTATAGATTTTGTCAAGGATCTTTAGACGTTTCCAATTACTTTACGCATCTGAAGGTTTTATGGGATGAATTGGAAACCTATCGCCCTATTCCGTCTTGTTCATGTGCGATTCAATGTTCTTGTGGTGCCTCTGCCTCAATCCGTCGCTACAGAGATCAAGACTATGTGATTCGATTCCTTAAGGGTTTAAATGACAAATTCACTCATTCCAAGAGTCAAATAATGATGATGAATCCTCTTCCAGACATTGACAAGGCTTTTTCATTGGTAATTCAGCAAGAGAGAGAGCTGAATGCTGCTATTCATACTCTTGTTCCTAATGCTGGCAATTCTGAAGAGAGTGTTGCTCTCAGTGTTTCTCATGATGCTCAATCTGCCAAACATGTCCCATCCAAAGGTAAATATCAAGGAGGAAAGTATCAAGGAAATTATGGTCCAAGAGGTTCCAATCGCGTCTACACTCATTGTGGAAGAACCAATCACACCATAGATACCTGCTTCCTCAAACATGGCTATCCACCAGGTTTCAAGCAGCGATCCACAGGTAATGGAAATGGTTCTCAGCAGTCTGCCACCGTGAACAATGCCTCAGAGACACCTGCATCAGGTTCAAGTTCTACTACTGCCTCCTATGGTTTGACTCAAGAGCAATACAATAACATCTTAGCTCTGCTTCAACAATCAAAGCCTGTTTCTACCACAAATTCAGTGTCTACCTCTCCTATTGCAATGACTTCTTTGTCCTCCAATACCAATGGTAAGTCATCCTCTTTGTGGATTCTTGATACAGGAGCCACATATCATATCTCTTATAATCTTTCAGCCTTTAGTAGTTATCATAGTATTGTTCCCATTTTAGTCACTCTGCCTAATGGTTCTCAATTATCTGCTTCCATGTCTGGATCTGTTAAACTCTCTCCTTCATTGACCTTAGATAATGTGCTTTATATTCCTTCTTTTAATGTCAACCTCATATCTATAGCGAAATTGTCCCAAAACACCAATTGTTTTGTTCAATTCACTGCTAACTCATGCTTCATTATGCAGAATCCTTCCATGGAAACGATTGGTATAGCTGAATTGCAAAATGGCTTATATGTTCTTCACTCAAATGCTATACCTATTTCTTGTAATTCTACTTCTAAAAATTCTGTTTCTGCTAGTGAGATATGGCATATGAGGTTAGGTCATCCCTATCACAAAGGTTTACAAACCATTGCTAGATTCTTTCCTTTTGTTTCTTGTAAAGACTCTATTCCTCCTTGTGATTCTTGCCATTATGCTAAACAAAAGAAATTACCATTTTCAGATAGCATTACTTGTACTAATGATGTTTTTCAACTTATTCATGCCGATTTATGGGGTCCTTTTTCTACAATTTCTTTGTTAGGACACAAATACTTTCTCACCATAGTAGATGATCATTCTAGGTTCACATGGGTGATTTTTTTAAAAACCAAAGATCAAACTAAAGATAGTCTTATCAATTTTTTAGCATATGTTGAGAAACAATTTAGTAAACAAGTCAAATGCTTGAGATCTGATAATGGTACAGAGTTCTTAACATTGCAAACCTTCCTGTCCTCTAAGGGCATAACTCACCAAACTTCTTGTGTTGAAACCCCTCAACAAAATGGAATTGTTGAGAGGAAGCATCAACACATTCTTAATGTAGCTAGAGCTCTCCACTTCCAATCCCAAGTTCCCTTAACCATGTGGAATTTTTGTGTTCAGCAAGCTATACACCTTATCAATAGATTGCCCTCCCCTTTGCTTAAGCTAAAATGTCCTTATGAAATTCTGTATAAGGAACCTCCCTCTCTCATCCATCTTAAGGTGTTTGGTTGTCTAGCTTATGCTACCACTCTCATGGCTCATAGGACAAAATTTGATCCTAGGGCCCGCAAAACTGTTTTTGTAGGTTTTAAAGAGGGCATAAAAGGCTATATACTCTATGATTTGACTCATCACAGTGTTTTTGTATCAAGACATGTTATTTTCTATGAAACTACTTTTCCCTTCAAAACTGTCCCCGATACTGACCTTTCCCATGCTAATAATACACCTCCTGAACCTATGTTATATGATGATCCCTTACCTCCTGAACAACACCTTTACCCTCCAGATAATAACATACCTTCCCCTTCTAATGCTAATCCTATTAATGATGCTACTGATCTCAACACTCCCTCTTCACCTGAATCCAGTTCTCCCTCTTCCTCTTCTTTCAGCCCTAATGATTCTCTGGATGATGTTGTTTCTCCACAGCATATTCAACCTTCTTTGAGACATTCTTCTAGAGTTTCTAACCCTCCTTCTTATCTTGTTGATTACCATTGTTTTGCTACTTCTAGAGTCTCTAATCCTCCTTCCAAGGCCTTATATCCTTTATCCTCAGTTCTGTCCTACAAGAATTGTTCTCCTTCATTCCAGCATTTTTGCTACTCTTTTTCTTCTAATCCTGAACCATCTAGTTTCCAACAGGCTAACAAATTTGATTGTTGGAAGTATGCTATGACTGTTGAATTGCAGGCTCTTGCTGATAATCATACTTGGTCATTAGTGGATCTTCCACCTGGTAAGGTGCCTATTGGCTGCAGATGGGTCTATAAGGTGAAATATCGAGCAGATGGATCCATAGAGAGGTATAAGGCCAGACTTGTGGCCAAGGGCTATACACAGATGGAAGGAGTAGACTACTTTGACACTTTCTCTTCTGTAGCTAAGATTACTACAGTCAGAGTCCTCTTGTCTCTTGCTTCAGTTAAAGGCTGGTTCCTAGAGCAATTAGATGTGAATAATGCATTCTTGCATGGAGATTTACATGAAGAAGTGTACATGACACTACCCCCTGGCCTGGCTGCTTCCCACTCCTCACAAGTCTGCAAGCTTAATAAATCATTGTATGGCTTGAAGCAGGCAAGCAGGCAATGGTATGCTAAACTTTCCATTTTTTTGATTTCTCTTGGATACACTCAGTCTCAAGCTGATTGTTCTTTGTATATCAAATCTGCTTCCACTAGCTTCACAGCATTACTTGTGTATGTAGATGACATAGTTCTAGCTGGTAATTCTTTGACTGAAATTCAGCATGTTAAACACCTTTTGGACAAACAGTTTAGCATTAAGGACTTGGGCCAGTTGAGGTACTTTTTAGGATTTGAAATTGCTAGATCCACAGCAGGCATATTCATGAATCAAAGGAAGTATACCTTACAATTACTTGAGGACACTGGTTATTTGGCAGCCAAACCTTCTTCTGTACCTATTGACCCTACACTCAAGCTTTCTAGCTCAGATGGTCAACCACTTGATGACCCTTCTTCTTACAGAAGACTTATTGGTAGACTGATTTATCTCACTAATAGTAGACCTGATATCTCTTATGCAGTTCAGCATTTAAGTCAATATGTTTCAAAGCCTTTAGCTCCTCACTATCAAGCAGCCACTAAGATACTCAGATATCTCAAGTCTGCTCCTGCCAAAGGAATTTTGTTTTCAGCTTCTAGTTCTCTCCAGCTTTATGGTTTTGCAGATTCTGATTGGGCAAGATGTTCAAAAACTAGAAAATCCATAACAGGTTTTTGTGTTATCCTTGGCTCATCACTCATTTGCTGGAAATCTAAGAAACAAAATACTGTTTCTCGCTCCTCTACTGAAGCTGAGTACAGGGCTTTGGCTGCCTTATCGTGTGAGCTTCAATGGCTACAATACCTTTTTCATGATTTCCTCATTGATTTCCCTCAGCCTGCCTCGGTTTTCTGTGATAGCAAGTCATCTATCTATCTTGCTCATAATCCAACATTTCATGAGAGGAGTAAACATATAGAATTAGATTGCCATGTTATTAGAGAGAATATTGTCTCCAAGCTTCTTCACCTGCTGCCTATCTCTACCAAGGAGCAATTAGCTGATGTTTTTACAAAACCTTTGCACTCTCCTTTGTTTCAGTCTTTTTTGTCCAAGCTTGGTCTTTGTAGCATCCAAAGTCCACCTTGAGGGGGGATATTAGAGATAGACTATTATATTGTACATGAAGGTTCATAGTAGCATACCATACATAGCTTAATATTGTATATATATTCAATTGTAACCATTTATTAATCAATTAATGGAACAGTGCTTTCTTTACTCTTCTTCTTCTTGAGTGTAACAGAATTGTAACTCCGGGCGGGGATTGGGAAAGTATCCTCCGCCCCGTGGATTCCCCGACTCCGACGATATATTTTAATTTTTATACTTTATATATTATTTATATTATATAATTATATAATTTTACATGAAAAATATTAATATATTAGAAAATGAAGAGTCATTGGAAGTTATAGATTTGTCACACATAATTAACCACTTGTGCTGGACGACATTGGTATTGTGGTAGTAAATTATTGAAAGCACAGTAGCAAGAAGTTATGTTACTATTTATTTATTTATTTTTACATAAAAAATATTAGCAATATCAAGTTCTTTTGCTTTTTTATTTATTATTGATGCAAGATGTATTTTGATTTTTTTATAAAATAAAGATGCCAATATATGAGTTTTAAAAAAACGAAAAGAAAAAAAAAGAAGAAAATACTAGTGTCATAGTTTTGATCAAAAAGTGTAGAAATTTTCTTAAGATTCGATCTCCGTGGATATTTATGGGGATCTGTGGGGATGGGGGAAATATTCCCCTGTGGTGGAGATTGGGGATGGGAAATAAATTTGGAGGCGGGGTGGGACGGAGAGCGGAGAAGCATCCTCCGAACAATCTCTGTGTAACACCCCGATATCCGCTGCACGCATCAACCGTGTCGGCCAACCGAGCATGTTACCAGCTTAATCAATAATCCCCCTAGGTCCGCTTATCGGCTGCCCAGGAAATATTGTTTTTGCCTCCCGCAGGAATCGAACCATGTACCTAGGGGTTAAGTACATATTCATAGCAAATCCTGCTACCACTTGAGCTACTAGCTCAATTGGTAGCAGGAATTGCTATGAATATGTACTTAACCCCTAGGTACATGGTTCGATTCCTGCGGGAGGCAAAAACAATATTTCCTGGGCAGCCGATAAGCGGACCTAGGGGGATTATTGATTAAGCTGGTAACATGCTCGGTTGGGTGTTACATTAAAAAGGCGCCTTTTTAATGTAACACCCCGATATCCGCTGCACGCATCAACCGTGTCGGCCAACCGAGCATGTTACCAGCTTAATCAATAATCCCCCCTAGGTCCGCTTATCGGCTGCCCAGGAAATATTGTTTTTGCCTCCCGCAGGAATCGAACCATGTACCTAGGGGTTAAGTACATATTCATAGCAATTCCTGCTACCACTTGAGCTAATGAGTTTTGGAGCGAAATTTCCGTAAGAAAAACGTAGGAAAATTTCTGAATCGTAATGAAACTTCGAAAATTCATAACTGGAGTTCTGGACGTCCGATTTGAGTCCCGTTTGAAGCGTTGGAAAGCTAACGAGATGAACTTTATTATTAAAATAGTGGCAGTATCTGTAACAAATTTATTGGTGGCAGGATGATGTTGGAAAGAAATAAAGTTGTCGGTTTGAGTAGTTATCGTGTAAACTGTTGACGAAGGAACAATGATTAAGTGTAGGATTATTGTAGACCTTGTTATGGATTATTAGAAGTGAGAAGAGCATAACTTCAAGAATAAGGAGTGCTGACGATGATAGCGTTAAGGAATGTTGTTATGATATTATCACAGGATGTGTGATAGTATTATGTTGTAAGACGTCAGTGTTAGCAGGTTCAGATGGTTTTGTAAGATATTGAATTATGATGCTTTTGATGGTGTAAGTAGAGACGTTGTTGTAGTTGGTAATGACGGTTATCTCCATTATAATAGTAGACGGAAATTGTATTTGGATGTTATAGACGTATCTTGCTATCTTAATGATGTTCAAAGTGATGGATGCTAAAGAAAGTCTGAAACTTGGTTGAGGCTTGGAACCATATAAGTTGATAGGGACTTTTATAAGAACGATGAATTAAGATGAATGATCAGAGTTGCACAGTTGAAGCGGGATATGACGTTGAGAGTGGTTGTGTTGCATAGATTTTCGAGGACGAAAATATTCTAAGTGGGGGAGAGTTGTAACGCCCCAAATTTAATTAATTAGTTAATTAAATTATTGAAGGATTTAACTATTCGATTTAGAAGAAGTTTGAGAATGTATCGAAGTAGTTGAATTTGTCAGTGTGATTTTAAGAGGCGCATTTGGATTATTAAGTTAAATTCAGATTTTAGTCAGTTAGTCGGAGAAATAATATTAAGTTTAATATTATTATGGATTTTTTTTAATTAAGTTGGATTTTGAGGTTATGTGTTAAATAGTAAATTGGAGGGGTGAAGTTTAAGCCCATTAGATATAATAATAATATTATAATTGTTATTATTGAATTAAGGGAATAAATAAAAAGAATGATGAATTAGGTTTTGGTGGCTGTACGTGATAAGAGAAAACAAAACAAGGGTTTGGAAGCTCAGTGGTTGAAAAAGGGATACGAGAGTTGTGTCGGGAAGGAGAAAACGGAAGAATTACGCGAAGCCAGAAAGCTTGGATTCGACCGGAATTGTAGAGCGGACTCCGAATACAAGGTAAGGGTGGGATTCTTGCTCTATAAACGGGGATATGATGGACCGTATGTTGGGTTTAAGGAATTTTAGTATCTCTTTGTGTTCGATTTATTCTAAAAATTATATGAAATTGTCGTGTGTTGATTCTGTGTAAATTTGTTGTTTCCGTAAAAAAAAAAATGATGTGTTGATGATCTTATTGGCGCCTATTTCTTTCTGATTTGATACATATCTTATTGCCTGTGACAATTTTAATAAGATATAAATATATAGTTACGTTTATCTATCGTTACTGTATCTCACTTTATATATATATATATATATATATATATATATATATATATATATATATATATATATATATATATATATATATATATATAGTTTGTATATATTGTGTGGTAATATGCACATATATATTTGTTATGCTTCATACTCTTTGAAAGAAGTACCGTAACGTTACGGCAATGTTTAAGCAAAGCGATATAGGTACTGTAGCATCAACATAGATTGAGAATAACCTATATGTACGTTAGCGCCCGATTTAAATTGAATAGTCTATTTCAAGTTTATTAATATATAATAATTCTTTAGTGTGATTAATTATAATATTAAGTATCAAATCTTATTAGTATAATGTTTTCTAGGAGTTTTGAGGTAGCTATGAAATATTTAAATTATTTGGCCAACTTAAATGATTTTCAATTCTGTTAGAGTTGTCAATAGGGTTGTCAGAGTTATTTCTGAGATGTTTAGAGTTAAATCTGACGAGCGGTAAAGATTAAAATTGAAAATATTTGACCCTTTAGAGTTGTTTTATAATTACTTAAGTCAGACCATTAGCTAATTTGGTGCATAACTAATAAGAGTTGTCAATAGGGTATTCTGGGCACTGTAGCTTGTCTATGTTGATCATAGAGATGCAATTGGTACAAAAAAAAAAAATTGGAATTTGTATTGTGACATATATATGAGTTTAGAAGATATATATAACACAAGTGTTACGTTGGGAAATAGTTACTGAAACGTAACTTTATAAAGTACATATCACTTGTTAATTTTTTATAGTAATAATAATAATATTAATGATCTAATATTATTAATATAAATTTTAGAAGATCTTGAGTAACAGAAGAAATATTTGGCAAGGATACACCACTACAGGTAGTTGAAATAGCAGAGTAAATTACTTAGTGAATATAAAATAAATGGTAGACTGAAACTAATTTAATCGAGTAGAATAAATTAGGAGTTTTTTTTTTGGAAATGATTCGATACCCGAATTTTTGTGATGTTTCAACGATGTTGTGACGCGATGAATATTATGAATTTTGTGAATTGCCGTTGTGTTATCCGTAACGATTTGTTGTTGTTGATGATTGTTGTGTGTGCAATGCTGTTGTGACGTGGTGATAATAAGTTATAGGACTATGGCCAGTGACGTTGCGATGTTATGATTTTGGGATTGTCGTGAAATGCATAATTAAAGTGACGAGTAATTATCAGTAATGATTGATATATTTTGGCGATGTAGGCGAATGCCTAATGCGACGTTGTTTTGTGATTGATTGTGATTTGTTGCATTTCATAGTGTCTCATGAATTGCATGTTGTAGCGACGGCCTGGATTGGCAAACAGCGACGGAGGCTTATGCCTGTTTTGATGCCTCTATTATCTGGCAATTGGCGATGGGGGCTGAAGCCCTGGGTACCACATGCATGTGCATTTGTTAGAGTCGCATTTCATTTGTGTAATTACGAGTTTATGTGGCGTGACGTGTGAACTTATGTGAATTATTGTGAAATTTGATTATGAATTTATGTGAGGTATTGTGACGTGTGTTGTTTTAATTAAAAACGGTGAAGTAAATTAGACGGTAATGATTATACCGCAAAGTGATGATTATTATAACTTGAACCTAAATATATTGTTTATCATCACCCTGTTTATATTGTTTGATATCTCACCCCTTTGCTTGTTTTTGTCGTTACCTTTATACTGGTAACGTGCAGGTGATAGCTTTGATGAAGATTTAGACACTATGAGTCGAGTCGGTGGTCACTCTGATACGTAGCACTCGGGGGGATAAACGATTGCTTTATTATTTGTTATGTTTGCTGAATTTTAGTGATGTTTTACTTTGGTTGTGACTCAAAGTTATTTGTGAAGATGCTATGATGATTAAACTGAAAATAGAGAAGTTTTGTGAATTCCGCTGCGAGTTAAAAATGTTTATTTTGATAAAATGATTTCGAAGATTAATTAAATTATCATTTTAAATTCCTGTGCTATGTATCTATACGAAGGTAAATAAGCCGTAATTGTTTTTGAATGACGAATATGTGATACCTCAAATGAATTTGTTTGGAATTTATACTCTGATTTTTTCGTATAATTTATCGGGTAGATTTGGGGTGTTACACTCTGCCCCGTTGACATCCCTAAAAATAGTATATGAATTCAGTCACTTGTTATTATTAGTAAATTTACAACAGAGCATTGTAAAAAACTAAAAAAAAAATACATTTTTCATGTCTTGGCTAATACTTAAAATTAAGATTAAATATTTTTTCACTTATCTTTAATTTGTAGTTTATTTTGATCCTTTAATTAAAAAAATTGCTTTCTTACAACAGAGCATTGTAAAAAACTAAAAAAAAAATACATTTTTCATGTCTTGGCTAATACTTAAAATTAAGATTAAATATTTTTTCACTTATCTTTAATTTGTAGTTTATTTTGATCCTTTAATTAAAAAAATTGCTTTCTTATTTCTTCAAACAGTATAATATACGTCTTTTCATCTATTTCTCACAAACTGTGTCTAAGTTTGCATGTGTGGCATCCTAGTCGGCGTCTTATCGTTGTCGTCGTCATCATCATCATCATCATCATCATCATCATCATCATCATCATCATCATCATTGTTTTTAGTGAGTTTTTTCTTACATACAACAACAACTAAGCTTTATTCCACTAAGTGGGGTCGGCTACATGAATCAACTTTCGTTATAATGTTTTCTCAAGTATCATGCATCTATCCAAATAAATCTTTCTTAATAACTTTTTTGACAGTCTTTCTGGGTCTTCTCATTCCTCTAATTGTTTTCTTTTTCTCCATCTGATATACCCTCCTTACTATGAAATTTATCGGTCTTCTCTCTACATGCCCAAACCATCTAAGTATATTCTCGCATATGAACCTTAAATCGAATTAGGGAATAAACCTCCATATTTGTCATCGCCATAGCTTAAATTTGTAAAATATGTTATTGAATCAAAGGTAAGAATCAATTCTAGGTGTTCATCTTCCATAGCGAAAAGGGAGAGTTTTTGGAGTTTTGCTTCGAAGGTGTACGTTCCAATCTACGATGTAAGCCCAATTATCATTATGGAGACATTGTCCTTCTTGATAGAGCAACAATAGTTAGTAACTATAGAAAGCAATTATGGGAATGTCCACACTTTAAGGTAAGTATTCCTAATCATTCATTATTCTAAAAAATGTAGGAAAGATAAGTTGGTTTCTAACATTTTCGTTTGGTTTCTTAATGTACACAAGACTCTACTCAAATAAGATGTAGATTCTTTGATTGGATCTATGAAGAAGTGGAAGATGAGAATGATCACTTTATGATGAAGCAAAAATGAAGATTGTAAAAGTTAATAAAAGAAAATGAGGATCATTTGCATAATCTTGAAAAAGAAAGGGTAACAGACGAGGAACAAAAGCAAGAATTGTTAGAACTTGAAGTGGATATGAAGAATACTATGAAGTGGAAGAAATTTTGAAAGATTTTTGTTAAATGAGGATGTATTGTTACTCTCATGCACTGTTGAATGGGATTATGTTTCAGTTGAACGCAATGATGCAATGCATTTTTGTTTATACAAGAGCTTTGTTTATATCCGAATTTTGAAATAGAATTTTAGCGCATAAGAATCAATACAGTCCATTTAAACCATTGAAACAGAATTTGTATTAGTCTGATTCAATCAGAATTCAAACTTGTTTTAAATCATGAGAATACTCGTCATAAAAAGGTTTTTTCAAAATAAGGTTCATCTAAAGTTTCGTCTGACTCAGAACTGTCAGAGATGAATAATATATCCAAGTTAGGGCGATTATTTGTTGAGGAAGTAATATTTGTGTTATTTGGGGTTCCAATTCCAACAGATGATGAAGAATTATCACTATCAAAGCTACTTCTCTAACCCAAAAGTTGATCATATATGAAAGAATGAAAAAGAAGAAAGAAGAGTACCTTGAGGTAAAGAAATAGTGTCAAGAAAAAGGTGTGAAAAGGTTTGTTATAAGTTAGAAGACGCACTATTCCAAAAGAAGGAAAGAGACTATAGCCAAAAGTTACTAGAAGTTCAAGAAAGGAAAGAATAATTTCACAAAGAACAACGTGTTTCAATTCATGATGGCAGCGGAAATTCACCCAGAAAGCCAAACAACTATTATATAAGCAAAGAAAGTTGAATAGATCAACGATCAAGATGACAATAATATGGAGAGAAGAAAAGAAATGGTCAAACCTTATATTGGAAAATGCAACACCACTTGAGTGCACTTGAGCACCCTAGAAGATAGTGTCATACCGTAACCTGAGCATTTACAAGATTTAAATAGAAGATTTAGTGAGCAAATGATTGATTTGTTAACTGTAAGTTGTTCTTTGGCTCCCAAGGGTAATTACAAGTCTTATAAATTTGATACTATATTTTAGTTGAAAATATTATCTCCTGGATTTTAATGAGCAAGAAAGGATTACTTTGAAATTTAAGCTTCAAAATTTTATTATTGACGCTTGTCAAGCGTAGAGTTTGAGCAATTTATTAACTATTCGAGACTTATGTTCATCTTTGGTTGAACTAAAAAGAAGGAAATTTACTACTTAATTGATAGTTTGATTTGCTTTGTCATGACTCTCCCAATATCTATAAGCACTACTAAAAGGTCTTTTCAGCAATGAAAATTATCAAAACAAGATTTAGAAGCAAAATGGAAGCATATTTTCTAGGAGACAACATGACAATTAATATTGAAAGAGAAATTGCTACAAGTATTGATTTTGAGTATATAATTGATCATTTCAAACTACTCAAAGACCGCAAAACATTATTTTAAGATATTTGTAGTTGTGTTTTTTAATCATTTAATATTCAACTTTATGTATATTATAACTTAAGGACTTTATCTGATAATTCTAGCTGGTTAGTCGGTAACGACGAGCAGATAAATATTTGGAGAATAACTAGTGTGGTAAGATTTTAGTTGATATTTTGCAAATTCCTGAGGACAAACATCTCCATCTAAAAGTTAAACTGAAGGACATTATACACGGTAACTCAACTATCTTACCTGCTAGCTTAGCTTTTTTATGTCTGACCTTGTCTCACATGGCCTCAAATGTTAAACTGAAGGACAAGCATCTCCATCTAAAAGTTAAACTGAAGGACATTATACACGGTAACTCAACTATCTTACCTGCTAGCTTAGCATTTTTATGTCTGACCTTGTCTCACATGGCCTCAAATGTTCATACTAACATTTTAAATCATGATAGGATGGTTTGGAATTTGATTGCCAGTGGGAGACTTCAGTGAAAGATGTATACTCTCACTTCAGAAGACATATTCATGGTATCAGTTAGGGAAAGTTGATTTTGGCCTCTTCTATTCTACCATCTATTTCATCGCTCTTTTGGAGATTGATTTACGACAAATTACATACTGACGAGAAGCTCTGCTTGAGGGGACATAACCTTCCTTAGTGTTCTCTTTATGTTTCAAGGTGCAAGAAACTTTACATAAAGTTTTCTTCAACTATAGGTACGCTCAAAACATTTGCCTTTGGCTGCATAATATACTGAACATATGTTCTCTCATAAACTATTTGTAAGATGGCTTGATAGCCATGTGCAACAACGTTTCAAAATAATGCCTTGTGTTCATCAAAGCATCAGTTTTAAACTCGATAAATGCATATGACAAGCTCGCAATCGGGCCCAATTTCAAGGCATTCACTTACATGGCAAAACTCAGTTTGCTTCCATCCCATCATTAACTTCTATGGAAGGTCTTCATACCTTCAAATGTGTTGGTCCTTCTATTAACGAGTTCATATTGCTAAAAAAATTTAAAGTTCAAATTCATTCACCTAAAGCACAGGTTGTCAGAGAGGTCTTGTGGTGCCTACCTCAGCCGATAGTCAATAACGATGATGTTTTGGGGGGGGGGGGGACTCCTCTCCTTGTTGTTTGTGGTGGTATTTTTAGGAATGACAAAAAACGAGCATCTTAATAGTTTTACTTGCAATATGGGCCCGAAAAATGTGTTGTTTGCTAAACTTATGGGAGCCATTTTGGCGATGAAATATGATATCATTCATAATTGGGATAAGTTGCAATTGGAGACAAATTCTATCTAAGTCGTAAAAGTCTACAGTAAACCATTTGTTGTGCCTTAAAAATTAAAGAATATATGAGATAATTGTATCATTCAGATGAGTAAATTTAACTTTTTAGCAACTCATATCTATAGGAAAGAGAATTATTGTATCATTCTGCAAATAAGCTAACTAACTTAGGGTTAAGTGTTACTAATTTTACACGGTGAAACAATATTCATACATATGTAAATTTAGACTTCAATAAAAATAAATTAGAATTTTTAAAATTTTAAATTTGATAGATTTGAAGTTTTGATTCTCTATTCCCCATTTTCGTACTTATTCTTTTTATCTATATCCACTGCGCTATGCCCTATTTTAATTTAAAAAATTAATATATATAAAACCATTTAAATTAAATTAATATTTAACCATATAAAATCATTTAGATCTATTACAATATCTAAATGACAATTAAGATAATTAAATAAATAAAAAAGACAATTAAATTAATGAGAAAAGACATCATGCACGGATAGTCCAAAATATTTTTACACTCTAAATCAATCACTACCATATATCTAATTAAAATATTTTTATATTTTAAAATTTTTTTAATGACATGACAGATTGATGACTCTCCATTAAATAACAGTGTAAACTATTTTACACCATGATTCCACTACCTTTTAACTCTAAATTAATATTTAACCTATAAAAGCCATTTTGGATATATTACAAATTACTACTCAAGTCTGAATTATAAGCAAAAATATTTTTTTTAGATTCATTGAATAATGAAAGTATTTAGTATACATAAAGAACAAGATACATTCATTAAATTTTAATGAATCTAAAAAGAGAATCTTTGCTTATAAATAAAGCCGGAGGGAGTACAATACTTACTACTTAATTATGTTAACGCAGGATTTACTCTTCTCTCATCCTAAAACCTAAGTGATGATTAATTAACATGTGGTAAGGTTGATCTCCACCTAATTCAAATAATCATACTAAACATATATAATAATAATAACTTGATCAATTTAATATAGCTAAAATAAAATTATAATATCCATGCAATTGCAATGGTGGTCAAACCAATTATGCTTTTGAATTAGATTGGCACTTTATTTAGTACCATTGCTTGTTGATTCTCACTATGTCTTTCAATATTATATACATTGGTGGGTAAGGTATATAGCCGACATTCATCCTCATCAAACTTGCATTATTTTATATAAAACTATTTCTTTTTATTGACAAATTTTTATATATAACTATCGATTTCGTCACACAAAAGTCTTTTATTCACTAATAATATTTATAATATTACCACATGCGCATAAGAAATATTCTTTACACATTTGTAGAATTGTTCATAAACAATATTTTATATATTTATTGGTGTCAAAAAAATATTTAATTTATTTAATTACGGGACCAACAAATGTTTAGATAAATAATTATTTATTTTCAATTTTGTAAATATTATAGATTAATTTTATAAAATATTTTATAATTTTATAAAAACTTATTAAAATAAACTAAAATACATTTATAAATAATATTATAAGATGTTATTATAACTTATTAAAATATATTCAATAAATAAACTTAAATAAATAAACTATTTATTCATCGTAGTGGAATTTAAACAAGCGTTGGTTTGGTTATTACTGGATGAATACAATTTTAAAAAACTTTAAATGATGTTTAATTTATTTGTATAATGAGAATTCATTTGGGTTCTTGGATTGTTAGTGCAAACTCATATATCATCATAAAATTCGGCTTTTTTATTTACAAGTGTGCTTTTCTCTATTACTGCATATTGAATGCATGTTTTTCTGTTGTCCAAGAAGATTATTCAATAGGTGGAGACTATCTATAGGTTTTTTTTTTTTTTGGAGTGGAAAAAATGAAGGTAGTGGAAAGGCTCCTTTTGCTTGGTATAATGTGTGTGATCCAAGGAATGATAGAGGCCTCAACATTATATCTTTACAAGAATGAAACAAGACTTCTATGCTCAAATTACTTTGGAGTGTCCAGGCAAAGAAGGATAAGATGTAGGTGAAATGGCTAGATGTCTATTACATTAAAGGAAGAGATGTTATGCAATGAAGCATCCATGCTAATTGCTCTTGGATTATCAAACAAATTATGAAAGGTAGAGCTACTATAGAAGCTGACCAGAGCTGGAACCAAATAATACAAAGTGAGAATTTTCATACAAGGGACAATTACAAGAAAATCAGGGGTGATATGGGTCGGATTGATTGGAAAAGTGTATTCTTCCGAAATTGTGTCAGACCTAGAGCCAAGTTTCACCTTTGACTTGTTTTCTTTAGAATCCCAACTAAAGACAAACTTAAAAAGTTTGGAGTGCAGACTGATATGAAATGCAATTTCTGTCAAGAGGAGGAAACTATTGAGCACTTATAGTTTGATTGCAGGCATAGTAAGTCAGTTTGGGAAACAATTTTGAATTGGATTGGCTACAATAGAACTTGTCAAAATTGGAGTATTGAAAAAGATTGGATTGGGAAGGAAACAACTAAAAAAGGTTGGAATAGGCAGCTTCTAAAAAATGCAGTTGCTGAAACTACTTATACTATTTAGGAAGCACACAATGAGTACATTTTCATGGAAGACAATTGGATTCTGATATAGTGCAACAGACTCAATACAACTTGGCCATTATGAGTTGTATGCAGAAAAACCTTAAGCATCATGTCAACATAGAGACACTTAATGTTATGTAGAGAGTTGTTGGTTCGTTTTGTTTGCTTAGTTGCCTGAATCCTTTGGGATCGGTTTGCACTGAATTATTTTGTGGAATAAAATTCATCTATTCTCCAAAAAAAAGTTTCATGGAGCAAGGAAAAAATTTGGCCCATGGGCGAAGTCGTCATGTCCTAAGATATTCTTTGGAGTCATCCGCCACACTCCTCAATGGAGCGGCGTTGTACTAGTCAAGATTGAGGAAATAACCTAAAGACTTTACACGTCTCACTAGATCACATGAGCTATATATACTTGCCTTAATGGTTAGGCTGAAATATCTCATTATTTACAAATCATCTACATAATCTTTGGTTTGTATTAATGTATTCACAACATGTAGTTTATGCCCACTATGGGGCTCAACAAAATGTTATTGGATGGAGATGCGGCGTTTCACTTTCGTGGTTTTGAAGCATCGGTCTCGTTGTTGCTTCCACCTCCCATTGTCTCCCTACAAGTGGTATCAGAACCATGGTTCAGCTTGGCGGAGGTGTGACGATTGAATCTTGTATTGAATCTTGTTATAGAATGTTGAGGACTCAAACTTGTGGAGGAGATTGTCGGATGCGTGTGTAAGAGGTTAAGCCTCACAGTATTAATGAATGAGTAAATTGTTGAATTTATAAGAGAGAAGAGTCTTATACTTGATGTCTTAAGATTTTGATGGAGATATGACATATCTCTTTCCTAGATCACTGGACATTTTCTACATGGAGATATGACAAATATCGTTCTACATGCACTGTACATTTTCTACATGCTCACTGGACATTTTCTTTATATTTGGATAGAATTGGTAACTAGAAAATGTGCAGCAAAGCAAGATGCATTACCAAAATTGCCCTCAGTGTTTGTCATTTAGTATGACAGTGTCTCAAGTCTCAAGGTTTGAGCAGAAGCTAGGTAGCAATGCTTTGTTGTTATTTTTCTGACTCTCTTTATCTTTTCTGTCATGAATCCGTATTACACAGCTGGAGTACTTGATTTTAAACCACTCATCAACCAAAGTCATGTCTTTTTCAACTCTTTCAAAACCAATATTATACTAATAAATAAACTACCATGTGAATCAATATGTTCAAAATATCTCTTCTCATCTCATCATTCAACCCTCTTTTTAAATAATGGAATTTTGTTTGCTTTTGCTTAAGCTTCCCCCACCACGTGATGATGAGATAATGATGTTCCATTCTCAACTAATGCTTCCCACACCACCAAACTAGAGAGAGAAATTTTTTTATTATATACTATTTTTATATAAATATATTTGAGTATAAATTATTTTATTTATAATTAATTTTCATCAAAGTTAATTTTTTAAAATTAATTTATTTAAAATCATTTTTACATAAAACAAACAGATTTAATTAACTTAAAATTAAACCAAATAATCTCATTCAAATGTTGAATAAAAAATATTACTTTCATATACATTTTTACTGATTCAATTAATATATATTAGTTGAGTTGGATGATGATAAATAATTGGTTCGTCAAAATTTATTTATATTTTTTATGATATATTAATTTAAATAAATTATTAATATTTATAAATCAAACAAACAATTGTTACAACTTGAATTTATTAAAATAAATAATATTCAACTATTGATTAATTAGAAGAAAAAAAAGGATTATTTTTAGTTTGAGAAAAAACAAAACAAAAAAAGTGAATATTATCTCAGCAAAAATTACAAGGTGATGGACACTTTCTTCCACTCTTGATGCTTTTTTTGGGTTCATCAGAGTTCACTGAACCAGAAACAACCAGTTTCAGAAAAACTACAATTTTTTTCTTCTCTTACTCACTGAGATTGCCAAAAAAGACAATACAACTGTCTCTGATTCACCTTCTTGTGTTGTGTGTTAAAGTGATTATTGCAAAAAAACAAACTTTAGAGGACCACTCACAAAGACAATATAGTCCATAGTTTGATGTTTGAACTGGTTTGTTAAGATATCATGAATTGGGTTTTGTTTTGTTTCTTCCAAATTTTTACCCTTTTGTTTTTTATCTTTTTCTGTTCATAAAGCATCGAACTTTATGAGTTTTCTGAAGTGGGTTTTGTGTTTGGAATTCTGGGTTTGCTTCAATTTTTGCTTTTGAGTCTTTGGTTGTTCAGTTTTTTTGAATGTTCTACCAAAGAAGTGGTTTTTAGTTTTTCCTTGAATCCTTATTGAAAAAAAGTTGGTGAATTTTTTTTCAAGGATGTCTGTGAATGGAAGAGTTTCTGGTTCAAATGGAAGATTGTCACAGAAAATCAAATCTAGGAAAGGAAATGAGTCTTCTTTACTTGTGTCTAATTCTACTTGGACGTGTTTGTGGAAACAGTTTCTCTTTTGGGTTTTTGTTGCTATAGGGAGTGTTTGGTTTATCTTTAATAGTTTCAATTATAAGCCTTTGACTAATGAAGCAGCTTGTGAAAAAAGTACACAAGACTTGTTACAACGTTACAATGTCAGTAGAGAGCAGCTTCATGCTTTGGCTTCCTTGTTCTCTGGATCAGATCAGGTGAAATAAGCTTTCTTTCTGATAATAATTTTCAGTTTTTTTGGTTAATTGGACTTTTCTGTATAATAATTGTTCTTTCTGATAATAATTTTCAATTTTTGAAAGAAAATAATGGCTTTTGCAGTTATGAATATGATCTATGATAATGCAGATTTTGTCCAACTGTATTGATGAAAAAAGGCTTCAAATACTGTTAAGCAGTGGCATAGTCAATACTCCACATTCAATTTGTCCGAAGGAGAGTAGATGTGTTGAAGAGTCTCTAGAACAATGCCCGGTTCGTGATGATTTCGTTGAGGCAAGGACTGGATTACCATTCTCATACCCGTGGAAAACATACGTGACATTGGATTTTGCGCCGTGGTCCAAGTTGGTTAATGTTTTGCTCTGTGGGATTGTTATTGTAATTATAATGTCGCTCAAGTTGTCTGGCTTCTGTTTAATAAGTAGGAGTCGAAGGGAGAAGCTAGGTCAAGATAATTCTACTGGTCAACACAAGCCGCTTCAACATTTGATGCATGGTCATTCGAAGGCTTCTGGGAGGTGGAGGAAAAAGTTGCTAGATATTTTCGTCTCACTTGGAATTGTCGGTTCCGTGTGGCTATTTTGGTACCTGAGTTCCGACATTGTGCAAAGAAGAGAAGAAATGCTTGCCACTATGTGTGATGAACGAGCTGGTATGCTGCAAGATCAATTTAACGTGAGCTTGAACCATGTTCACGCTCTCGCTATTCTTGTGTCTACGTTTCATCATGGTAAACATCCTTCTGCAGTTGACCAGGTAGCATCTACTTATACTTAATATTATTAGTATGTTTTAAGGAAAGTAATCGGAGAGATAGAGTTTATCGAAAAAGTAACATCGAAGCTTGTGTTTCATTACAGAATATTTTCGGAGAATATACCGAGAGTTCCGCGTTTGAGAGACCACTTACTAGTGGCGTTGCTTATGCTTTGAAAGTTCTGCATTCAGATAGGATGAATTTTGAGAAGCAGCATGGGTGGACAATTAAGAAAATGGAAACCGAGAACGAGGCATTAGTTCAAGATTGTATTCCAGAAAACTTGGATCCGGCGCCCATTCAAGATGAATATGCACCGGTCATATTTGCTCAAGAAACTGTTTCTCATATTGTATCTATTGACATGATGTCAGGGAAGGTGCGCCTTTCGTATTTTGCTATCACCTGAAATGCTCTTTACTTGTAATCATATTTTGATCTATAGTAAAATATACTGTTGCATTGTTATATAGGAAGATCGGGAGAATATTTTGCGAGCAAGGGCTTCCGGAAAGGGTGTTCTGACATCCCCTTTCAAGCTTCTAAAGTCTAACCACCTAGGCGTTGTGCTTACATTTGCTGTCTATGGCTCTAAGCTTCCTCCAGATGCTACACCCGAACAGCGTATCGAAGCTACTGTCGGGTATTTGGGCGCATCTTATGATGTTCCATCACTTGTGGACAAGCTTCTTCACCAACTTGCCAGCAAGCAAACCATTGTTGTTAATGTTTATGACACAACTAATGCATCTGCGTATATTACAATGTATGGTACCGATGTTGTTGATACTGGCCTACTACACGTAAGCGGTCTAGATTTTGGGGATCCGCTACGAAAACATGAGATGCATTGCAGGTTTGTTTTCACTATAAAGTCCTATTTTATGATCAAACAAGAATTGAATTGTCATATCGGTATATTTCCAATTTTTTCACCAGGTTCAAGCATATGCCTCCATTTCCTTGGATGGCATTCAATGCATCTGTGGCGGTATTTGTTATTACCTTGCTTCTTGGACATATATTTCATGCGGCAATAAATCGAATAGCTCAAGTAGAGGATGACTATCGTCGGATGAAAGAGCTCATGGTTCGCGCTGAGGCTGCAGATGTCGCAAAATCTCAGTTTCTTGCGACAGTTTCGCATGAGATCAGGACTCCAATGAATGGTGTTTTAGGTATGCTGCAAATGTTGATGGATACTGACCTCGATGACAATCAGATCGATTGTGCCCAAACTGCTCATGACAGTGGTAAAGATCTTATATCGGTCATAAGTGAGGTTCTTGAACAAGCTAAGATCGAAGCAGGAAGACTTGAACTCGAATCTGTAGCTTTTCATCCACATGCTATTCTCGATGAAGTTCTATCACATTTCTCTGAAAAAGCCATTGAAAAACGAATTGAGGTAAAACCCAAACTTTATATACTTTACTTTGTTTTGTACCTCCTATTATTTCGGTATTAAGAAGTCTTACATAAACTTTGGTTGGACACAGTTGGCTGTTTACGCGTCCAACCAAGTACCTCAGGTTGTCATCGGCGATCCTAAACGCTTCCGGCAAATAATTACCAATCTTGTCGGAAACTCACTTAAGGTTCGCTATATTTCACATTGCACTATCTTCTCTTCTAACCATTGCCATTTTATAATATCTGTTAATTATTTTACTTGGTGCATTTCAGTTCACTCACGATAAAGGACATGTTTTTGTGTCGATTCATCTTTCAAACGAAGTGAAGAATCCACTTCATATCATGGATCCAGTGCTGAGAGAAGGCTTAAACACGAGCCACGATATATCAGAAGGATCATGTAACACGTTGAGTGGATTTCCTGTAGGCAACAGATGGAAAAGCTGGGAAAATTTTAAGAAGTTAAATTTGGCGGATGAATCTGAAACTATTCAACTACTAGTAACGGTTGAGGACACTGGTATCGGAATTCCTACCGATGCACAAAGCCGCATATTTACACCTTTTATGCAGGCTGATAGTTCTACATCTCGAACATACGGTGGAACTGGAATAGGATTGAGCATTAGTAAATGTCTAGTTGACCTCATGGGAGGAGAAATTGGATTTGTAAGTGAGCCTGAAATCGGAAGTACTTTTTCGTTTACTGGAAATTTCAGAAAAGGAGTAACCGAATCTCGGGATGATAAGTTGCAGAAGAACAATCCCGAGTTTCAAGGATTGAAAGCATTAGTAGTAGATAGAAGAAAAGTTCGAGCCGAGGTTACACGATATCACCTACAGAGGTTAGGGATGTGTGTGGATGTAAAATTCCATCTATCCGAAACTTGCAACTCAAGGTAATGTTTCGCTTTTTCAGTTTAAGATAAACATTCAGATCACAAGCTATTATTTACTACTTTTTTTACTTTTGTTTCGGTTCGTTAATTCTTCAGTATGTCAGTACAGTTGGCCATGATTCTTATAGAGAAGGATTCTTGGGACAAGGAAAGTAGTAGCTTATTTGAAATCAAGAAACACGAACACAATGGCATCAAAGAGGACCCGTTAAAATTTTCAAAGATTTTTCTCCTGTCCGCCCATCTAAGCTTCAGCGAACGCAACGAGCTAAAGTCAGTTGGTATCATAGATGATATACTAATGAAGCCTCTTTGGCTAAATGCTTTGATTCGATACTACAGGTCATCGTCCGGAGCTGGGAGAAAGCAAATCACTAGAAAGAAATTATCCAAACTTGGAAATTTATTAACACACAAACGAATTTTGGTGGTTGATGATAATGCGGTGAACCGAAAAGTTGCAGAAGGTGTTCTGCGAAAATACGGAGCAGTAGTAACCTGTGTTGAGGGCGGTAAGGTTGCTCTAAAGATGCTTAAACCACCGCATAATTTTGATGCTTGTTTCATGGATCTCCAAATGCCAGAAATGGATGGGTAAGAAATCTTCCTATTCTCGTTCATGATTGGTTGTGATGAAATTATAAACTCGTAATTTATCAGTATTTTCTTCTTTATGTTGCAGTTTTGAGGTGACGAGGCAAATCCGGTATATGGAGAACGAGGTAAATGAAAAACTCGCTCGCGGGCAAGCATCGGCAGAGACTTTTGGCAACAATTCTCATTGGCACACTCCAATATTAGCTATGACAGCTCATGTAACTCCGGCATCAAATGAAGAATGCAAAAAATGTGGGATGGACGACTACGTGTCAAAGCCATTCGAAGAAGAGCAACTCTATATGGCAGTCGCACGCGTCTTCAATTTCGGGTCATAGCATGAAAGTAACATCTATTATCGACACCCTGCAGTACTAGCTACACACAACAGCTGATGTTAACTCGGTCTTCGGTTGAAGAATTCAGCGTAACGGATCTCAGCTACGACCTTATGTAGTTACTGTAAGCATCATCTTTCATATTCATTAGAAGCTACATGCTGCAACTTGTTTTTTTACATACACATCTAAAATGTTTTTCGTTCTTTTCAGAAAGTTGATATCGACTACAATATATTACTCTGACAAGTATCAACCGCGCTAATCATCGTTCGTTGCAGGGGAAGGGGAGTTCAAGAGGAGTCATAATTCAACTATGTACATGTTCCACATCGATTATTTTTTCGTTGTGTAGTCGATTCGAGCAAGTAGATTATAAGGTAAAATGTAAATAGTTATGTGATGATTTATTCATTTTTTGGGGGCAAAGGTTGTAAGTAACATGTTGTAAAGTTCAGTTATTACACAATAAAGAAGTATGGGATATATGTATCAATATTGTGAGTTTCCAAGCAGAACATGAGGACCACTAAAGGATTAACAACCTCTTTTTTCCATATTGAAAAAGGCAATAAAGAAAAAGAGTTGCAGCAAAGTTAAAAGGGGTGAAAAGGAAGTGAAATAAATAATCATATTGTCCTTGAAAAGGGTTTAAGAGAAGTAAAAAGTTGAGTTGGAATAACACCTCACAACATATTAAACATGTTTTGTTACAGCTCATTTATTAGCTGCTTCTTAATTTCCCCCCCTTTATTGCGTATGCATAATGTTCATCTTCAATAATATGT
This sequence comes from Vicia villosa, assembly GCF_029867415.1. NCBI lineage: Eukaryota > Viridiplantae > Streptophyta > Magnoliopsida > Fabales > Fabaceae > Vicia > Vicia villosa. The sequence continues at coordinate 88,524,865 of NC_081186.1, read as the reverse complement.
TACATTACATTTACATGCATAAAATGCCGAATTCGAGCTATGGTGTGTAGCATATGCATAAACAATTGAATCTGAGTTGCAGGCAGGATTGAATCGAGCTTTCTCACTTCATCTCTTCCATACTCTGAAGCTTCAAGATTTGTCAAATAATTCAGTTATACTCCAACCATTTACTTGAATTCTTCATGTAGATGAGGTTTGAGATTTATTATAATTGAGTGCCATCATCAGAAGATCTTTGTTTTCTTGCATTTATATCTGCCTATTATGTTTGCACTTTGGTTGTTATTATCACAGATTAGTTGTCATTATCAAAAGCATATTCATATTCAAGAGAGCTTCCTTGATCATTATCTAGCAAAAACATTGTTCCACATTCTTCCCCTTTTGTAATGATGACAACACATCTCTCAAAAAGGTGATAAAAGAAATAAAAAATATATGTTCGGAGTAATTAAATTTACTGTTAATTAATTAAGTAGAGAGTATACTTCCCCCACCCCTTTGTCAAAATTTAAAAGGTGGGTTAAAAATGCAATTGCGAAAAATTTCAATATGCAAACATCACTCTTTTATTAATTTAAGGTTGCTAAAATTCAAAGTACAAAGAACAAGGAAGATTACAGAATTAAAAGTAATGTGGAAAACAGGAAATTTTGGAACAAACAAAATAAGTTAGACACATAATTGAGTCTATTGCCATATCTTTGGCTAAGTTATGACATATATGCAAAACTTTGTTAATCTTTGTGTCTTTATTTCTTCTAGTTCCTCTTCTTCTTTGATTATTGGGTCACCATGCAATTATCCATGTTTGATGAGAACCTTTATCTTTATGAGCGTCGTATATGTAATCCTTTTGTTGTTGGACGAGTCTATGGTTTCTCTCATTGTATCAACATTGAATATTCCTAGGAGTTTGATGATTAATGTTGCGTAAGGAAGTTCTATTGTGTGACTTTTTATTGGGTGACAATATGGAGCAGAGAAACGGTCTAGAGGGGCGGGGTTGAATAGACCCTTAAAATAAAATTTGTCAGATTTTCTAAAAAATAAAATATCAGAGGTTTTTCAAAAATACGCGTGGAAGTCTTAAAGAGAAAATAGAGATTCATGGCTTTAGTGGAATTCAACCACGTTGACAAATACACAAGTCACAAAACTCACAAATTATGCAATAATGATTAATTAAATGATTGTATATTATACCATGTGTCATATTATATACAATGTTTCAATTATGATCAAACTTTAACAACATTATTTTTCAAGAATTTAATCACCACTAAAGCTCAATTAGGTACTAATTCTAACAAAACTTAACCTTACGTAATAAATCGCTACCAATTAAATTGAAACAATGCTAAAAATTGATGACCTAAGCATGCAATATCCTACGAAAATTAAATACAAGAGTTAGTGAGAGAGAGAGAGGGAGGGAGAGAGATAGAAAGTACACTAGGATATATAATGGTTCGACGTTCGTCCTCATTTTGCTTGGTTTCCTATTAGAACCTGTTATGTTCCTTTTTATTTTACAAATGTTGCAAGAGTTCATACAATCACTAATCTACAATAATGCTGAGAAAAATAAGTCTCTTATCTGAATTTTGACTTGTATACAATTTAATGCCAAACTCTTCTACGAAACATTTACTCGATTCATGCTTCTTGAATCTTCCAGCTTCCCCAATCTGCTCACTGGCAATCAACCCTTGATCCCAATCATAGAAATTTGAACAACTTACAAATTTCAATCCAATGATATGTTAAGTCCAAACAACTACTTAGATGTTATTCACCACTTATCCTACAACACAAATGTCTCCTCTAAATAAAATATTGTTTCTATTAAAAACTTTAACACAAACTTTCTATTCAACAAAACAAAATCACACCACACCACACACTTTATTTTTATTTAAAGTAAAAGTGCAATGCATAGAAAGACTAAAACTCAAGCTCAAATCTACACTGGATCAATAAGCAAAGCTTTAATGAATGTCTTCATTTCTCCTTCAGGATTTGTAAAGTTATCTTTGTCTTTATAAACCACATCTATAAAACGCGAGAGATTTAAAATGCTTTTCAGAAAAGACATTGGAACTTCAGTTGGCATAGAAATTGCCTCATTGATATCTTTCCAAGCATCAGAAATTCTTTTTCTACCTTCTTGAATGGCAACTTCCATAGAAACATTATATTTCATCATATAGCAATCCATGAATGAGCAAATATGATCTCTTTTCTTTTCAAACTATATTCAAACAATAATAATAATTCATGTAAGTGCTTATATAGTTAGAATAAAGCAAATATTATTATGAATTTTTGTATAGATATATACCTCGTAGGACACAATATCATCCATTAGTCTACAAAGGATAGCAGAAGCATTCATTATTTTTGGCGCATTTGATATCCACTTGAAAATGTCCTCTGTAGCAATATCTCCCATACAAATGAACCAAGTTGTTGTCATCAGTGCATAACCAGAAGTTTCTCTTGATATATGAATATACTCTTCTAATGTTGGTTTGTAATTATTGCTTAACCATCTAGCCTCAATCATATACCCTTGAACGTATTTTAAAAACTGCAACCAAAATGCTTATATATAATAAGTATTTAATTAGTTTTTTTAATGACAAATTATTAATTGTTAATTAAAATTAAAGATGTTAAACTAAAAAAATAATTCTATAGACAAAATCAAATCATATTTAAATATAAAAAATGCATGACATGGATATTTAGACCTTCACTAATTGAAATTTGAGATTTATCGATTGGTTTATTACATCGGTTTTTCTTTAACCGATGTAAGAACCGACACAATGAAGTAGCAAACAAAAACCCTAGGCAGAGTAATAAATCACAAAATCATTCACTAAATAATGAAAAGAAGAAAAAAGACTCATACTAATTTCTTGAAGTAGGTTAATGCATACACTCTTCCTTCTTTTATCATTTTCTCCTCTATTTCTTCATAAAGGTCAAAGAAAATTCTAGAGAAACTTCATGTAATAGGGAAGATTGTCCAAATCACAAATATTCCACCTGAAAATAATTTTTATTAATTTTTAAAAAATAAATAAATATGAATTATATATATATATATATATATATATATATATATATATATATATATATATATATATATATATATATATATATATATATATATATATATATATATATATATATATATATATAACTAACCTTTCAATTGCCTTAGTAAAAAGTTCTAATTCATCGATTGTTCCAAATGCATCATATGTATCATCTGTTGTAATTATTAAAAGATATAATGATTACAAGTGTGTTCTAAAATGACAAATGGTGAAAATGAGTAAATGCTAATAAATGCATGTAATAAAGTCCCACATTGGAAGATTCACTCATTTTCAAAGTCCTTATAAAAGAATTAATGACATTAACTCAACAAAAGGACAAAAGAGGATAAAGTGCCACATTGACAAATGTGGTGGTCCCAAGCATTATTGCCACTTGTCCCAATCCTACAACCACTCGCCGGTGTCGCCACCGGCGACACCGGCTCCGGCTCCGACTCCGACTCCGACTCCGGGTCCGGGTCCGGGTCCGGGGCGTGGGCGTGGGCGTAGAGGCGCTAGTGGCGGCTTGTAGACGGCACTTGAGCACTTAGGCCGGGTGCTATATTTTGCTCAGTGTACATGATTTGAATTTTGAATCGGAAAGGAGGCAACTGTTCACGAAACCATGCAGAATTGAAACCATGCAAATGGTGCATGAATCTGTCTATGTGCAACAGTCATAACTTTTGAAAATATATTGTTTCATTAAGGGTCGCAACCTTTGAAACAAACATTTTCGTGGCCTATATAAAGTTGATTCCGCATTCAGAAATCACATCACAAAATTCCGAAAATCCTCTGAATAATTCCAGATCGTTCTTCGCTGCATTCGAGTTTTCGCCGGTCTTGCGCAAACTCGATAAGGCTGAATTATCCTGGGTATTCCTGCATCAAAACTCTAAGACATTTCGGGAGTGCTTGAAATACTTTAAGGAAAGTGATTCCGTTCACGATTCCAGCCTCGGTCCTCTCGATTGAAACATATATTGATAACAATCTTAAAGTATTATCAACCATGGCCGCCGACGCTTCTGTTTCAAGCATCAAACTCATGAACCAGGATCTTGTGAAACTAGATCGTTTTGATGGAACAAACTATACCCGTTGGGCTGACAAAATGACCTTTCTCCTGACTACTCTGAAAATTCAATATGTCTTGGATCCTGACTTGGAGGAAATTCCAGAACCCACTCCAGATGACACCGATGAAATAAAGAAGGAGAGAAAGAAACGTAAGGAAGATGAATTGCTGTGCCGTGGACACATTCTGAACACATTATCCGATCGTCTCTATGATCTCTACACTGATACCGCATCTGCAAAGGAAATCTGGAAGGCACTTGAATTCAAATTTAAAGCCGAAGAAGAAGGTACGAAAAAGTTCTTAATATCTAAATACTTTGACTTTAAAATGTTGGATTCAAAGCCTATTCTTGCACAAGTACACGAGTTACAGGTTCTCGTGAATAAAATAAAGGCCGTAAAAATTGATGTTCCTGAGGCTTTCCAAGTCGGTGCAATCATAGCAAAATTGCCACCTTCATGGAAAGGATACAGAAAGAAATTGCTGCATAGTTCCGAGGATCTCTCGTTGGAGAAACTCCAGAAACACCTTCGAATCGAGGAAGAGACGAAGGATCGTGAAAAGCCCGAGTCCTCCGGATTTGCAAAGGCAAATGCTGTTGTTGCAAAGGGAAAGAAAAAGTATGATGGTACAAAAAATCATCTTGGTCCAAAGAAAGATCATAACAGGTTCAAAAACTCTGGTGGACAAAGGGGTACTAAAAATGGATGCTATGCATGCGGCAAACCCGGACATTATGCTCGAGATTGCAGGCACAACAGGCCCAAAAATGAGGTTAATGCTGTTCATGCAAATGACGACATAATCGCTACTGTAAGCGAAATTATGGCCATCAAAGGAAAAGTCCAAGGATGGTGGTATGATACATGTGCAACTGTACATGTGTCTTATGATAAAGCGGCATTCAAAACCTATACCGAAGTCAATGATGGACAGGAGGTACAAATGGGCAATGAGGTCCGATCAAGAGTTGTTGGAACAGGATCCGTCGAACTCAACTTCACCTCTGGAAAGAAAGTCACTCTCATCAATGTTCTTCATGTTCCCGATATGAATAGAAACCTCGTTAGTGGGGACTTGTTGGGAAAACCTGGCATTAAATCTGTGTATGAATCGGGCAAGTTAATATTGACCCGTAATGGTATATTTGTAGGAAAAGGATATTCCGCTGAGGGAATGATCAAACTATGTACTACTGATAATATTATTAATGAAATTTCTAATTCTGCTTATATGCTTGAATCTATTTCATTATGGCACTCTAGATTAGCACATATTGGTATTAGTACTATGAATAGACTAATTAAATCTGGATTGATATCATGTAACATTCATGATTTCGGAAAATGCGAAATATGTGTTAAGTCTAAAATGATTAAGAAACCTTTCAAAAGTGTTGAAAGAAAAACAAATGTTCTTGATCTTGTGCACTCTGACTTGTGTGAATTCAATGGAATGTTAACCCGTGGGGGAAATCGTTATTTTATAACATTCATTGATGATTGTTCTAGATTCACACATGTATACCTCTTAAAGCATAAAGACGATGCCTTTAATGCTTTTAAAACATATAAAGCGGAAGTTGAAAATCAATTAAGTACTACCATAAAAGTACTTAGAAGTGATAGAGGCGGTGAATACTTCTCGGCGGAATTTGATGCATATTGTGAAGAATATGGCATTATACATGAATGTTCTGCGCCTCGCACACCACAACAAAATGGCATGGCCGAAAGAAAAAATAGAACATATCAAGAAATGATTAATGCTATGTTAATGCATTCAGAATTGCCATTTAATTTGTGGGGTGAAGCATTATTATCCGCATGTCACATAATGAACAGAATTCCATTAAAAACAACTGGAATCTCTCCATATGAAAAATGGAAAGGAAGATCACCAAATATTGATTATTTTAGAGTGTGGGGGTGTGTCGCATATTACAAAAATATGGACCCCAAAAGAACAAAATTAGGTCCTCGAGGGATCAGATGTGCTTTCATTGGATATGCACCAAATAGTAAAGCATATAGACTTTTAAATTTAGAGTCTAATGTAATTGTCGAATCTAGAGATGTGGAATTCTTTGAAAATCTTATTACCAAGAATAAAGAACCAGAGAATCCCACGATCAAAGAGTCTTGTGACAATGATTCGACTCGGATGGTTGAAACACAACCCGAACCAAGAAGAAGTAAAAGGGCACGGAAAAATAAAGGTCTAGGACCGGATGAAATCGATTCTCAACTTATTTCCGTTTTTCTAATTGAAGGAAATAACAAGAATGATGTTCATAAAATTCCTATTATTCTTCAAATCGAAGATGATCCTAAAACATATAAAGAAGCAATGACTTCTAGAGATGCTTCTTTTTGGAAGGATGCTATCCAAGATGAAATGGATTCAATTATGTCGAACCATACTTGGGAACTAGTTGATCTTCCGAAGGGATCAAGACCCATCGGATGTAAATGGGTGTTTAGGAAGAAGTATCACAGTAATGGTACATTAAACACCTATAAGGCTAGACTAGTTGCAAAAGGATTTAGACAAAAGGAAGGTATCGATTATTTTGATACATATGCACCAGTAGCAAAAACTACAACGATTAGAATTTTGTTTGCACTAGCCTCCCTGAACAACCTTATTGTACATCAAATGGATGTTAAAACAGCATTCCTAAATGGCGATCTTGACGAGGAAATCTATATGGAGCAACCAGAAGGCTACACACTTCATGGAAATGAACAAAAGGTATGTAAACTTGTCAAATCTTTATATGGTTTAAAACAGGCACCAAAACAATGGCACCAAAAATTTGACACTGCCATACTTTCAAATGGTTTCATTCCAAACTCTTGTGACAAATGCTTGTACACAAAGGTGTGTGGAAATGCTATTATCTTTCTATGTCTATATGTTGATGACATGTTGATTATTAGCAATGAAATGAGTGGAATCCTAGAAACAAAAGGTTTTCTAACTTCCACATTCAAGATGAAAGATCTTGGATTAGTTGACACTATACTAGGGATCAAAGTAAGACGAAATAGTGGGGGTTATGAACTCAATCAAACACATTATATTGAAAAAATGTTGGAAAAGTTCAAACACCTTAACTTCAAGGAAGTAACCACTCCGTTTGATCCTAGTGTCAAACTTCAAAAGAACAATGGAAGATCCGTGGCACAATTGGAATATGCAAGTGCCATTGGATGTCTAATGTACTTAATGCAATGTACTAGACCAGACATAGCATTTGCTGTTAGTAAAATGAGTAGATTTACTAGTAATCCAAATGATGAACATTGGAAGGCAATAACAAGGATTTTTGGATATTTGTCAAGGACTAAAAACCTTGGTCTTCATTATGGTAAATTTCCTGCCATACTAGAAGGATATACTGACGCAAGTTGGATATCAAGTGTTGGAGATTATAAATCTACAACTGGGTGGATATTCACATTAGCTGGAGGTGCGATTTCTTGGAAAAGCAAGAAACAAACATGCATTACTCTTTCAACCATGGAATCAGAGTTTGTGGCTCTGGCGTCTGCTGGACAAGAAGCAGAATGGTTGAGGGATCTCTTATTAGAGGTTCCATTAGCTAAAGATAATGTTTCAAAGGTGTTGATACATTGTGATAGTCAAGCCACCCTGGCTAGAGCATTCAGTGAAGTATACAATGGAAAGTCTAGGCACATAGGTCTGAGACATTCTCTCGTGAGAAAAATGATAAAGGATGGGATCATTTCACTGACATATATACAAACGAGCTATAATTTGGCTGATCCTTTTACTAAACCACTGGCCAGAGATTTAGTAAAGTCTACCTCGAAAGGTATGGGATTAAAACTCCTTGAATAAGGGTTCCGACAATGATAGCAACCCAATCTGAAGTTAATACATCTTAACCTAAGATTCAATGGGTAACAACAAGTCGTTGATTTGGAAGTTGGTACAACATTTCGTGATAATGTTGACTATTACATAATTGAGGGTTGAGTTTTAAGGAAACTCTTAATGAAGTACTATATCGAGGATATAGAGATAAAACTTCACCTATGTGAATTTCGAGATGGTGCCGTCTCAAAGTGAGAGTTGGAGTTTCTCTCATGAAAAATTCATGAAAACAGGAAAAGCACATGGCCATAAATAGTGCTAGGCGAGATATGTAGGCGAAGAAAACCTTAAAAGTGTGTGTATAGCAATGCCGGTCTAATCACATGGGATAATGGTTCAAAGCATAGCTACCTAACATTCCGATTAGACTTTGCGTTGTCTTTACTAAGGTTAAGTTCAAATCGAAAGATACCTAACTGTATTAACACTTTTATCTTCTATATTCTGGAATTGGAATTGTCATTATTAGAACAAGTGGGGGATTGTTGTAATTATTAAAAGATATAATGATTACAAGTGTGTTCTAAAATGACAAATGGTGAAAATGAGTAAATGCTAATAAATGCATGTAATAAAGTCCCACATTGGAAGATTCACTCATTTTCAAAGTCCTTATAAAAGAATTAATGACATTAACTCAACAAAAGGACAAAAGAGGATAAAGTGCCACATTGACAAATGTGGTGGTCCCAAGCATTATTGCCACTTGTCCCAATCCTACAACCACTCGCCGGTGTCGCCACCGGCGACACCGGCTCCGGCTCCGACTCCGACTCCGACTCCGGGTCCGGGTCCGGGTCCGGGTCCGGGTCCGGGGCGTGGGCGTAGAGGCGCTAGTGGCGGCTTGTAGACGGCACTTGAGCACTTAGGCACGTCGCATCGGAGCGATCGGGCTATTCGCGGCGTTAATGAGGCGGCTCCGGCGGGCGACGGCCGGCCTTCGGCCGGGTGCTATATTTTGCTCAGTGTACATGATTTGAATTTTGAATCGGAAAGGAGGCAACTGTTCACGAAACCATGCAGAATTGAAACCATGCAAATGGTGCATGAATCTGTCTATGTGCAACAGTCATAACTTTTGAAAATATATTGTTTCATTAAGGGTCGCAACCTTTGAAACAAACATTTTCGTGGCCTATATAAAGTTGATTCCGCATTCAGAAATCACATCACAAAATTCCGAAAATCCTCTGAATAATTCCAGATCGTTCTTCGCTGCATTCGAGTTTTCGCCGGTCTTGCGCAAACTCGATAAGGCTGAATTATCCTGGGTATTCCTGCATCAAAACTCTAAGACATTTCGGGAGTGCTTGAAATACTTTAAGGAAAGTGATTCCGTTCACGATTCCAGCCTCGGTCCTCTCGATTGAAACATATATTGATAACATCATCCAACATAGTCTCTATTATTATTAATTTTGCCATGATTTTTCTTGAGGTAGAATATTGCGACTCAAAATTTATTCCCAATGCCCAAAAGCAAGCTTCTGAGACCCGATCTCTAGAATAAGGTAGTTTATTACGTGCATCCAACTCTTTCCACCATCTATAATAAAAACAATAATATTATTCACACGAAATTTTTTCTTAGTTTCGAATAAGCGTATGATGGAAGTCCTTACTTGCAAATATTACCAAATTCTTTTTGATGTAGGCTTTGGAGCATATTGAAGTCTAATTTTGCCAAAGTAAGTAAATTTTTATCATGGAAAGGGTCTTGCTCGTATATAGAAATGAATCTTCGTGCTTCAAGCCTTGGCAAATTCTTATAAATAGGTTGTCTTAAGCTGTGTTTCACTTGTATTGCATGAGAATGGCTCAATTGGTTGGCAATGGACTCAAGGTGAGTGGTAGTGAAAACCATTGCTTCTTCCAAAATGTCCTCTCCATGCATCATCAAATGTGTGGCTTCATATAAGCTTATCATCCCTTCAATATCCTTGATAATTTTTTCACTGAAATTTCCTTGCTCATCCTTGAATTTGTTGAATACACCTATTGTTTTACCAATCAACAAAATAGTTAAATAAAAGTTTAGAAGAACAACATAATTTTGGACTAGTTTGTTTTAACTTTAAAAAAAAAAGATTTTTTTTTGTTTTTTCAAAAATAATTTTTATAAAAACATTATTTAAAATATTAAAAAAAATTCATTATTTATAAATTAAAAGATTAATTTCAACAACTTATAACATAAATATACATTACTGAAGATTAAGACATAGTCAAAATGTTCAGTCAAAAAAAAAAAAAAAAGACATAGTCAAAATGATAATTTTTTTCAAAAGAATTTATCTCAAAAAATTATTTTAAATAATTTCAAATTTAATTGATTTTTTAAAATTTTGATATACAAAAAAAATTATAGCAAAATAATAAAATACCTAAAATAACATCTTAACCCTATAGTATTTAATTTGAACCGTGGAAAAAATATGATTAATAAAAAATTTGTCTGTTGTTGTTATCTATATATAAATATTCCTAATGGAAAGATGGATTAAAAATAAGCAGAGAATATATTACTTGGAGAAATGTAAAGTCCTTGTTGCCTGAGCAACCTAAATAGCACACTGAGAGAGCAAAGGTTGTCTTCTGGTAAAGTAATTTCTCCATTTTCAACATAATTATTATGAATATATTGCAAAATCTCTTCAATCTCATGTTCAAAGTAATGGTCAACACCCAAGCGGCATATTGAATCAATCAAATGAACATTTTCTAAGGGCTTCTCATTCTTTGACACAAGCAGCTTTCTCACATAGGATCTTAATTTTTCAATTTCTGCTTCAATATTTCCATCTAATTCCTGCAGGGTTTTGAAAAAAAAAACTTATTCATCTAATCAAAATGTACATATAATTTTATGTACATACCATAGATTCTGAAGCATATTGAAGGAAGTAATTTCCCCAAATGCTAGGTTGAAAATCTGCAACATTTCTATGCAACTCATATTTGGCATCTACACCAGACATACTTAACTATTATTATCACTCTTTCTTTTTCTTCAATTATCGATTGAAAGTTTGAGATAAGAAAGATGTCTAAATGTAGATATTTATAGAAAAAACTTATATGATTATTAAAATAATTGAAATTGTCTCCTTATATATACCTAATGCTTGAAATACATGTTGGGTTATTTTATAAAAAAACATTTTGGATTGTTTTTTGATACTGTCCGTTCTGCTGTGATTTAATGGAGGTGAAAAAAGAGATAAAAATTCGTGATAAATAAGAAAAATATATACTATGCCTCACACGCTATAAATAAATGTGTTGTTAGCTATTATCATTATGGACGTACACATTAAAGACCGATGCGTGATTCGTAGCAATACAATTCTTAAAACTTCTCATTAACTATGGACAAGAAGGAAACCAGATATCAAGCAAGTTTAAAGGTGTATAAATCATATGTAATGCTCATTTTATTAAAAATGACTAGTTCAGTTAGAGTGAAAAATCACATAAGATGGTTATTATGGAGATTTGTGGAGAATCTTCTTCATCTAAAGAATCTTGTCATGTTGTTGTCTATATAGTTGTGTTGTCATCATACAACACAAAGGACAACAAATAATTATTCACTTGAGCATTGATAAGGGTGTCCAGTCTCTTTAACACAAGTCATTGAAAACTATAAAAAAGATTCTTAGGTACTTACAAGGTACCAAAGATTACAAGCTCACATATAGAAGATTAGACCAATTTGAAGTGGTTGAATACTCGGATTTAAATTTTGTAGGATGTGTGGACTTAAGGAAATCCACATTTAAGTATGTTTTCTTCTGACTGGAGGAACAATATATCATGAAAGAGTAGAAAATAGTCTACAATTTTTACTTCTATTATGGAGAAAGAATTTGTGGCATGCTTTGAGGCCACAATTCTATTATTATGGTTGTAGATTTTTTATCTTAAGATTTGAAATTGTCGACAGTATAGCTAGTTTGCTAAAAATTAATGTAATAATTCTATAATTGTCTTCTTCTCTAAGAATGATAAGTGTTTAAAAAACACATGAAATTAAAATACTTATCAGAAGAAGAAGTGCATAAACAAGAAGTGTCATTTGAACAGCGGGTCCGTTAATATAGGTTTATCGTCCAAGATATTTGTTGGTCATGTAGAAAGGACGAGCTTTATGTAAAAGTCCTTGTTAACATTATAGTATGATCGGTATATATACATGAAAAACTTAATGTTCGTATTGTATGACACTTCTGAATTCAATTAAGGTTATGTTTCTGCTTAGTTTTGTTATCCATATTATACTGTATACATTATTGTTAATATGTGATGTCAAATGTGTTTTATTAAAAAGATGAAAGACACGTTACTCTGTCCCATAAAATTATTTGAATTGAATTGATTCGTGATACATGGAAGAAATCAAGTTGGTGAATAACTTGTGACCTCCATGATCCGGTCATTTCAGTTAATTAAAGATAATGACTTGGTAATTTTAATGAATGGTGCACAATTATGACATAAATTGAAATATCAAGTGGCTACATGAGTCAAGTTAGACACTGTTGAATTATTTTATTAATCCATTAAATATGACTCATGTAATTAAAAGTTTAACTTTAAATAAAAGATACCTTGTGATGATTATTTAGGTTGATGGATAACTATGCCAATGAGATTTTTATTTTGAAATTCAAAATAAAATTTAAATCTCTATTCTCTCTCTTCATGACTATTGGGACATGACTATTGGATGAGATGCAACTATTGGAATAAGATGCCTATAAATAGGGACCATTAGAAAATCAACATCAATTTTTCTCATTCTTCTAATTTCTCACAAATAAAATAAAATAGTATCTTAATCTTCAAAGATACACATAAAAGAAAAGAAGAAGGAAGAGAGAAGAGAATAATTTGAATCAACAAGCCAAGAACCGAACAAAAATTTCCATCAAGAATCTAGATACTTTTTATTGTTCACTATAGATATTAAAGCGCGGTAAAAATCATCATATTAATATTAAAACACCGTGAAAATCATCGTATCATCTTAAATATATAATTTATTCTATTTCGTATTGAAATTGAAATAAGCAAATAGTTTAAAATAAACATTATGATAAAACTTCTAGTATATTTTTATGATTTTTTTGGTGACAAGAAGGGTGTACCTAAAAGGTCAATATTCCATACGAATGCAAACAAGATAAAGGATTGCAATATGGGCCTTGAAAATAAAGGATTGCAATATTTAAATAAATGTCGATTTCCATGTCCCACTTGCCAAAAATAAAAACTCAATTAATTGTTATAATTGGATTTTAAAAGATATGATGTTGATTGCACGCAAAGTTTGAAAATGTAAATAACGAAAAATATACTTTTATAAACTCTCATAATAATGTGTTTATTATAAATACATATCTTCACGTAATGATATGGCTTTTTATAATAAATCATTTAAAGTTTACCTAATGATATGACCTTCTATAATAAATTATTTATAATTTATATTAAAATATAAATTTTAGATTATATAATGATGATTTAATTTAGATTTCCCATCGCGTCAACGAAAATTTCCACTATTACGGTGGTTTAAGAGATTTTACAATTTTCAATTATTTTTAACTTTCTATTCTCCTTAAATAGCTAAGATTAAATTTACTGTTTCCCTTCCTGATTTGCAATTAATACACAACAAAAGCATCCCTAACCTCCACAACTTGATTCATCTCTCAGGATTTAGAGAGACTCATAACTTTGGAAAGTATTTTGGTATTCCTCTCAAAGGAAAGGCCAATAAGAAACAAGACTTCCAATATGTTGTTGACCAAGTGGCTAATAAGCTCTCGAGTTGGAAATCTATGACTCTATCTTTAGCTGGTAGGGTGACTCTTGCTAAAAGCATTATTGAAGCCATCCCTGTTTACCCTATGATGACAAATCCGCTCCCTAAGGCTTGTATTAAGGATATCCAGAAGCTTCAAAGATCCTTTATCTAGGGTGATACTAAAGACAAAAGAAAAGTTCATGCTGTCAGTTGGGAGAAAGTTTCTAAAGCCAAATGCGAGGGAGGACTTGGGATTAGGGACCTGAACAACATGAATAAAGCTTGTATCTTAAAGCTTGGATGCAAAATCATCAATGGCGAGGAAGATTTATGGTGTAAGGTTATGAGAAGTAAGTATCTGCTTGGTAATAGAGGCGACAGTATTCATGCTAAACATTCTGATTCCCAGCTTTGGAAGGAGATTGCTAGGACTTCTTTTCACTTATTGGACCTGGGAATTTGGAGACTAGGAGATGGTGCTTCTACTAATTCGTGGAGACATTGTTTGATCGAACAAGGTTTGATTATAGCTGGCAAGGTGGATGCTATTCCTAATGAATTAGCTGAAGTAAATGTTAAATATTTAATTGATGGCTCAGGCGGTTGGAATTGGAGTATATTGAGCTGGCTTCCTTATGATGTGCTCGGGAAAATTGTTGTTGTATTGCCTCCAGTTTTGGATAATGGTCGTGATAATTTATTTGTCTTCCTCTTTGTGTATTTCTATTGTGTTGGGTTTGTTTGTATATTTTCTTTGAACATATGTATATCTATCGCTCATGGCATCGTATAAAACTTACTTAAAAATCGTTATTGTTGTCTTCCTTAATTTTTTGCATTTATGTTTGGATTTGTGTTGCTGTAGAGATATACCTCACAAATTATGATTAAGGATGGACTTCAGTTAGTTTTTGGATTCTAGAGATAGATTTAGAGTTGACAATCACTTTGGTATCGAAGCTTAATGCGTCGGTGTTTTTGTTGCACACGAGAGATCGCCGACGCGGGAATATGAATGTTCTCACAACTCTGTGTTAGAGATAACCTTGGTTGTGATTTATCTCGTACGTGTTTCAAAAATAGACACTGATGTGAGAGATACGCGATGATAATGACAAATATTGTAGGTTGAGTGCAACCGATCGATAGATTTAAGTTTGTGACGAGTAAGTGTATATTCATGTCTGATAAGTTTTTCTCTCCTAAGAATGTATTTATTTCCTATTTATATGTTTTAATTTTGTTTCATTTTAACCCAAGCTTAGATATGTAGATACTATTGAACGACATTTGTTCCCTCGCACCTATCCTTGTGGAGGTGATAAAACCCGAAATACTTCCAATCTTTTGCTTACCGCTTTACGGCGTCAACAAAATAGTGTCATTGCTGAGGATTAGTGTTTTGATATTGATTTGCATCGCAATAGTTTCTATGGTTTTGAGCTTTGTATATATCGTATATATTGTATATTTTTACTTGTACATGTTTACTTGTGTATGTTTACATATAAGTATACTTTGTTGGTGAATGTTGGCTAAACAAGTTGAAATTGAACCAGTTCTTAATTTTAAATATTCACTTCTTAACTTGCATATCCAACATTCACCTATTTTATCTTTTAGTATGTTTATACCTGTGTCTGTTTTCATACTTGTATATATGTGTTAATTAATGTTTGTGTGCATCTTCGTATATTTGGATTTTCTTTTATGTTCGTGCAAGTGTTGTATATATTTGTACCTGTAACATTTGTTAAGTGTTTTGGTTAGGAAACTTTCTCTAGGTTTGCGTTTGAGGCGAGAGCATCGGCATGTCGAGAGGAAGTTACTATCCAGACACAATAAAGGCGTCAAGCTAACGACGTGAAATAAGCTCTTTTTGGGAGGCACACCAATACTTTTTCGTTTTGTACTGTTTTACATCCATTAGAATAGATAATAAAAGGGAAAGATTGTTGGAAGATTGAGCTGAGACATGATTTTAAAAAACCATGTTGCAGGAAGCCCGCATAGCGTTGTATTTGTTAGCATTCTTTTTAGTAGTTTTAATAATGATTGTTTGGACTCAAATTTTGGTCCATTAACTTGAAATTTTTTGAGGTAATTTTCCAAGTTTGATCGTTTCAACTTGAGGATGTATGGTAATGATATTGTTTAAAGTTGGCAATTTGCAAGGTATTCGTTTATCGCTTTCTATAGCATAACATGTTTAGGAAACTTTTTATTTGTACAACTTTAGTTCTCAAACCCCAAATGTTAGGAAGATTTCCATTGTTCATATATGCAAGAGACCACAATATTTGTTTTAATTGGATTTTATTATGTTTAATCTTTTATTTGTGTTGATTGTATGAAAGCATGAAAATGATCAAGGTATTTATTTTATTTTGAGCACAACCACCATAGCCAAATAATCATTTCACTTTGTGAATGTGTGGTCATTTGTTAACCCCTTTGAGCTTTTTGTCAATATCCATGTTTCATTAGAACTTGATCCTTGCCTATAAGTATTTAGTTATCTTTTTTTTGTACGGATTTTGATCTTTGTTTTCTTGAACCCTCAACCATGATTTTTTGTTTGAATTTTTACCTTAAAAAGTATGGAGTATTCACACTTTGATGTTGGTTGAATTCAAGTTGGAGAGAAACATTTACTTGCTCATTGGTTGGTTGCTATGAGGTTGATAAATAGAAAAGAAATAAATGTGTGAAAAAAGAAAAGAAAGAAAAAAGAGAAAAGTTTCGAAAAAGAAAAAAGAAGAAGCGAATGATTGAGCTAATAAGTATTGGGTTTGGCGTGACAATGTGGGAAAGTAGAAAACTTTTGATTGAGATTTTGTTGTTTGAAACTTTGTGGATTGATCACTCCCTTAAGTTTAGGCAAGTTTTTGTTTCAATTAGATTTAGAAATTTCCCCTTGTTTGTTAACCAAGCCACATTAAAACCTTGAAAAACCCTTGTGATTCTTGTAACACCCTCTAAACCCCACGGTAAATATATTTCATAATTAGAGTAAAAACATGCATATCAAAAGGGCGTCACACGTACTACAGAAATACAAGTTAAACAAACATACAAAATGCATCTGGTCATGTACATAACACACATTTGAATATCATGTTTCATATGCACATCACAGCGGAAATAATAAAATGATACCATAATAACGTCTCATAACATATAATCATGCATGAAAGCATTAGGCACTACAGTCACATCACATAAATCCAACATGTTAAAAATCAAAAGAGTAATACAATATCTCTTAACATTACATGACATCAAACGTAAACCCCAAGTGTTACATAACCAGAGCATGAGACTATCTCTATCGAGAAAATCATAAAACGAAAGAAAAGCTCCTCGGCTAAATCCCCGTAAACAAACGAGCATCTCTACTCCTCGATATCTGAGCGATATCGTACAAAATATTATTTCAACAGAAGGGTGAGATAGGAAATACATAATAATAAACAATGAATAACAACATACAACATTGAATTCTACACACTTCCAACATACGTATATTCAACTCTTTATAAATACATAACACATGTTTACACTTACGACATGACTCAAAAGATTCAAGATAATCAAATAAATCATTTACAATTATCACCAAGATACCAATCACATAATTAACACACAATCACACCAAAACACAATTCACATCGACACATGTGACTCAAAATGCGACTCAATGCAAATGCATGTGGTACCAATATTTTCCTTAGCGGATTCCTCGCGTCTATCTCTCAGATAGATAACCACCAATAAGCTCATCCTCTAAGCTTCAAATTAATCCTCTAGGTTTGGAACAAGTCAATAGCTCCCACGAAACTAACGAACATTTACTCTTTCTCACCAAATGAATGCATGTGCAATATCAACAACCATATGCAATTAAGATGATCTCTCAATCTTAATTATACAAGTATACTTCACATAATTCAACATATTTGAATTACCTCATCATTACACAAATATACACATCACATGTCATTCATTACATATAGTGCATCCTCATAGAATTCATCACATAACACATCATAATAACATGTATCAAGTAGATTCAAGTTATGTTATCCTCAACCACCATCAAATTCACAACATTCTATTACACAAAATCAAGTATCATGTAATCTTCGAAAAGTCATCCAAAACCCGTTAAAATCATACCAAATAATTTATTAAAATTCATAAAAATCAATGATGAATCCTAAGCATACATACCTCCATCCAAAGAAAAATAAAACAAAATGTTCCAAACCGTGCTAAGCCCGGTCGGCTGAGCTAAGCGCGATTCTCCAATCAAAACTCATCCAAACAACAATTAATCATGGAATTAGTGTTTTCTAACATGTATTTAACCTATAGCATCATATAGCTACATAAAAACATGGTTTCAAACATCAATTTCGTCATTCACATTCAAACCCTAACATATCCAAATCTAGGAAAATAAAGCACAAATTCATATTCTCATGTTACTACCATTGCATATTATCACATACAAACCCAAAATAATAGAAATCCTACCCTTACCTTAGGTTTAGAGCTTTCTAGGTTTTCTCCTCTTTTCTCCTTTTCCTCTTTTCCTCTTTTCTTTTCTTTCCTTATTTCTTACTATCTTTCTAATTCTCTCTAGTTTTAGTTAACACTTACTAATTCTTATTTCATTAATGGGCTTAACTCATTCTTATACTAACCTATCACCAAGGCCCAATTAATTAATAATGCTATTTTCACACTCACAAACCCAAAAAACATATATCACAATATTTCACAAATACATCATTCAATTAATTATCATACCATATAATAATAAATAACCCAAATAAATAATAAAATAACTAATAATAATAATTACTGCTAAAAATTGGGGTGTTACAATTCTTTCTTTTGTATTTTTAATATGATTTTTGGATGAATGCATAATTTAGTCTATTGATTGCAATATTGTTGGATGAGTGTCAAAGTCCCTCATTTTTGTGTGTTTTTCATCCCTCATACATCTAGGGATCCCCCTCTTCTAGAATAACCTTTAAAATGCTCAAAACCAAGAAGGATGTGGTTATGGATATTTTGACCAAGAATAAAGGCAACTTGATTGTTGTTCATAATAGTACCAATCACCATACTCGTTTTATAGGACATAATTTTGGATATGAATTTGTAGGGTGTAGTGCAACATGAGATTGCTCTATAGTCTTTGATGGTTTTAGCTTCATCTTTCTTGAGAATAAGAGTGACCAATATGTATTTCATAGCCTTGTACATCCTATTGTTGTTAAAAAAAATCCATAACAATAGCCACCACATCAGTTTAGATAGTTGTCTACTAGTTTTAAAGAACTTAGAATCAAAGCCATCCAAACTCGGTGTCTTCAAATTGCCTATACACTTGAGTTCCTTGTAAATTTCATTCTCATTCACAGTTTGAATCAAGTATTTCCTCTGCTCATTAGTTAATTGGGTTCCCTATCTCATTGGAGGGATATTGATATTGCTCATGTTATCATCATCTTTAACCATCAGAGTTACATAGAAGGATATGTCATCCTCTTTTAAATCCTCATCAGTTGTCACTTTTGTACCATCATCTCTATACATGCCCTTCATAGCTTTATGATTATGTTTAGCTTTGATTGTGGCATGGAAATTAGCATTATTTCCATCACTCAATCTAAGCCACTCAATTTTTTTTCTCTGTTGTAAATTTTGTTCCTCAATCTCATGACATTTAATTACTTTCTCAGTACAACTTTAACTTTGTCAATCTTTCTTGTATTCGTTCTATCATTTGCAAGGCTGGTTTGAGCTTCAAGTCATTTTACTCTAGCCTTCACAATTTTTTTAGGCATGTCAGCTAGAGGCTTACTAATACATGTGTCTGTGCATTCCCTTAGGATTTCCTTGGCTCCCTTAGGCTAGCACTCGGGATACACATTAGGATAGTTATCCATGCATGCTAACTTATCTAGAAGTTCCCTTTTATCCTCAACTATATGATCAACTTCGCATGTTAACATTAGGATTAGAGATAAGCTAGTTTCCCTTAGCATTTTCTTCATTCTCCCCATATGCATTAAAACTGAAACTATCTTTTCTCTTAAACTTCAAAACACTCTAAAACAACAAAAACCCTTCTTCGATGTAAAATAAACCAAACAAATGCAAACTATTTTTGCCTTCGGGCCTTTCATCGAAACTCTCAAAAGGATGTGCTAGTTCTACTGTAGGCGGTACGACACGTAAATCCCCAAAGGCCGGGTTGCACCATGTCTATTTGCCAAAGAGTCGTGAGCGAAGCATTATCCGCCTTCGGGCTTTTTTTTTCAAGATACCTCGTCCGGTATGAACATGTTAGTTCCTTTTTACTACAGATGCGTGAGTATCCAAAGCTCGAGTCGCAGTTTAATGTAAAATTTAGCATTGCACGAGGGAAACTACGGCGCTCTGACATTCCCATTGTACGAGGGAATACGTAGGCACAAGATCATGGCTCTTGTTGCACATTATGATATGGAAATCCATTAAATGGATGTTAAGACGACATTCTTCAATGGATGTTAGGCAGATATTTGAGCAATCAAAGAATGGATCATTGGAAAGCAGCCAAAATGTTATAAGGTATTTAAGAGAACAAAAGACTATATGCTCACACATAGAAGGTTATACCAGTTAGAGATCACTGGATAATCTGACTCATGTTTTGTTGGATGCCAAAGCATAAAAAGATTCACTTCAGATTATATATACATGTTTGCTGGTGGTGCAGTTTCTTGGCGCAGTTCCAAGAAAACTCTTACGGCTTCATCCACCATGGAAACATAATTTATAGCATGTTATGAGACATCCAACCATGGAATTCAAGTGAGGAATATTGTTAAATAAAGGGTACAAAGTGGACAGATTTCTATAGGACACTTAGGGACTAACTCCGCGATAGAAGATCCTCTTACAAAAGGTTTTCACCCAAGATCTTTCATGAGCACACTGCTCGCATGGGTGTTTTGTTGTTAGAGGATTCTTTGGTTTAGTAGGAGTTAGTCAATTATGAATTTTATGTTCTATATTTTGGTATTATGTATGCATACTATGGTTTTGGATATTTTTCAAATTAATAAGGTTTGATATTCAGCAATTTACATTTTGTACAATAAAGTTATTGAATGATCTCACTAAAGTAAAGAAGGACCAGTTGAAAATCGACATATACAAACCAACTTCATGTGATTTTCATGCTACACATTTTATGATGAATCTATGTCATTTAGTTGTGTCACTATTGGTGATCACTGACGGGTTTAGTTATGATTGTTATAACGAAAACCACTTTGGTTCTGAATAGTGACATGATTAATGGACGAGATAATTTGGATATGCTTAAGGAATATAATGGCGAATTTTGAGCTCATAAAGTCTAACACATGTATATGATTACATATGTGATCAGTGAGATATTGTTAGAATTTTGGGTCACAAATGTAATGTTTAAGGTGTTAGGGCCATTATTTTAATTAGTCAAGACTTAAAGGGTCTAATTAATATAATATTAATTTTGTGGCTAAAAGCATAAATGTCATGAAAGGTATGGTTATTGTGTAGATACCATAAGTCAATATTAATTTGATGAGGGGCCAAATTAAAATATTGAATAATAAGAAATAACCCTAAGGATATTTATAGGGGTTATGGTCCCCATTTGTAGACAACGAGGAAATGGCTTATTAGGATTTCTCTATTCATCCCCATCAGAGGAGAATCAAGGAGCCATAAGGAACTCTACAAATTGAAAGATCACATACCGTAAACTTTCGGTAATTCTCAATGGCAAATTCAGGTACGCTTCCGCTTTCATTCTTATAATTATAATTGTATTCAGATATGGGTTTAAGGATTTTATTTAGGGTTTGTTCTTGATTTCTATATTAATAGAAATTATAAGGTTTATGAACAAATCCTAACATAATTATGTATAAATTATCCATATAAAAGTATAATTTTGTAATTGATGTTTATATTTTTCTTAGGCACAATGGGTGTGTCTAATTCTTTTTTTGGAACAAAATTGTTATTCAATGCGGACATACCTGATATCAGTGACTATAAATTGAGGTAAATGTATTTTATAATTTATGTATAATTTATAATTATTTGATTTATAAAAGAGACTTGACCGTATAATTGAACAGAATGACTGGAGAAAATGTGGAATTGACTCAAGGTCTTAGTCAAATGACCGGACCAACTATAATTCCATTGGCGGATGATTTGCTTCAAACAAAAAAATGACTATGGAAGATTTGATTGAATCTATAGAAGTAATTATTTTTAAATTTTTATAAAATATTCATAGTTTATGATAAGTTGATTGAAACTGATTATAAATAATTATTTTTTAAAATATGACAGAAATGTTTTGGTTCTGTATTGGCAAAAACATGTGAGCTTGATATTGATGCTGGATGGTTCTACCAAGCATGCTCCAATTGTGCGTCTAAAATTAATATTATTCAAGGAAAATTATATTGTGACAAATGCAAGATACCAAAAACTGCTATCCCTAGGTAAGTGAAGTAATGTTTTATAATAAATTACTTTGAATTACTATAATACATATTATTAATGAAATTTTATTGATATATTATTGAATTATAGGTTTAAGGTTCATATACAAGTCATAGATAAGACAGGATCAACAACTTTTATATTGTTTGATCGCATTGTGTCTCAAATGTTGGGCACAAATGTACAAGATCTACTTGATTAAGGATCAGATTGGTTTAATTTGACTATTTTTCTCTTTATATCATTATATTTATATCTTCTTTATGAGTTAAACTGCAAATGGAACATATAAGACACTCTTTTCCTTCAATAATGTGCTTATAAGGAAGCAATACTAATGACTATCCCAAAGATCTCAATATAATCATTGACAAACGCATACTGTTTAATGTTGAAGTTAGCGACGCCAATTTATTTCATAATTGGTGTAGCTATACAGTGAAAAAACATTATCAAACAATTTATATCCCTCCATAGGATTAAGGTATGAATAAAATAATATTAGTTTACCTTATTAATTAATATTTATAATTATTTGAGTTATGTTTTATTTATAATTATTTGAGTTATCTTTTATCAAATATGAGTAACTATTACCTGAATATGTTGAAGTGAGTAAACTTGAAGAAGAGAATGTGTTGGAATAATTATTTCCTTTATAATAGATTTCAATTATCATTTGGTTATTTTTATTTTATATAACGATAAACACTAACGATCTTACTTTTAACATTTTATTTAGGAGGTTATCGAAGGTGGTAACTCAAACAACAAAGATGAAGTGGTTGTTTCTAATTCTTTCCAAACTCCAACAAGCAAGTTACTTGGAAAGCGAAAAACTGGGAATTTGGAATCTTTAGACACAATTATCTTGAGAATGACAATGTATCCGTTGCTAAAGAGCCAAAAATCCCATCTATAAAAAGTAAAGAAACATAATGATTCAATATCATTTTAAACATAATGATTCAATATCATTTTATTTTAATGTATTTGTATGTTTTTTATATATGTAATAACAGCCAAATATAATCATTAGTTTGTCTTTATTTCAATTATTCACTCATAAATTTATGTTTAATTCAATTTATTACATTTATTTATATTTAAAATGATTTATTAAATAAAAATTATATTCACTAAATATATTATTGCATTAACTAGCATTAATATACGATCATATATTTAAAATGACTTACTAAAGAAAGCTTATATTCACTAAATATATTTTTGCCTTAACTTCTATTATTTAATTCAATTTATTACATTTATTTATATCTAAAATGATTTATTAAAGAAAACTTATATTCACTTTTACCTTAACTAGGAGCAATATACAATAAATATATTTTACTTCACGAAATATATTTGATTGCCATAAATTTTATAAAAAATTATTAATAATTTATAATAATAATTTGAAAATTCAAGCAAAGATTTTTTTTCAATGAACACATTATTTTTAATTTACAACATTAAAAAAATTTTAAAAAATCCTTTTCCGTTTTGAAAATCATTATATAAATAAAATTAAAAAAAAAAGTGGATATAATTTTAATTTAAAAATGTTATTATTAATATTATTATCTCAGTTACAACTACTAAAATTTAAAACAATCAAGCCTATATTAATATTTATTTGATATTTATATTTATACATCTACTTTAATATGTTATTAAAAAACATTTTTACTTTTTCTAAATAATTGATGAATAAATACTCATTAAAAAAACTTACACGATATATGTATATTAATATTGATTTTTTTCTCTGTAATACCAATCAAATATGGTACATTCATCCACAACAAAAATATTTATTAACTAATATTATCATTAATTTCAATTTATATTTTAGTTATTCACTCATAAATTATACTTTAATTCAATTTATTATATTTATTTATATTTAAAATTACTTATTAAAAAAAATTTATACTCACTAAATATTTGATTTAAACATTTATAAAATAAATTATTTAAATTTATTTATAATTATTAACTAACATTAATTCAAATTATTTGATTTTCCTAAATTTTATAATAAATTATTAATAATTTATAATAATAATTTGAAATTTTAAACAAATTTGTTTCCAATAAACACATTATTATTATTATTATTATTATTATTATTATTATTGTTATTATTATTATTATTATTATTATTATTATTATCTCAGTTACAACTAATAAAATTAATAAAAATTATCAATTTTGATACACATTAATAAAAATATATACTAATACAAATAAATATAAAAAATTAGAAAATTTAAATTTAAAATTTAAAAATATTATTATTCTTATTATTATTACTATGGTTACAATGAATAGAATGAACACAAAATATCTTTACGGTTCGATCCATGCAACAACAATCGGGAGTGGGTTGAAACCACTTGATGCCAGAACTAACCTTTGAATCGGGTGGTGATAAACAAAAAAAAATACAAAATATCTTTATATTAATATTTAGCTTTTATTTATATTTATACATCTACTTATTAATATGTTAATAATTACATTTATTAGTATATCAATTTCTATAAACATGCATTTCTACATTTATTACAAATTAAAAATTTACAATCTGTAAAAAAATAACAATACTTATATATATTTATTATAGGGATTTATTATATTAGTTACTATTTTATTTATTATTTTTATTTCAGTTACAAAACATAAAATTACTGACAATTATTATTATTATATTTTGGCCAAATTTTGACCAGATTTTAAGATACAAGGTTCACCATATGGTTTTCAAAAATATTTGGTTCCTATAAATGATATTTCATTTAGAACAACTAATCATAAATACAAAATCAATTTAATTGGATCTACAAATACTTTCAAATCATATTATCATTTATATGATATAGTATGATACAATAGTATCATACAATTATTTTTCTTTATATTCAAAAAGATTTATTAAAAAAATTATATTTTTGCATTCAAAAATTTATTATTCAATATTATATTATATATAACCTATTATAAAAAAAATTGATTTCAATTTCTAATATACCCGTGCTTGGCGATCTAGTAATAATTTAATTATTATTTAATTTTTAAAAAAATATTAAAACAACATCGTTTTGTACGAAAAAATATCATCCATTTGAACGGTTGGTTTTTTAAAATTCTTTAAAATTGCCGGTTGACATTTTTTTTAACCAATTTTATTTGATTCTCACTGGTTAAATAGTATATTTTGTCCAACAATTAGATTAGATTGAAGATTAGACTGAAAACTCTTTTAATTTTCAGTTTGATTATTAGTTAGGCGAGTCAATTCTATCCGGTTTTTAAAACACTAATTGAATGACGTAATTTTTATATATTTTAGCAAAACATGTCGTACTCAAAATTTATTGTTCGATCAAAAAATAAATTTGAATATGTAATTTACTGATTTTTAATTATAATTTTTAATATGAAATATTATTTTTAATAATAGTAAGACTAAAGAAATAATATCATGGAACAAAAACATTAAAACAAAATTAATGGCTTTCAATGGGTAAATATTATTTTTAATAATACTAAGACTAAAGAAATAATATCATGGAACTAAAACATTAAAAAAAAAAATGAATGGCTTTAATAGGTAAATCGGTGGATAAAAGGGAAAAAAAATATTCTACTTTATAATTCAATAATATATGAAATATGAATTAATGTTTTAGATTTGGTGTTTTTTATCTGAGATCCTCCAAAATTATATCATGGTTTTAGAATTTAGGGTTTTGTGGTTTTAAAATTATATCATGGTTTTAGAATTTAGGGTTTTGTGGTTTTAGAATTTAGGGTTTTGTGGTTTATAAATAAGAGTTGGCGTCACAATCTAGCGCCGCTGTATTGTGATGGAGAATGCAGAAGTGATTGATAGGATGAGCAACTTACCAGATGAGTTATTCGTTCTCATTCTCTCTTTCCTTCCTGTCAAAGATGCTTTCTCCAACATGCTTGTCTCCAAGAGATGGACCGCACTATGCAAGTTACTCCCGGGTTGCTACTGCAACGACAAATCCGTCAAAAATCGAAATGACTTATTCCTCTTCTCTTTCTTTGTCATCAAGGCACTGTCATCATTCAAAAAAAATCTCAAAACAATTCACCTCCATTGTGAGTCTAGACTTTGGAAGGAATGCAGTTTCAACAACATCCAAAACTTGATCCGATTCCGATTGCAAAACCTTTCAAAACTTAATTCACCTTGAATTGTCGATACGCTGCTATTTCGGACTTGATGCCGTGGCTTCCCAAGATCATCATTACTTGGAAAACGTAATGGGTTTGCTTCACAATTGTCCCAAACTTCAAATTTTTTCTATTTCTCAGGTATTTTGTGTTTTTCAAATGTTTTTTTCTTTCTTTCTTATCTGTTGTTTCACAAATCTTAGTTTGGTATATGATGTTTTGCAGAGGATATACAACAATTTTTTCGGAGTCTGGAAATATCCAAGTTGTGTTCCCAACTGTATTTCTTCTCACCTCAAATCATGTTCTATAAACTTTGACAACAATTCATGTTACTTTGACAACTTTGTAGTGGATCTTCAGCTCGCAAGATATATTTTAATGAATGCGCCACTCTTAGAGCTAATGGAAATCAATATTGTAGAATCGGCCAAGAAAAGAGCTAATGCTATACAAGAATTATTCCAGTGTCCAAGAGTTTCTCACAAATGTAAAATTTCCATTTCGGGAAAAAGTTGTTAGTTTTTGGTCTATTTTTAAATGTGGGTTTGATTAAGAAACGCTTTGAATTGAGTTTACTTAATAAAGAGAATTTATTTGAATTGTAGTTTACAAGTTAGTGACAGTTTAGTTTAGTTGTTGAGTTTGTTAGACTTTATGTTTATAAACTAGAGTATGCTCTATTGAGTTGGGACTTGCTCCATTAATATATACCTTCGATTTATTATTCATTTATCATAATGTTGAAAGTGATTTATTGTTCATTTATCATAATGTTGAAAGTGAGGTGAATTATTTGGTGTTGAAAACATTCAACATGTTGAATTAGGTGAGAGTGAGGCTCATATCTTGCAAAATTTTATTGATTGCTGTGAATATTTAAATTTTTAGTGTGTTGTGAATGATGGTGCGATAGGGTGCTATAGGTTTTGCATTTTATTAAGCAAAATTATTGTAGTAAGTAAAAGTTGAATGTGTATTAAATTATTAGGTGGAAGAAAGAGAAAATGATGTTAAATATAAAAAATGAAAAAGGAGGATGTTGAATAATGAAACTATTGTTACATTGTACATAGTCTTATAAGAGTGGGAGGAAAAGATGCGCTAGAAAAGAAAAAAAGAAAACTGAAAGGAAGAAAGGAAATTTTCACCGCTCTCCCATCGGCCTTAACCGCATCGTTATTCACCCATAACTTCGTTCAACAACACATTATTCCACTGCTCCCGCAAGCTTGCACACGGATTCAGATCCAGATCAAGGCTCCCTCCGTACGAGCAAATCACGACTATTCACCACCATCTTCTACTACTTTGTTCCATTGTCTTCTTCAACTCCGGATCTTCAAAGAATCTGCAGCCCCATCACATATTTATCTCATTTTCAGTTCTGCAACAAATTTTCACTCCTTTTTTCATTGTGAGTTGATAAGAGAATTCGACACCACTGTTTTTTTTGTTATTAATTTCTAGATTGTGTTAATGTAGTATTGTTACAATACACGTTTAAATCTGGATATTTATCTTGGTCCTTAGTGTATTATTTGTTTTAAATGTTGGTATGTCAAGTCCAGATGATGAGGATCTAGCGGTCTTATCTTATTATCGTTGTTAAAAGTTGCATGTTGGATTTGTGATGGCGGCACAATTTTGTCTGAGCTAATTTTGTTTTCAATAGTTTGATGTTATTATGCGTTATTTGTGTTAAGTTTGGTCAAAATCTAGATATCGCGGTGCTATGTGTAACACCCCCTACTAAATACCCCACAAATAATCATGTGAACAATCAGAGTAAAATAAATTCAAGTATTCAGACGGGAAATGTCACAAGATGTCAAACACATAGAACATACACGCATAAATAAATAAAACGCATATCCATACATGCATAGTCTATATATTAGACCTAGAAAATTTGCATACTGATCATGATAGATTAACACTTCACTGAATATCATATAATAAGCAATTGCGGAATAATTCAACCATTTTCAGATACTAACAATGATTACGTCCCATACTATAATCATTGGATATAATATAATAAATCTATAACGTAATTCAGTTAAACAGGATTCATACATCGACCCAAAATGTCATATCAAATAGTATCTCAAAGTATAACTCCAAAAAGAACATAGTCAAAGATAGCATAATATCTCAAAAATAGATAAATATAAAATAAGTACTAAATATTAAAAAATTAAAATATAATTACAAACATATCAACTTATATAATAACAAAAATAGATTATATATTTAAATGACTAATAAATCATTATAATATAATTAATATTTTTGATCCTAACAATTTTTTTTTTGTAGAGCATAAGGTAAAAGAAACTTAAAAACTATTTGTAGTTAGTTTACATGTATAATTGAAACCAAAAATAAACTTCTGCTCCTACTAAATCAGAATTCTTCAAACACATTTTCAACACGCGTAGATAACCTACAATAATATTAGATCTTTTAATAAGACAAACAAATTAACCATTAGACCTTTAAATACCACAACTATATTCAATTTCTAATTTTAAAAATAATATTTCAAAGACATTACTTTTCAACATATATGAAAATTCAAAAAAGATAAAATAATAAAATTGTAATTATTAAAATCACATATATGAGATGATAATATTAAAGAATATAAATTAAGAAGAAAAAATAAAATCTTCAAAATTACTTAACAATTCACCTCCATTGTGAGTCTAGACTTTGGAAGGAATGAAGTTTCAACAACATCCAAAACTTGATCCGATTTGAAAAACGGAATCCTCGAGTGAATCATTCTTCTTGTACAATTAAGTTTGATTTTCAGATGCAGTTTCAAATATAAATCAATAGTTTATAAAAATAAAATAGGGTTTGTGACAATGTAAATATTAATGAATTAAAAATAAAATCAATCTTTTATAAACGATGATTTTTAGAGAGTGTTCAAAAGAGAGTGTTGCTAGCACTCCTCTTTGATAAATATCTAATGTGAATCAGACATTACGATAAATACTCAAAAAAGCTTCTCCCTCCTCTCCTGCAACATCGCCGCCGTCGACTCGCTAGTAGTCTCCATCAATCTCTCGATCCATCGTTCCACTCACTCCTCTCTCGCACTTCCGTCTCATTGGACTCGCGTGAATTTTTTATGGTTTTTGATTTATAGGATATATTGGGGAGTTTGAGTATGTTGATGATCGCATAGCTGGAAAGATTGATGTTGAATTGAACGGTAGGTTACAAATTGATGTTGGTGTTCAGGAGATTATAGGTTGAACTTCCAGACTTGTCCCATCTAACCTAATTCTTACTTCTCTTACAGTGCATGTGCTTAGTAATCGTTGAGTCTTCCTAAGCATTAGGACAATTACAAGATAGCTTCCCATGATGATTTTCACATATATTCCCTCATCACACTTATTGGATAAATCTTATTTTCTTTCCTCACTAACAATGACGCTATAGTGAAATTTTCTTGAATGTTTCCTTTTCATGTTTCTAAATTGGTGGGTTATGTGTTTCTTTTCCTCAATTTCATATTATTTTTGGATAATTTGTTCATTTTTTTACCTAGCAGAACTTCATCTGATTTGCTGTACGTACGTGAGCTCCTATTTACAAGTCCGAGAAATGGGAAGAGATATTAATCCAAAATCAAGTGCAACTGAATACAGTTTGAATCATGTGAAACTGTATTTTGGCTGTCCAATCTCAAAGGAAAAACTCTCAGTTTTATGGAGAAACGTGGATGTTAGTCTAGTTTTTGAGATTGGAATGGGAAAGTGGCGATTCTCTATGTGCCATAATAGTATGAAGTTCAAACTTGAACTTTCAAATGAGAATATTTGGAAGATTGAGCTGCATCAACAACCGGGTAAAACAGAAAAGTATCTCCTCATCCAGGTTATTAAATTCGACTTTTATCATGTGTTTTTAAACAATGCACTTCACTTTTCTTTTTTTGTTTTAAATATTGTTTTTCTTATAATGCTTTTGTTTGCATTTAATGTACGATATGTGATACGTCTCATTTATGCTTCAAATAAACTATAGCGTTTTCATGTTTTCATTTCTTTCTCTTCTGTTCTCAGTTAATTTGCGCTCCTCGGATTTTTGAGCACTATGTTTATACTTCAGCAACTGTACTCAATGATAACTATTCTGTCTTGCCTCGCGAAAGATGGATTCCTACAACAGACTTCACTCCACGCAGTTGTATTGGGCAGTCTTCTGTTTTGTGTCTAGAGCTTCCTAGTGACAGTGATTTACCGAATTTCAGCAAAAACTTTACAAGTTATGAGGAGAGTGAGGGTGAGTACATATTGGAGGATGGATCACCTTTTTCTTGCAATCGGGATATTGTCCCCATGGTTGCTCCTTCTCAAGGAATTAAAGTTCCATTTGACATCTTGTTCAAAGTTAACTCATTGGTTCAGCATGGGTGTTTGTTAGGTACTAAACTCAATAACGATTTCTATCGTCAAGTTGATCCACGTAACTATGAGACTGGGCTTATCGAGCATGCTTTAGAAAAGATGTACTTTTCAAAGGATTTCTGTTATGAACCTGCAGAATGGCTGAAAAATCAGTATACAAATAACCAGCAGCCTTGGTCGCCGTCTATTTCTTTGGATAACGGGTTTTATGTTCGGAAGGTCCTGATAACACCATGCAAAGCATACTTTCGGGGGCCAGAGATTACTGTCTCGAATTGTGTGTTGCGTCGTTTTCATAAATACATTGATAACTTTCTGCTTGTTTCGTTTGTTGACGAGGGGCTGAATAGACTTTGTTCAGCCGATTTAACTACAAGTATTCCTGAGAATGACAGAAGTGAGATATACTATAGGATTCTTTCCATCCTTATGAATGGCATAAATATTTGTGGTTGGGAGTTTGAATTTCTTGCTTTCTCGTCAAGTCAGTTGCATGAAAGCTCGTTATGGATGTTTGCTCGTACAACAACTGGAATTACTTCCAATTCAATAAGGAAATGGATGGGAGATTTTAGCGGTATAAAAAATGTGGCTAAATATGCGGCTACATTCGGACAATCTTTTGATTCGTCTACTGAAACTCTGAGGGTCAGCAAAGAAGATATTAAATTTATTCCTGATGTGCAGGATGAAAATACTGAATATGTCTTCTCTGACGGAATCGGGAAAATATCTCGTGAGCTTGCCAAGAAAGTGGCAGAGAAATGTGGTCTTGATTCTATGCCATCCGCCTTTCAGATTCGGTGGGGCGGTTACGAAGGAGTTGTGGCTGTTGATCCAACTTTAGATTTTAAGTTGTCACTGAGAAAGAGCATGCACAAATATGATTCAAGAATTGAAGAACTCGATGTTTTAGCATATAGTACGTTTCAGCCTTGTTATCTTAATCGACAATTGATTACCCTCTTATCAACTCTCGGTGTCGAGGACAGTGTTTTCGAGAAAAAACAGAAAGAAGCTGTTGATCAACTGAACGCGATACTAACAGATTCAACAAAGGCACAAGAGGTTTTGGACTTGATGTCTTTTGGGGAGATCACTAATATTCTGAAGGAGATGCTTATCTGTGGCTACAAACCTAATATTGAACCATTTCTTTCTATGATGCTGCAGAGATTTAGGGAATCAAAGTTATTGGAATTGCTTCAAAAAACTAGGATACTTATTCCAAAGGGAAGAGAAATGATGGGTGTTCTTGATGAAACTAGAACCCTTGAATATGGCGAAGTTTTTATTCAGTATTCTAACAGCAGCTTCAGCAGTTGTCCTCATGTTGTTAAAGGTGAGGTCGTAGTAGTGAAAAATCCTTGCTTGCACCCGGGCGATGTTCGTGTTTTGAAGGCTGTTGATGTGACAGATTTGAACCACATGGTGGATTGTATTGTTTTCCCTCAAAAAGGCCACAGGTAGATATATTCTTTCTTAATGCATCAACCATTAAGCATGATCAATAAAATACAAAATTTGTTTAGATTATGTTTAGGAACATGGTAAACAAAATAACTTTAATTTCACTTAATTAAGTTTTTAAAACATTTTATAGTGTTCTTATTGAAAAGCAAATTGAGATGTTGCTTCCCTATATTGTCAAGTTCTTTTATTTTAAAACTGTTAGTTGAAACTGATACCTGATTTCTAATAATAGGCCACATCCAAATGAATGTTCGGGAAGTGATCTAGACGGTGACATCTACTTTGTTTGTTGGGATTTGGAATTGATTCCACCTCATAGGATTGAACCAATGAAGTATGATTCTGCCCAACCTAAAGTATTGAATCGTGATGTGGAGATTATGGTACTTACGTTTGACTTTTACATCAACATGCAATTTTTCTTGTATTTTTTATTTATGATTTTAGCAACTTGTGTATTGTGATTTTTGTTGCTGATGCGATATTCTTTGCTGTTTTCATAAACTCGTGATCTTTGAAATGTGATCTATAAAACTTATTAACATGTGCTATATGGACATAATTTGGTCTCATCGTGCAGGATGTGGAAAAGTTTTTTGCAAATTACTCGGTCAATGACAGTCTCGGAATAATTGTCGATGCACACACTGTCCATGCAGATAAAGAGACCAAAAAAGCAATGTCGGAGCCATGTATTGAACTTGCAAAACTATTCTCAATAGCAGTTGGCTTTCCAAAAACTGGTGTTCCAGCAGTATTACCTCCTAAACTTTCGGTCAAAGAATATCCGGACTTTATGGAGAAGCATGACAAACCAACCTACGAATCAGATAATGTAATAGGAAAACTCTTTAGAAAAATTCAAGGAATTTCAACAAAAGAGGTTTCTATTACATCCTTCACATTTGAACTGGCTAAAAAGTCGTACGATCCTGACATGGAAGTTGTCGGCTTTATGAGTTATGTTGAAGATGCCTTCTCTAAAAAATCCAATTATGACTGCAAGTTGGGAAATCTGATGGATTACTATGGTATCAAAAGTGAATCAGAAATCCTTACTGAGAATATCATGAAAACGTCGAAATCTTTCACCAAAAGAAGGGATTCGGACGTGGATGCGATTACTATGGCTGTACGGTCTTTAAGAAAAGAGGCAAGAAGTTGGTTCAATGACGGTTTAGATTCTGGAAGTGTTGATACAAATGCAAAAGCTTCTGCTTGGTATTATGTTACTTACCATCATAGTTATTACGGTAAGTACAATGAAGGTATGAATATGGAGCATCTTCTAAGCTTTCCATGGTGTGTTTACGATTTGCTTGTTGAAATCAAGAAGGAGAAAGCCAGAATGAGTATGCCTTCTAGCAGAGAGTAAAGTCGAGAAAAAAGTCTGTTATTGAACTTTGCACGTACATACTTATGATGCTAACTCATCAGTGATATTACTATTTGTGAGTTTTTCTCTATGTTTCTTATTTTGATTGTAAATATGACCCTGAAGTGCAGCTATGGAAAGTTCAACAAAAATCAGAATATTACAACTCATTTCAAAGCATTATGGAATTTGAGTCAATATGAGCTGTAACTCATTTGAATCATTTATGTCATTGACATGAGTATTTTTGAGATTGTTTGATATATATCTCATGGAAAAAAACTTTTCGTATGTTTATAAATTATTTTAGTTTTTTTATTAGTATAATAATAACTTAACATTATTAAAAAATATAAAAATTAATTTGGTGTCAGAAACAACTATAGGAAGGGGAGGATGTTCTAGATTTTATACAGGAAAACCTGAAATCTGATAATGTTGGGATTCTAGATTTTTAAAATAGCACAATCATTCATGAGTAATAGAAACAACTATAAACACAAATGTGACTGTAATATATATTGATGATTTACTTGTTAACTAACTAAAAATATTAATATTCTTGTTCTTTCTTTTGTTCAAAGGGAAACTAATGGGTATGCACATGAGCTTTCTAGATTTTATACAGAAAACCTGAAATCTGATAATGTTGGGATTCCATGCTCTAGTGCTAGTGTGGTGTAGTTTATTTATTTATTTTTTGGCTTCCGTCCTTCCTTTTTCCAAAAATAAAATATTTTTTAAAAAATAATTATTGATTTTTAATTATGTTCAAAATAAATATTTAAATTTATATTTCTAAAATAAGGTGCGTCTAGGATGAACCACCAATTACGTATCTAAGATGAACCACCAATAAGAGAATTTCTTTTTCTACCTAGTGGAGTTCTTCCCCACCCTTAGTGAAAGTATTAAAATACCTCTAATTTTTGCAAGTTAAATTACGAAATCACTTCGGAGGTAGTTAACTTACGAAATAATTCAAGAATCTCAAAAAAAATCTTAACTTAGGAAGTTTAGAAACAAGGTGATTTCTGAAGTTAACTTGCGAAATCACTTTATTTCTAAGAAAAAACAAGGTGATTTCACATGTTAACTTGCGAAATCACCTCGTCTCTAAACTTCTTAAGTTAACTTCAGAAATTTTTGCTGGACTATTCAACAACAATTTTAAAAATGTCAACAATGTCTCTAAATAGCCAAAAACAAACACCGAATGAAATCGATCAAAATAAAGTCAGAAAAATAAACTAACACTGAAATTAATCTAACGACTTAAAAATATAACTTTGAATTTTTTTTTGGATTTTTTTTACTCTATGAAAACAGTAAATAAATCCAAAAAAATAGAAAAGAGAGAAATTTGGCGATTTGAAACCAAAAACTCGTAAACTACTCTGTAGTTAAGGGACAAATGATCAGTGATTTTTTTTACTTCAATGGCTCGGAACAGATTTTCAATCTGACGCAATTTTCTCAAAAACCGATTTTTTTCTAAAACACGAATTGACTTAAACCGAAAGGGGCCTAGGACATAGACACGAGAACACTAAACCTATGACGCGAAGTGTGCCTGATTATTTAAAAAAAGTTACACAAGAAATATTTCGCAGGTTAACTTACGAAATAATTCTCGTTTAAAAAAAAAAGGGAACTTCGCAAGTTAACTTGCGAAATTACCAAACCTAGGTGATTTCGTAAGTTAACTTCCGAAGGATATTTTGGGTTTTTAAGAGGTGTGGGAGAAACTCACTAGGTGAGTGGAGAAATTCCCCACCAATTATATGATTTACGGGTTTACGATGAATCGTGATTTATATCCATTGAATTAAAAGAATCTATAGATCTTATGATACATTCAATAACTATTTTCTTCATCTCTCCGTGTTGTACATGAAAACAACAGTTTAAATTTTGGTATTTCATTCAAATAATTTATAATTAAAAGAGTTATTACAAAATTATTTTAAATAACAAAAACTTGTGAATTCATTTTTTAACTTAAAGATAATTTTAAACTTTAAAATATAATTATATTTTTGTCTCTTATATTTCTCTTATACTTCTTTTCTAACAAATAATTTATCAAATATATTCTATTTTTTTACATTTGTTTCTTTTCTCACACACACTCTATCTTGTTTTTTCTTCTCCCAACGAAGATAAATAATTAAAATTGAAACTCATCACAAATGTATTTGAGTTGGATTCATGAATCTCTATTTCTGCCACCATCAATTTAATAAAATTAATTTTTTTAATAATTTTTTTCAAAATTAAATTACATCACAAGTAATAAAATAAATTATGTCAAAATATTTCATTGGTACATTTAAAATAATTTAAATACAAAATTTAAATCAAAATATCGACGACATATTCAATATTCTAAATTATCAAAACTAAATAATAAAATACATAATGAAATAAAAATGATGGATTCCTGGATGGATTTGGAAGAGGCATTTTGAGACTCAAACACTCAAAAAGGATAATTGATTCAATAAAAATTTGTGTTTGAGGAAGGATAATCGATAATTATAAGAAAATATTTTTTTATTGTATATATATAAAAGAAGGGATCAAATTACATCTGAAGAGTTACACCATGAGTTACACTCGCTCAAAAACGTTATTTTGGATTAATATTTTTTAAAATTAACTGTTGGATTAAAACATACTCTCTCCGGTCACAATTATAAGCCAAAATAACCACTTTCACACGAATTAAGAAAATTAGTTGAGTGTAGTTAATTTTCTTGGTTTCATGTCCAATCAAAATAAAATTTACTATTTTATCCTTAGTGATTTGATGTATCATCTAGTAACATTAAATGCTTTTGACTTTATTTAAGGGTATAATAGTAATACAAGCATTAATTAATCTAAAAGGTAATGTTTTTGCTTATAATATTGACCAAAATTTAAGGTCATTTTTTTGCTTATAATAGTGACCGGAGGGAGTACCATCATATAGATCATACCTATAAAATTTGATATTAATCTATAATAATTTACTCTGTTATGGACTACATCAAAATTAACGTTATATGAGAGTCCATTTTGTCGCTAATCTTTGGATATCTTGATCGTTTAGTAAATCATTATAGATTAATCTCAAACTTTATAGATATGATCTATATGATGATATATTTCAATCCAACGATTGATTTTAAAAAATATTAATCCAAAGTTACGTATTTGAGCGAATGTAACTCATAGTGTAACTCTTCGGGTGTAATTTGATATATATATATATATATATATATATATATATATATATATATATATATATATATATATATATATATATATATATATATATATATATATATATATATATACTATCGAGACGTTATTAAATTGTAACTGTAATCTCAATTAATGAGATTGATTTGTGTTAAATTAATGCAAATGAATAAATATTAAATATAAAATATATTTATAATTCAAAGCTCCTGCGATTTTCGACGATAGAAGTGCAATTTCCGGTGATAACCGATCTAGGGTTTCTCCTTCAGTAAGCTTCTATCTAAACTGGTTTAAACTCCTAATCTTAGGATTATGGACTAATTCAAGGAGAAACAAACTGTATAAGGCGCCAATAGTTACTTTCTGTGAGCGATGACACAGGGGCGGGGGCGGCCGAAGAAGAATGTGTTTGCATCACCAAGGAATCGTATGGATACTTCACAAATTGACAATGGTGATACGCCAATGGAGGGAGAAAAGACATTCGAGGAAAAGAGCGAGGAAGAGATCCCAACTGAAATCCTAGTAGATGCAGAAGACGAAAATGCGAAGAAAATGAAGAAAATTGAGCAAAACAAGATATCGAAGCTATGGCCTAACATCATAAGAGGTAACAGGGTTATGGAAGAGTTCAATGATACGCGTGCCATGATGGACAACACAAGGCTTGCTAAAATGAATGGTCAAGGTGATTACTACACATGGAGTATTAAGAAAAGTGATAAAATTATCTATTCAAGGATTGACATACTCCTTGGTAATATTGACTTTTTTAGAAACAACGTGAAGCTCAGCCTTCCAAACATGACTCCAGGGATCTCAGACCATGCCATGCTTTGTTTGAAGAATGACAATATCCCTATCAAGAGGAAAGCCAGATTCAAATATGTGAATTATGTGAGTGACATGGATAACTTATTAAAATCTGTAGCTAACAATTGAAATTAGAAGGGAACCAGCAATGAGAATTCTTTGGCACAAACTCAAAAGGCTTCAGTCGATCATTAAAAAGCTGAGCAAGCCTTTAAGTGGTATTAAAGATAAGTTACAGGAGGCTAGGGGTAATCTCACCCAGGCTCAGATGGAGCTATCTTTGGATAGATTCAACAAAGAAAAAATTGACAGAACCAAGGAGTGCACTGAAGCAGTCATTAAGTGGACAAAGATAGAAGCGAATATGTTGCGGCAAAGAGCCAAAATCCGCTGGCTTAGGATAAAAGATGGCAACAATGCCTATTTCCATTCGTCTCTTAAATCCAAACACAACCAAACTTCCATCAAGAATCTATACTTGAATGATTGGAACTTTATTGTCAACTAAAAATGAGATTGAGGGTGAAATTATGTAGTTTTATGGTGATCTCATGGATAGAGAGAAGCCTAATATGGATAGTGTTGATATCAACATATTAAGAAAAAGTAGCCAGCTAAACACCGATGAAAGGAAGTATCTTATAGGTAGGATTACTGATGAGGAAATTGAGAAGGCCCTCAAGAGTATAGGGGATCTTAAAGCGCTATGAATTGATGGATACGGGGAAAACTTTTTCAAGGATATCTGGAGCATTATTAAGAGAGACTTTACATATGCTATTAGGGAGTTCTTTGAGAAAGGGAATATGTATGAGCCCATCAACACTAGCTTGGTTTTTCTTATTCCCAATGGCCAGGAGGCAAAGTATGCTCGTGACTACATACCAATTTCGTGTTGTACAACAATTTATAAGGTGATCTCGAAGGTTCTAACTACCAGATTGGGAAAAGTCATAACAAGTGTTGTCCATCAAAGCCAAGCAGTGTTTTTCCCATACCAGAATATCCACAACCAAATCATGTTGGCTTATGAGCTAATTCAGGGGTACAATAGTAAAAGAGGTACGTCGAGGTGTATACTGCTATTAGATATCCAAAAGCGTATGATATAGTTGAATGTAAGGCGTTAGAGCTCATCATGATAGAGGTTGGCATCCCAAGATAATTCATTAGTTGGGTGATGAAGACGGTTACCACAATCTCTTATAAATTTGTGGTGAACGAGGAGTATACTCAAAGTTTGAAAGCTAAGTGTGGCATGCGATAGGGAGATCCATTTCCCCTTTTGTTATTTGTCATAGTTTTGGATTATATGCACAGATCCCTCCATGAATTACAATATACCCCTGACTTTAACTTTCATGCTAAATGCGAAAAGTTAAGCATTATTAATCTCAGCTTCGCTAATAACGTGTTAATGTTTACTAGAGGGGATAAGATATCTATTGAGCTTCTTATGCGCGCTTTCAATAAGTTCTCCAAATATATTGGCCTTGTGATAAACCCTTCCAAGTGCAAAGTATATTTTGGAGCAGTGGATAGTGGCATAAAGGATGAGATTAAAGACATCACTGAGTTTCATAAGGGTGCGCTCCCGTTTAGATACCTTGGTGTACCTCTCACGGGGAAGAAATTATCAGCTAACCATTATATGAGATTAATTGATAAAATCGTTGCTAAAATCACTCACTGGAGCGCTAAGTTACTTAGTTACGTTGGAAGGCTCAGCTCATTCGCAACATCAGTTATGCAATTACCAACTTTTGGATGGCTTGCATCCCGTTCCCAAAGAAATTCATCCAGAAAATCAATGCCATGTGCCGAACATTTCTCTGGACTGGAGAAACCTTTATTTCCAAGAAATCTCCCATCTCCTAAAAACTGGTTTGTGCCCCAAAGAATCAAGGAGCGCTTAATTTGATTAACTTGGAATTCTGGAATGCAGTAACAATGATGAGACTTCTGTAGAATATTTGCAGTAAGAAAGACAATTTTTGGGTAAAATGGAACAAGAATTTACTATATGAAGAAGGATAGTGTAATGTCGATTGGAATCAAATATTCTTGCTCGTGGATTTTAAAATGAATTTTGAAGCAAAGACAAATGGCTCAAAATATTCCCAAATGGAATACCTTGATGTAGAAAGATGAATTTGTTGCGAAGAAGCTATATAATGATATGCAGGATGACACTAGCAGAGTCCCGTGGCGGAAATTAATGTTCTCCAACTTAGCTCGGTCTCGTGCTAAGTTTGTGTTTTGGATATCATGTCATGGAAGACTTGCCACCAAGGCGAGTATGGTGAAGTTTTGGTTACTAAGTGATAGAAAATGTAACTTTTGTGATCAACCTGAAACAATAGACCACCTCTTTTTCGAATGTAATAAAATGAAGGATATCTGGAATCAGATTTTGAAGTGGCAAAGTATTAATCACCAACCTGAGAAGTGGAGTGATGATCTGAGATGGGTGATTTTGCAGAGTACATGGAAAGGCCATAGAGCAACTTTGCTCAAAACTGCTTTAAGCGAGACGGTTTATCAACTTTGGAATTATAGGAATAATGTTAGTTTTGGAGGTATATACAATAACACACACATAGAAAGGAAAATTTTGGACAGTATAGTATATAGAAGTTGGACTCATAAAAAGATTAGAGAGTATATTGCTAGACTTTTGATATCTTAGTGGGGTGGGTTGTTTGGTTGTATCCTCGTGATCGACTTGTATTCATTGTTTTTTGTTTTAATCAAATATGATTATTAAAAAAGATATTTATATATTTTAATGCACTCTCATCGTCGAAATTAGAGATTATCGGAAATTATCAAAGAATTCTCGTGCAAGATCCTTATTGAAGATGCCAACTACTTGGTATCGTGAAAGGATATGTAACACGCACTCTCATCGTCGAAATTAGAGATTATCGGAAATTATCAAAGAATTCTCGTGCAAGATCCTTATTGAAGATGCCAACTACTTGGTATCGTGAAAGGATATGTAACACATGAACTTGACTATGAGTAACTTTCTAATGTACAAAATGAATATATATCTAAAAATAAAAAAATGTTTATATATTTTAATGCACTCTCATCCTCGAAATTAGAGATTATAAAAAATTATCAAAAATTTCTCGTACAAGACTCTTATTGAAGATGTCAGGTATTTAGTTCGTGAAAGGACATGTAACACACGAACTTGACCATATAGATAATTTTCTAATGCACAAACTGAATATACATCTCATTTAGTGTATTGATTTTCAACAGAATTTTTGAAAAAAATACATAATGTTTAAATTATTATAAAATAGATTAGTATGTCTTATAGTTCAAAAAAATATTTTTAAATCTATATATGTTACTCATATACAACATTAGAGCAGCTCCAACGGTTGATTTTTTATATGGTTCCCCAGTTGGAAAATTAAAATGTGAGTTTTTTTTCACCGGAGTTTTTCAACATGGCGATGTCATTGCATCTTTAATCCATCTGAAGCAACATACATAACCCAATTATTTATTTATGTACAATGCTTCGTAAAGAGGAGGATCCCTCCCACACCACACAATTGAAAAGAAAAGAATAATGCAAAATATTGGCCAACGGAATCTGTTTAATTCATTAAATATTTTCTAAATGCATACATCTACTATCTACTATCTATCTACTATCTACTATCTATCTACTATTATCTATTCATTAATAATAGATTGACCAAATTGTCTAAATTACCCTTTCACCAAAATTTATTTGCACTAATAAAAGGTCATTTTTGTAACTAACAAATTAAGTATTCACTCTTTCAACTTTATTGAATGGATGCCCCAAGTGTTGGCTTTTCATTGGCCCGAATTAAATAACATTCTCCCTACAACTTTATTGCATGAATGATGACATCACATGTAAGCCATGGATGATGGAAGTTATATTTAAATTTCTTTTACATTTCATTTTCCCACACTTTCTTACTTTCATTTTAATTTTTCTTAATTTATTTATTATCACAAAAAATATTAATAATCTATTTTTAAATTTTAATCTTACTAAAAATTTCAAATTTCTTTCGCATTTCATTTTTCCATACTTTCATTTTAATTTTTCAACATTGATCTACTATCGCAAAAAATATTAATAATCGATCATTTAATTATTATTCCCAAAAATATTTAATTATTTCACGGGCCACTATAAACTCAATATTTAATTTTTTTTAATCGATCATTACACATTTTCTCTATCTTAATTAAAATTTCAAATTTCTCTCACATTTTTTCACAATTTATTTATTTATTATCTCACGGGTCACTATCAACATAATGTCTATTTTATTTTAATCAATCATTGTCTTTATTTGAGAGATAATATCTTTATTTTTATTTTTTTTCCATCTCAAGATTTTTTATCATTATTTAATACAATTAAATTTCCATGATTATTGTTTATTTTACATTTGTTTTTAAATATATTTTATATCGCATCAAATTATTTTTTTATTTCACGGATCATTATCAACATAGTAGCTATTTTATTTTAATCAACAATTATTATTAATTGAGAGATAATTTTTATTTTTAAATGTTAATATTTCATTTTTATTATCTCCATCTTATAGTATTTTTTATATGATTATTTAATATAATTGAATTTATATGATCATTTTTCATTTATAATTAAACCATAGTGATCTATATCATTTTCTT
The DNA here is from genome assembly GCF_029867415.1 of Vicia villosa. Lineage (NCBI taxonomy): Eukaryota > Viridiplantae > Streptophyta > Magnoliopsida > Fabales > Fabaceae > Vicia > Vicia villosa. The sequence goes on along the minus strand of NC_081186.1, from coordinate 88,482,111 downwards.
TTAATTGTTGTTGGACCGTCAATTATTAAATTACCTGACCCAATTTTGCTATTGTATTCCTAACCTATCTTAAACATTTTTTTGTGGATCATTGTTTTCTATATAATTATTGTTAAATTTACAATTAAGTAAATTATTTCATATTTTTCATTTATATTTAAAATTTTACATTTGCATTTGTTAAAATTTTATTTTTTCTCCAACTCACATGTCCTTTTTTATATGATTCTTTATTACACACAAAATTAGCACATGAATAAGATAATAATGTTTAATCTTAAGGGCCAATTTCAATACAATGCCTATTTTATTTTAAACAATAATGACTTTTATTTGAAAACTAAAGTATTTATTTTCAAATTTCAAAACGATTCCTATGGATATTAGGTTTTCAAAGAATTGGGAGTATAACAGAGCAATCAATAAAACTCTAACTCTATTCAAATAAAACAATTCCTTTTAATTATGCATATTGCTTATAATTTCTTTTATTTATATTATTCATATCATTACAAAAATACTACACCAGAAAAAAAATCACCCGTGCGGAAGCACGGGTCTCTGACTAGTTTAAATTTTAGTAATATTGAGTACACGGCTACTCGTGTTCAATTAACAATTGCGCTAATAAAGTACGGAGGAGTTCCGGATGTTCCAAGAATTCATAAAGTGATATGTTGAATTGAATTAAATTGAAGTAAAAATAATTAAATCGTTATATCTGTAAATCAAATTATATTACACAAGTTATTTTAAAATAGAAGAGAATTAAAATTGAAAATCAAAAATATTAAAAATAAATTTTAATATTTTTAAAAAAGTAAAAAATATAATTTAATGGTCCTGTTCTTTATAAATGGTTTTGTTTGGGAAATTTTTCAGTTTGTTACAATTCAAAATTTTAAAACAATATATCAAATTAATAATTGGATCCGGTTCAGTTATGGATAAATTAAAGGGAAATGCTAACAAGTGCTCCAGGGGCACTCTTTAATAACTTTAAAAAGTAAGTTTTTCTTGGAAATATGCGTAATTAATGCATCGAAAATTGAAATTGTGAACTTTTGAAAGAATATTTTCTTTATTTAGAATGCTTAAAGAGTGCCCCTGGGGCACTCGTTAGCATGACCCTAAATTAAAATATTTCGGTTCAATTCAAATGAATTTTTACTATGGTTCGATTTGGTTCAGTTTTCTTCTTAAAACGACGCATAGATTATTGTAACCATTTATCTGAATAAACTAGTACTTTTTGTGTGGGGATATTTTGGAACAAATTAATTCTAAACTATATTTATTCGGGGTGCTATTAGTGCACCAATTTACCAAGTCCTAACTATGTTTTTAAATAATGGAGTTGTTATTAAGATCTTTTTAAGCTTTAAGTCATTATTGTTAGTTCGTGAGACACTATTAGTGAATGGAGAAATAAAGATTAAGGAAATAAAGATTATATTATTAATTTAAATTATTTTAAACTAATTTACAAACTAGTCTATTTATATACCACTAAATTGTACACTAAGTAGACTAACAGACCCTAATCGAGCTTGAGCTTAGGTTACACAATTTGGATTAAGTCTAATATCTCAACATACATTCCATAATCCAAATTGTCGAACATACTCTAAAATAGTCAATCTGGACTATTCCTAATTTCTTTCTCAAATTCAGGAATCAATCGATCTTCAATCGTTTGGTGAAAATGTCGGCCAACTGTACTTCACTTAAGCTATGTCTTACTTCAAGTTCCCCGCGATTTACCTTATCTCTTAGAAAGTGAAATCTAGCTTCAATATGCTAATTTCTTCCATGCATAACTGGATTTTTGCCAGATTTAAGGCCGACTAGTTGTCGATTTACAACAGAAGAGCTTTCTTCACTTCGACCTTTAATTCTTCAAGTACCGATCTAATCCAAATTGCTTGACATACAACATATGATCCTACTATATATTCAATTTCACAAAATGATAATGCCACCACATGTTGCTTTTTAGAGCACCATAAGATTGGGGCACCAAATATTTGAAAGAAATATCTAGTCGTGCTTCTTTAGTCTTCCTTATCTCCACACCAATAGCATCAGAAAAACAAGTAATTGTTGCTTCTTTGCTTTCAAAGTCTCTTCGAAATAGAATTTCATAGTTCATAAATCCTTTTAAGTATCTCGAAAATTTTCTTGCAGCCTTCATGTGCGACACCCTTGGTTCACTCATGTATCTGCTCATTAATTCGATTGTAAAACCTATATCAGGTCGACTGTTGTACATATACCTTAGAGATCCCACAGTTTGCTTGACAAAGTTACATCAACTTTGTTTTCCTCTCCATGCTTCTTGAACTTCACATTTTGTTAGACAGTTGAGGATGCATGATCCGAATCATCCATTTTGAATCTCTTGAGTATCTCTTTGATATACTTTCTTTGATGTAGCACCATACCTTGCTTCGATATTTAAATTTCATTCCTAGGAAATAAGACAATTTTCCCAGATCGGACATTTCAAATTCCCTCTTCATCAGCTCTTTGAATTTTGACAAGTTCTCTAATTTATTTCCAGTTACCATCAAGTCATCAACATACAAGCAGATGATTGTTATATATTGTGCTCCAACTGAACATAGACACCATACTCAGACTTGCATTTAAAAATCCTAACTCGACTATGTATGAGTCGGTGTTCTTGTTCCAAGCCTAAGGTGCTTGCTTGAGGCCATAGAGCGCTTTGTGCAACTTATATACTTTAATCACTTCCTTCATAATCACAAACCTTGGAGGTTGTGTGACATAGACCTCTTCATCCAAATGACCATTCAGAAATGTTGACTTCACATCTAGGTGAAATGTCTAAAAACCCTGGTTGCATGTCAATGCTACCACTAGTCAGACAATCTCAAATCATGCTACTCTTTGAATAAAATCTCGAGCTGCTAATCTTGTTTTCTGTCTTGATGTTGACCCATCAACATTGTGTTTCAACTTGAACACACACTTTACTTCGATAACTTTTGTATATGGTGGAAATGTGACTAACTCCCATGTGTTATTTATTTCAATTGTCTACAACTCTTCGGCCATAGCAGATTTCCATTGTTTAATCTTCAAAGCCTCATTATAGTTGATTGGTTCAACACCTGCAAGTAAAGAAAAAGGAATTAATTATCCATCTGGTGTGTCTTCATCATCACCAACCACTTTATAGTCATGAAGTCTTGCTGAAAGAACTCTATTTCTTCCTCGAAATCATAACTCATCAATGGCTTGTTAACTGCATCACCAGAATTAAAATCCAGGACATAATTTTCATTAATCACAATGTCTTGACTTATCACAATTTTTCATTGATTAGATTGAATAACCTGTGTGCATCAATTTTATGATATCATACTAGAATCATAAGTTCACTCTTATCATCAAGTTTCCTTCTTTTTGCATCAGGAACATGCTTGTAGTACCTAAAACCAAACGACTTCAGATGACTCAATGATGGTTGTTTTCCACTCCACACTTCTTCAGGAACCCTGTTCTTCAATTTCTTGGTAGGGCACCTGTTCAGGATATAAATTGCAATCGAAACAACTTCACCCCATTAAGATTTTGGAAAATTCTTCTATTTTAGCATATATTTCGCTGCATCCAATATGATTATGTTTCTTTTTTCTGTATTTCTATTATGTTGAGGCGTATAGGGAGTACTTACCTCATGATCGACACCATTTTCTGCATAGAAATTTTCAAACATATTGAATGTGTATTCGACACCTCCATCTTTTCACAAAACTTTGATCTTCTTCTCACTCTGGTTTTTGACAAGTATCTTGAATCTCTTAAAGATTTCAAATACTTCGTCTTTTCTTTTGATGACATAGATCCACAACTTTTGACTAAACTTATTGACAAACGAAACAAAATATTTATTTCCATTAATGGTATGCTCTTCGAATGGACCACATACATCTGAATTGACCACTTCGAGTATATAGGATGATCTTATTGGCATAATCAAAATGAAGGAATTTTTGGATTTCTTTTCGAATAAACAACCTTCACATATTTTGTCCTGAATCTCAAGACTTGGGATACCAATGACCATATGTTGAGTAATCAGTTGATTGAGTGATCAAAATTTTAAATGTATAAACCTCAAATTCCATAACAAACTATCCTTGTGGTCAACAATAATTTTTAGACATTGTACTTCAGTCGAACTGATCATAGTCTTAAACATTTTATTCTTCGACATGGAAGATTTTAAGACCAAATTGTTCTGGATGTCCAATAATTTTAAAGCTCCATATTTCATGACAAATTAGAAGCCTTATTCGACCAGTTATCCAACATTTAACAAGATGCACTTCATTCCAGGTACATAAAGTACACCTTTGATCATGGCAGTCCCTTCATTATTCATTTGAAAAACTATGTTGTCAGTACCTTATTCTTGCAACGAACTATTATCTCTAACTTTTACCTTGCCTTTCTTCGACTCGTCGAAATCTGCCAACCACACCTTTTAACCATTCATATGATTCGAGCATCCAAATTTGAGGAACCAGATCTTGAATTCGACATGTTTATCTGCAATTGTAGCCATAATGACCATACCTTTATAATAATCTAAATCTTTGTGTGCAAGGTTTTCTCAATCGTCCTTGTCTGTCGATCCCTTGTATTTCCTATACTAACAATACTTGCCCAAGTGACCCCAATTTTCATAATTGTAGTGCTGCACACCTTTTTTTATCTTCGTTGTCCTTTTGATAGTTCCGTCCTTCTCTTTTCGAGGATTCAAAAGCCTTGTCATCGACCTGATACTTATGAAGGTTCAACCAAGACTTCTTGCCCCAAGTCTTGTCGACTTTGCCTTTAAATTTGTTGGAACCACGAGTTTTTTCAATGATTGATCCTATAAAGCTTGTATCGAATCTTGGAATCATTTCCTTTTGATAATCCTAATATCACGCGCTTCCACCAAACCAACCAAATCTTCCAGTGTCAGGGTTTCAAGTTAATTGGATTCTTAAATATTTATAATAACATGATCAAAGTGAAAGTCCAATGTATGCATTACCTTCTCAACTATTATGTAATCAGTTAGGGTTTCACTACAAACCTTCATGAGATGGACGCACTTCTGCATCTTTGACACATACTCTGTAATCGTTTCGTCTTCACCCATTGACAATAATTCATAATGTTTGCGCAAGGTCTACAACTAGACAAACTTGACTTTCACACCTCCTTCATAATACTTTACAAGAATATCTCATGCCTCCTTCACTAATTCAACAAGAGAGATCATGTGGAAGTTTGATGCATCGACTTTTGTTTGAATGTAATATGCAGCCTTGCAATATTTCTTTATGGATTTGTTGTGAGTGGTCTTCTGTGTGTCGGTTGCATCTGCAGCCGGTGAATAAACGCCATTAGTAGCCACTTCTAGGGTTTCATGAAATCCAAACAAAGATTGCATATGTTTTTTCCATCGAATTTAATTCTTACCGTCAAGAGTTATAAGAGAATTCAAAATTTTGTTTGTACGTTTCATCTTCACAGATATTGATTGACAACAACCCAAGATCCCAGAAATACAATATATGAAGTGCGATTCTTGAAAAACACAATAAAAAATCTAATCGGAATAGTTTCATATAGCTCTCTTTTGTGTAAAATTCAAAATTAACATGTTATTTCTAACTATCAACTTTGATCCACTACCTAAATAGCCAATATAAAATTTAGGGTTTGTGAGGCTATTTGTTATTAGGGCCTTCTTAAAAGCGTGTAAAACGACCTACCAAGTAGGGTTCAAAATTTATTAAGACTAAATTATGGTTAAAAAAGTTTTATAAAATTAAGGTCTCTATTTATTTTTTTCATAGTTAGATTGTGACTAATTTACGCATGATCTTTATAAACTTGAGACAACTTTGTTTGTTATCATAGAAGGACCTTTAAATAGACTAGTTGGTTTTATCGTCTCCACGTAAATTAGTGCAAGGGAAAGAATATCGTTTCAATAGTCCATGTATTTCAGGGTTTGGTTTAGAATGATTTATAAGTGTAAAGTGCAGAAATTAACAATATGAACAAGTAAATAATGCATTCTTTAGAAAGGAGATAACTCATTAGAATTGGATTTCATCTACATGTCAAATACATAAACATATTGATCAGATGTACTCAACTTAAATCACACTTCAATATCATCCTGTATCCCCCATAACACAGATTATGTCTAGCTCGGCATTGAGAGAACAACCGTATTATCTAATCGGCGATGTCTCACGCAACTAAACAACGCGGAGCATTAAAAATAGACACCCAATGTGAATATTATATCTAAATATATTCCTAGAGTTTAGAACCTAATATATGTTCATCTTAATTCTGGTTTTGAACTATATAGGTCTATAACAACTCAAATCCTAACATAAAGCAATCAAACAAGGATAACATCGATAAAAATTTGTAAAAGAGGTTTTATACAATACCATGATAAATACAATCAAAGTAAACTAGCATAAAATCCACAAAAAAGAAGAATACAAATAGAAGAGATAATAATAACAAGCACCCATGTTGATGTCACAAGCATTGATGCAAATCCGACTCCAGATCATTAAGATGTATCATCCAATATTGTTTCCTAAGCCTCTAATCTCTAAGAATTGGTATGATGGAGTTGGGAGTATAATTCCTAAGCCTATAATCTCTAAGAATTGGTATGATGGAGTTGGGAGTTAAAATCCACTAAATCATAACATAAAAAATTATGTAAAAATTAATTTATAGTATTTCAAATTCGTATACCACACTTAACCCGCTCACAGGGCGATTTGCCTGCGACCTGCGACCTGCTTGTGTCAAAAAAATCAGTTCTTGTTTTCACCATAAAATGTATTCAATCTTTTACGTACTAAAGTCTAGAATTTAAACCTTTGTACATACCGATACAATTAAGGTAGCTAAATCTATTCAATTGTCCACCTCTCTACCCTTGTTTGTGTCACATGCCTTAGCAACTTGCAAACTTAGTAAACTATAGACATTCTATAAAGTTGGATGATTCAAAAACATAAAAAGGCTAAGGTTATCATCCCAATATTAGGTTGTAACTTTAACACATGCAAACTCTTTCATAACATATACATATACACACTCCCCAATTTGCATTTGCCGCGTGAGGAGCAAGTAAAATGTTCCAAACTAAGATGAGGCACATGTGGTAAAAGGGACCCATATGTTGGGGAAAATGCAAAACATAACATGTAGTTGAACAATTGCAATGTATAAAAGTAGCAACTTTGGTAATTGATTATAGGAATAGGACAAATTTTGAGATAGAAAGGACAGAACATTGCATGTAATCTTTCTCCCAAAAGCACTTACATGGGCGGTGCTATCATGGAGGAAACTACACAAAAGTCAAGCTCTCATAATATATGTCTTTTGCATTTTTAATTTTTTTTATATACATTGCCGTCAATAAAGATATTCTTATTCAATGCGCATGGAACATTAATTATTGAATATATTTTTTATTTTATTTTTTTAAGTATTGGTTAATTATTTTTTTAATTAATCTAAAGTTTATATAAAATAAAAGATAAACGGTATATAAGAAATATATTGTAAAAGAGGAATAATTGTTGTATTATAATGTTGTATTTTTATTTCATGTGACTTGCATTATATATATACATGATTTCATGAGGTATACACAAATAGTATAAACTAAAAATAAATACATCGAAAGTCTAACCTATATTTTGTCTATAATAAAAATGTATTAATATAATTGATAATAATTTTCATATAAAAAATAGGAGTGGAAATAGGTTGAGTTAGACTTTGTCACGTCTGAGTTTGACCTGCAAATTTTTTTCAAAGCTTAAGTCTAGTATGTGGCCTATCATAGACTTATTTTTAGGCTTGAGTCTGACCTTTTTGAATACTTGTTTGGTCTACATAAAAATCTATTTTATTTAAATATTTATAAACAAGCAATTTAGCTAATATTTAAATAGAGTAACAAATTAAAAGATCAACAAGACTAAATTGCTTATTTGCATTGACTTATTTAAATTTATCTATTAACATGAGTTTTGTGATACTATTTGTTTGAAAAAACTTATAAAAACAACTGATGATATTGTTCATAATTTTTTTTACTTAATTTTCATAATTTCTTCAAAACGACTAATTTTGATTTTTGTATTTTAATCTATTGTCTAACATCAATTACATGTTTTGTCTAAATTACCCTTTCTATTCAAAATTATTACATTACTAAAAGGAATTATAAGTAAATAACAAATGTCTCAATTAAAACTATTCTTCATATCACATTATCTTACAAGTGTTATTTACTTATTGATCTCATTGATCAACTTTTTCCCCCAACAAACACATTCTCTCTCTTAATTAAAATTTTAAATTTCTCTCACATTTATTTTCCTGTTATTTTCATTTTAATTGTTTTCTCTATATATTTTATATGGATCCTTTTTTTTTATATGGTTATTTATACAATTAAATTTATATGATTATTGTTCATTTATAATTAAGTCAACTCATTTCAAATTTACATGTGTTTAAATACATTTTATACAATACCAAATAAATGTACGCGTGCGGAAGCACGGGTATCTTCCTAGTTTAAAGTATAAATATAATATAATAATAATATCAAAATATTCATATTTATTTAAATAGTTCAGTCTAATAGACTTAAAAAGTTTTATTTATGGCTTATGGTATAACCTTTTTAGTTAAACAGACTTATAAAAAAATATGTCTTTTCTATTCAAAAAATTCTAACCTAACATAAGTCTGTGCAGGTTAGACCATAGATCTTTGTTAATTGGTCTAACCTATTTCCACCTCTAATAAAGTGACACAATTATTAATATACTACTTATTATTATTATTATTATTATTATTATTATTATTATTATTATTATTATTATTATTATTATTATTAAAATTTAATATTCAATTAAACCAACTAATATAAAGGACTAATTCATTGTTCATTAGATGTATTGAAAACATTTATATTTAATTTTCTATGTGTTAGAAACATTAAAATGAAAAGTTATTATATTTTTTATATTTATTTTTTTACAATAAATTATTTATTTCTAATAATTTAATATTTTTAGTGGACAAAGTTTAAATTCTAGACACGTGTGACATTGGACCAAGTTTAAGACTAGTCTCACATAGCAGCTGCATGAAAGTGTCTTATATGTTGTGTGTGAATTGTGAAACATTGAGTACTTCAATGGGTTCATATTTATTTTTGGAGTTAGGGATAGGGGACACATATCTATTAAGAAGGCCTACATTATTCTCTCTTTAAGGTGTGCAATTTACAAGACCTTTCGTTTATGCTACAAAAAGAATGCTTGGGGACAACCTTTTGCTCTTTGATAAAGATTTTTCCAAATGTCTACCATTTCTCCTCGTTTTGATAAGATTGTGGAGTGGAGTTCGATTAATAATTAAAGTTGGGAATATAGGGAGGTGAGATATATGATTTGTTTTGGGCCGCTAAGAGGTCCGATAAAGAAAAAAAGTCAAAAGAGAATTTCTTTCCTCACCCTATATTTTCTTAGGGGTCTCAGGTGTAATTTTTTATGTGTCTTTGTAATTCGGAGATACATCTGAACGCACACATTTTATTTTTTTAGAGGTTTTTTTGAATATGCATCTTCAATTTTTTTTTTTAAATCAGAAGTGTTTCGAATATGAATTTCCGGATAAATCTACATTTTTAATTTTGGACTTTTCAGATATATATCTCCGAATTAGATTATATAAAATAATTCACGGCAGAATCACCCTCATTCTGCTATTTTCAAAACATACAACCTTAAACCTCAAACACCCAAAAATTCCTAAATATACAACTTCAAACTTCATTTCCATAAATTTCCACAAATATTACTCCATTCATTGCAACTCCTTACAACTCATTGCAACATCTTTCAACAAATTTTAGCAAATTTTTACACATTGAGTAAGATTTAAAAAAAAATCTTTTTTATTTGCATGTATAAATTTTTATAACAAGGTGTTTAGGATCATTTATAGTTTGCAGGTATTGTATAATGTTGGTTGTTTGAGGTTTAAATTGTGTAAAAATAACTTTTTTGGGTGAATGTGGTTGAAGTTCCAAAAATGAAGGTCGCGTGTATTTTCGGAAGTGCATATCCTAAAACACCTGAGGAAATTCAGAAATGCATCTCCGAAATAATGACTGAGTAGTTTTTTTTTTCAAACCTCACTTGTTCTTTTCATTATTCTTTTTTCAAGAAAAATGTCTGACAACCCAAACAAAATTAGACTTGACATGTGTTTACCGTAATAATTGGTAAATAATCTCTGATCTCCAACAAAATGGTTTACTCACAAGATCAACCAGTGAATCCTAGGACATGTGCTTTTGTGTTTAGAATATGTTCTTTGGAGTTAAGAACACTTTGACAATGTTCATTGTCTTGGATATTGTTTGTTTAATATAAGTTAACTTAAAGTAACTTTGCATAATTTGTAAAGAAATGCAGTGATTGTAAAGAAATGCATTGAAAGCAATTGAAAGTAAATGGCAAGATGAGGTACATGTTCTGGCACCCGTGCATGTTACCCCAACTTACTCTGTAGGGCCATATGACACCTCTTTCTTGATATACTACTTCGATCATGTCGTCCGACATGTTTCCCGTGGAGAAGTATATTTTTATTACACTTTTTAATTACAGTTTTACTTTTATTATTACACTTTTTGTACCTCCATCTTGATATTAATTTTTATTTTACAGGAGCGGTTGGTACTAAAATCCGTGAACCACGCTCGTAAAATATTCACTCTCCATCGTCCTACTGCGAATTGGTTTAGGGATGCCATTATTATATTCGGACTTTCAGGACTTTGTTATTCCGGTTATAACACCATTAGACACAGAATGCAGGGGGCATTCATAGAGAGATGACACAAGGAGACGTCGTCTTTCCACTTTAGTTTGTTTACTAAAATGGAAAGGATCATTCAACATTACAATTTAAAGGAATGAAAGAAAACCTTTTGTTTACACTTTTTAAGCCTATATTAGAAATGTGACCTAGTCTTAGGTGTCAAAGGTTAGAAGAATTTTGTACAAAAGAATGATAAGCATGATTGTGAGATGTGAATCGAGTATATAGAGGCCTCTGTGAAGCTTAGTTGTACCAATCATCACCTAGGAATGATTTTGCAGAATTTTGCATGAGTCATCAGTGAAGTGAACAATACAATCATTGTGTTGAAAAAGTTTAGCAGTAGAGAGTAAATTGACATGAAAACTAGGAATATGTAGAACATTATGAAGGGTCAAGGCTGAAGATATGGCTACACAACCAGAAATCAAAACAGTGACATGTGAACTATTTGGCAAGCTAACATGAATAGGGACAATGGTTTTATATGATAAAAAAAACTAGTTAAATCAAAGGCTATATGGTTAGCGGCACCTGTGTCAAGAATCCATAAATGAGAGTTATTACCAGGTTCATTATGAGAATGAGAATTCAAGACAAAAGGAGAGGTAGATATGGAATTGGCTTTAGGGTTGGTCTTGGACTGTTGAAGTAGTTCCATAATGTTTTGATATTGCACTTGAGTAAATCCAAGCAAGGATTGTGATGAATTTTACTAAAAAGATTCTTGACCTGTTTCAACAGAAGCAACAGATTGTGAATGTGAAGCTGAAGTTGTGGATTTACTTTTACCTCTAAAACCCGGTGGATATCCATGTTTGAGGAAATATGTTTCAATAGTGTGATTTGTTCTGCCGTAATGTGTACACACACAATTTTTTCCCATTGCTCCACCATATCCATTAGTTTTTCCTTTGAAGTAATTGTTGCCAAGTTTGCCATGATTGTTGCTTGAAGATGAATTGAGATGAAAAGTTGTTGAATCTTCAATATTGGTGCTATTAGGAATAACAGAATGTGAGCTATTCAACTCTCTTTCTTGTTGAACAACAAGATAAAATGCCTTGTTAATATCTCATAAAGGGCTCATCATCATAATTTGGGACTTGGATTGAGCAAATTTCTCATTCAACCCTTTGAGAAACTGTATAACATAGTCTTGCTCTCGATATTTTTGAATGGATGCAAGAGTGCCACTTGAACAAGGTATGGCACAAGAACAAGAAGTTATAGGTCGATAAGCTTCTAATTCATCCTACATAACCTTCATCTATGTAAAGTAGTTTGATACATCAAGATTACCTTGGCGAAATTTGTACAAATCTTTCTAAGTATCAGAGATACAAAATATGTCACCATGTGAAAATCGAATTTGCAGGTTTCTCCATACATCAATTGCGCTATCAATCCATAGAACTGATCTTGCAATGGATTCATAAATCGAACGATGAAGCCAAGCTAATACCATAATGTTGCAGCAAATTCATGGGGCATAAAGAACATCGGAAACATAAGGTTTCGGGAGAGTGCCATCTATAAACCTTTCTTTGTTATTTGAAATCAATGTAATATGCATATGCATAAATCTCGGCCAGGTGTGATAATTTTTATCAAGAAGAAGCGTGACAAGAACAAAGGATGAATTTTCATTCAGATGTAGATAATAAGGATTCAATGAATTTGTGGAGAAATTTGCGAAGCTCTAGAAAGCCATCAATGGAGGAATAGAAAGAAAGGATGATTGCGAAAATAAGAAATAAGAAAGTGAACAAACCGTAGAAAAAGAAGGAATGAAAAACGCAATCAAGAGAATTGGAGCAAATGATGGCTACAAGAACTATTGAAGCTCTGATACCATGTTAATAGTGACCAATTCACCATGAAAATCCATGAAAAAGATGAAGATTGAAGAAAAATCTAGTTGAGAGTTTGTTAGAAAATAGTTAAGAGTAACTAATTATCATTATATATATATATATATATATATATATATATATATATATATATATATATATATATATATATATATATATATATATATATGAGGAGGGATCAAATTACACCCGAAGAGTTACACCATAAGTTACACTCGTTCAATAACCACATCTCGAATTAATATTTTTTAAATTCGACCGTTCGATTGAAACATAATATCATGTAGATCATATCTATAAAATTTGAGTTTAATCTATAATGATTTACTATATCATCAAGATATCCAAAGATTAACGTCAAAATGAGCTTTCATATAACGTTAATTTTGATGTAATTCAATGACATAGCAAATCATTATAGATTAAGCTCAAACTTTATAGGTATGATCTATATGATATTATGTTTCAATCCAACGGTTAAATTTAAAAAATATTAATTCGAGATGTAGTTTTTGAACGAGTGTAACTCGTGGTGTAACTCTTCGGGTGTAATTTGATCCCTCCTATATATATATATATATATATATATATATATATATATATATATATATATATATATATATATATATATATATATATATATATATATATATATATATATATATATATATATATATATATATATATATATATATATATATATATATATATATATATATATATATATATATATATATATATATATATATATATATATATATATATATATATATATATATATATGAACTAGATAAGATAAGCTAGTGTGTGGTAAGCTAAGTTGTGGCACTATACAAAAGATAAAGCTAATATACATCGAATATACTCAATTAAGTATAAAGCTAAAATGTCTATCTATGCTAACAGTTCTGTTTTTTTTTTTTTTTTTTGGCTTTTGCACTCTAGTTCTCAGGGGTAAGGGGCCCTAATAATTCAGAGTTTGTGCCGAAATGTATAGGCACTCTGGTCAAGTATTGTACCAACTTAGGAATTAAATCTGATATTCCTCAAATTACGTCCTTAGCAGAAATTCCTTAACCATTGAAACCCAAAAGTGCTTGGTTTACTATCACTTCCACTTTGTCAATTCAATATATTACCGACAAGAGACTTGCTAAACAAAATTAATGACATAACATTAATATTTAATATTCAATGAATGAAGAGTCCAAGCAATCAAAGATGGTGAAAATGGATTATGTCACTTTCATCTTAATTACATGTCGTTCTCCTGTCCAACAAGAACCCATATACATCCATGGATGCAAATTATAAAATATAGTAGCTTATCTTCATTTGATGTAGAAGCTTAAAATAAAAGCACAACATGGCATATAATACATCTTTTCTTTATTCCAAAATCTTAGGCAAAATCGCTTATGCACACAAGAATAACCACAAAACTCCAAAAATAGTAAATATGTAGGCCATGATGTATCCTCACTTTGGAGAGACAAAGTATTATTAATATTCTTTTTTTCTTTTCCTTTTTATAGTTTAATTATTTGGCACATTTGATTCCACCAATATTTTGAAGGGTAAACCTAGTTGAAAAATCACATCAAATGACAATAACATGCTTTACAAAGAAACTTCATCATTTATAAGAATGCACGTATAACGATTTAACACTTGGCTTCTCATAATTACAATATTTCATGATTTTCTAGAGAAAATAATTTGTATTTTTTTGTGCCGTTGGTGTTTTCAATATTTCATTCTTAAAAGAACTTGATCTATCAATCTTATGAGCATGCGCATAAAGTGAGTGGACAAAAATAAATAATAGTGGTAAAATGTTAAGGGGACAAAAAATCAGTGGTGAGTAGCTTTTTTTTGTCTTTTATATATTTTTCTTATAAAATCAATAATTTATTTTAAATGTGTTATGAAATAATTTGAATTCAAGGTTTATGAAGAACAAAGTACATTATTTAATTTATTGAGTCATGGCTTTCAAAAAGTTGATACATTTTTCCTACATCCTTATCTTAAAGTCAAGTTATTCATATTATTCTAGTGTGTATTATTAGATCCATCCATGAATACAATACATCGTATAAAAAAAATTACCTTCACGTTGCATTAAAAGTATTATATTGTAAAGGTGCATGGTTTCTCTTCATATAAAATGCCCAACTAGTTACATTTGTATTACCAATGTTCCAAATTCAGATCCACCATCCTACTTTTCTTTTAGCCATATATGTAAGTGCTCACGATTTTGATTTGCTAAAAGAATTTAATATAATTGTTAAATTTTCATATTTGTTTAATTTTTTTTAGTCATATTTAACATAATGTTTAATTTTTTTAATTATATCTAAAACATCATTTATGAATGGTTGTGATACACCGATGATGTAAAATATTTTATATTAATAGTGCATACCAATTAATCTCTTAGTAAAAATATTTATCTTTAAATTAAATTTTGTGAGTGTTATTGATAAATTATCATTTGTCTGATGACGAAGAGTATATCTAAATATATTTTGACGATTAAGTTAATGATGTCATTAATTATGAGGTTTATGATTTTAAAATATTGTGTATTTGAATTTGATTCACATACCTTTTTTTGTGGGGTTTAAGAATTTTGATGTCTTATATATACTTAAGTTATTTTGGAGTACTATTCTATGTATCATGTTTTCTTTTCTATTTAATAGTTGATATTTTAATGAGGTGTATGTATCAGGTATCCTTTTTTTACTATTGTATTGACATTCACCTTAGTTTCATTTCTTGAGTTCTGAAGCATTTGTGATAGTTTTTTAGAGTCGTGCATATTGTTTTGATAACTCTTTGGGAGGAGGTTTCCTAGCCAATGAGAGTCTTTAATCTTCCATTTTTCCAACATATGGCTCGAGGGAGAGATGAGTCTCTTCTAGCCAACCATTTATCTTGTCGGAGGATAATCAAGAAGAGATGTTCCCTTACCAAAGATGGTCTACTCGTGGGCTCTATACATCTTTATCCCTCATTATTTTGTGATTCGTAAAGTACCGCTTTGTTGATTTTTTTGGGCAAACTATACCTCAGAGAGTTATGACAAATGAAGTAGAATCTTATTGTATTTCCATAAATATGAGATATAGACTTGTGTCAAACTATGTTCCCTTTTTGGGTCGTATCTTAGAGATTTCCCTATAAGTGTTATATGATTTGGCTATCTTAAGTCCATTTTTTCTATAGAAGTAAATGGGAAAACTTTATCGAAATAATCAAGGAAAGCCCATTAATAATTGTATTCAAAATGCTTCAAAACATTTTAACTAAATGGGATATCAATAAATAGTTATTGGATTTTTTATGTGGATGGATGTCTTCAAAATTCTCTTCTTTTTTTTTTTTATTTTCAAATCTTGTGTCTTTATCTTCACTTTATGGAGTATTTTCCCCTTGGATTCTTGCCTTTCCACCTAAATATTCTTTTTTTATTCAATGCTTTTTCGCGACTTCTTGATTTGTCTAACTCCTTTTTATTCTCTCACAGACACCTGTCAAATTCATGTCCAAGTTCTTGGGGAAGGGGATGCTTTATGCTCATGGGTCGGCCTTGATATTTTGCGGCCTTACCTTTATAGAACTTCAATGAAGAAATGAAACATGATTTGTGTGTTTCAAAATTGAACTTGGTGATGGTCACCTCGTCTTTACATGTATGATACTTCTTCTTCAAATGGATTGTTGAGGACACTGCCCCTAGAGCGGTTAATGCGTGGCATCCTATAATTCAGTTGTAAATAAACTTTAATTTAATTAGCAAGAATCGAGTCTTTATTATATTTATAGCCTTACTTTTTCCAAACATTTTTAATTGTTTAACATAACCTGAAGATCTGGTTGTTTATAGATTAAAATCTTGAAGGTCGCACTTGTTGTAAGATGTCAAGTCAATTGTTAGGCGTCGAACAAATTTGAATATATGATATCATAAGAGTTCCCCTATTTGACTAAGACTGGAAAGTTGTGGTTCAACTTTCCATTAATTATCTTTTTATCAAAGAATGACAACGAGGGCAGTCTCTTAGGACTTGGACCATACTTTCATGTTGGATTCATCATCTCTCTCAACTTCCTCTTTATTAAAAGGCAGGAGGCTTGTTCATAATTGGGGATCCCCGACACCACTTTTGTGGCCCTCCATTGTATCCAATTTCTCTAGTCTTCCCTTAAAGGGGCATTACTAAGAAAAATTCTCCCATGATTGGAAAGTCCCCCCCCCCCCACACACACACACACACATGTTTATGATGATAGGGAAATCCTTCCATTGAGAGAACACCCCCCATAATGTCATATGTCACATGCATATATTTATCCTCTGTGTTTTTTTTTATGATTTCTCCTCCTAGCATGTGCACATTCATATCTTCTTTTGGGAGGATGAAACTTGGCTCTAAGCTTGTGCTTCTTTGTTTTGATCTTGTCATGCTATGCGAACCTTGACAACTTATCCTTTTGAATTATATCATCGATCAAATCTTTCAACTAGATACAATCTTTAGTCTTGTGGAAACAACAATATTTTAATTTGTTTAGGCTTCTCTGCTCCCAAACCTTATTTGGAAACTCAACCTCTTATTCATTGAAATTGGTAATGGCACACTCTTGAAGGATACATTTCTTGGAAGTGTTCAAGGGAGTATATTATTTGTACTTAGATGGAGGCACCCTGTACCTTCCCTGATTGATCAGACCTCTTACTATTTTATTTGTGTCAGCCATGTCTGTGTCACCATAAATAGCCTTACTTTCCTTCATCATCTCTTCATATTGGATATATGTCTTTTCTTGACCGATCCTTCCTATTTACAATAATTTTGGATGCTTCTTGGATGTAGTGACGGGTTGTGAAACATTTACACTGTTCACTCTATGAATTGATAGATCCAAATTTTCACCTTTATACCATGTCATCAGCTATTTCTTTAGCATGAAGACAAATAACTTGCACTAGTCAGTTCCTTCGTTTCTCAAAATCTATGGACGACACTCACAATTTTAACACTTTAAAGGACTTATTATCTATCGTGCATGGTTTATACTTAAATTTTCATAATATTACCAATGGTTCAAACCTCCAAATCTTTTACAACATTTAAAAAAAATATATTAGTTTGATTTGGATCCAAAACTCCCACCTTTTTTCCTTTAAAATTGGAACACATGTCTCATTTGATTGAAGGTGTAAATATTTAAAAAATATCATGACATAATCTTCAAGGAGTTAGAGGCTATTTTAGTACATTGTTTGGCACCATCAAAACCCAATTAACAAAATGCATGGTTGAAACATAATTATCACGGATTATTAAACTTCACTTAACTAATTACCTTTTTGATGTAAGTAGAAAAGGGAATGATGAAAGATAGCCTCTAAGAATGCGCACTCTTCAATGATGTGTAGTAGTAATAATTATCTTAACACTTTAAAGATTCTAAGATGATAGTTTAGAGATAAGTTCAATGGATTATTAAATAGAAGAATCAGAACACTTTGATGCATATTTTTGAAATAATATTATAATTAATAAGCCAAATTGAAAGGTATTAAAGTGCATGTTAGGTGAAGTGTAAGGCACTACTTGTTGGTCCCTTGCCTTTATTGCAAGGTTCTCTCTTCTATTTCTTCTATGCTATGACTCAACCGTGTGGGTCATTATCTTATAATATAATATAAGATATGATAGTGATTAAATAAATTAAGAAAAATTGGAAATTAAAACATGCTTATTGAATTACCAAACAGACCTTAGCTTTTGCTTCCTCATTATAATTAAACATTATCAATTTAATAAGGGCTGTATAATAATTTTAAAATTGTAGTTGTTGAATTTAATTGAAAGATAAATATTTAAGAATTTTGAAATATTTAAATTAAATGAAAAAAAGAGTAATTCTTGAAATTTTAAACACAAATAAAGTTTGTACTTTTTTGTGTTGATGATGTCTTTAGCCACTAAATTGATATGAAAGTTGTTAAGTCATCAATGTAGGAGTAGTGCTTAATTAACACTAATCAACAATTTCGGTAGTAGTTATCATGTACATTGTTAGTTATGAATCAATGATATCTAAGTAGATTTTTCATTGGCTGATGAGCATAGAGAAAATACGAAAGAAAGAAAAAAATTATTTATAAAATTTTGTGGATAAAATCGGTCACACGTATAAGAAAAATGTAGTTTATCGGATATCTCTAAATAATAAATAAATATTTTATTTTGTTAATATTTTTTAAAGAAAATATTAAATAAAAAAGAAAAAATTATTATATAAATAGTAAAAATGATAGTTAGATATGTTTAATTTATCATTTAAAAATTTTAAGATACAAATAAGAAGTAAATTTTATTCAGTGTCATATATAATAAATAAAATGCATTGACTAATTTATTTGCATATATATTTTTCTCTTAGAAAATATGATATATGTTTAATTTAAAGAAATATAATGTATAAAATATTCTTTCATTCAAATAAAAGAAGTTAAGAGATAATATTAACATTGGAAAATGCACGAATGAACAGTATTGAGTTACTTCCTAACTAAAATTTTCTTCAATTCCTTTTGTTAGCACTCTTAATAACAAACATGATTCCATGAAATTTAATTCGAAAGAAAGTGCAAATCTCAATCTTAAATAAGAAAGCTCCAAAAAAAAGATTTAAATCTTGATTAAATATACCACCACAAGTTAATATTTTAGTTTTTTTTTTTTAAGTTCCATTGGTTTCCATTTGGTCGAATTAGGACTAAAAAACATCAATTAATTTATATGATTATAAATATGGAAGATGATTGATATTTAATATCAAAATATTTAATAATTATAAATTGTAAATTGAAAAATACATCTATCCCTTAACATAACAGAACTTCTTAAGAAATAGATAGAATATGGACCAATAATTTTTTTTAAATGTATATTTATCAAGATAGAAGAATTTTTTTTTGTATAATTATTAAATAATAATAATGTTATCTTTTAAGTAAATTTAATATTCAAAAATATTTGCATATATATCAAACACCATTAAACATCTATTTAACAGATATGTGATGTGATATTAAAAAGATAAATATTATTTTTATCACATAGTGAATAATTATTTATTGTAAATATTCATTGTCATTTTTAATATCAAATAAGCTTTATAATAAAAAAAATTAAAAAATTAAAAAATTAATTTTTTTTATAAATAATATAACTAATAATTAGTATTTGCCTCTTATAAAAAAAAGTGAATGACATAATAAATAAATAAATAAATAGTATAAAATTTCTCAAAAATTTCTCATCCAATCCCATGGATCTCTTACACACTACAGGAATTTCTATTTTTTCCCTCGGCTTCCGTAGATGCATCTACAGAATCGTAATAAACTAGTGTATATGGGGAGAAAATACATATAAAATCAGTTCAGCGATTTTTCTGTAGATGCATCTACGGAAAGGTTTTAGCGCCACATTCTTCCATAGATGCATCTACGGAAGTGTCTGATATAGTTTGAACCAGCATGATCACTCCCTCCATTCTTTTATTTCTTCAAACACCACATACTCCACACCCTAAAAACCCTACTTCATCAATACTTTATATCACTCCAAGACTCAAACTTTTTGATACAACAATTCAAAGGGAATCGAAAAGTCAAGATTAAAGCCTCCAATAGATTTAGCCGGCGATAGCTCTTTTAATGTATTTATGTAGTTTCAAAGTGTAATATATGCACTCTATAACATTACAATATAATCGTTTTTTGTCAAGTCTTACTTTATGTCTTTATGTGTTTATACATTTTGTTCATTTACAATCTACTGCTAGCTACTGTATTGCCTCTGCTGAAGAAAAAAAAACAGCGAAACTTCCGTAGATGCATATATGGAAGGTGCTAATTTGAAAAATTATGGGTGTTTACCGTATATGCATCCACGGAAGGTGTTAATTTGAAAAATTATGGCTATTTACCGTAGATGCATCTACGAAAAGGGGGATTTTAAAACTCTTCCGTGGATATATCTACAAAACGTTCTGTAACAGAGATTGTGTGGTCCATACTCCAAAGACTTATATAAATTTGGGGTTTCTAGATTTGCATTACACACAAACACAAAAAAGTCTCGCATTAGGCCGAATGGATGTCACCGAACATCAATGAAACGTTCTGATCCTGAACTGGAACCACATAAGGGGAGGGCATGACATTTTCTCTCCCGTCAATCCCCCCGTGCCGGTGAAGTTTTGGAATATCCATTCCTTCGACCAACTCAAGAGGATTATCATTCTTGTTTAGAGATGGAGTACGAACCCGGAGAAGAAATCAAAAGGATCCAGAGGCTTAGAACAAGTACCTCGTTTGCGATCGGAAAAACGGAACGTTGGTGGATTGAAGTTAAATGGGACATTGATTGCATTCAAATGATGCATGGATTAGATGACATTGTTTTAACCGCTGTAATTTCTTAGATCTATTAGTTTTCTAAATTTTCTGTTTGAAATTTCGTTGTAATATCGATTAATCAATGAATCAATGCAATGAGTAATTTATGGTTCAAAATACTTCTGTTCTTATCTGCTGCTTTTGTTGTTGTCTTCTTCCGTAGATGGATCCGCGTAATGCTTCCGTAGGTGCATCTACGGAACAAAATAAATGTAAACAAAAAAAAGAATACTTTCGAAAATCCATCTACGAAAACACGAGGGCAAAATTGTCATT
Source organism: Vicia villosa (assembly GCF_029867415.1). Classification (NCBI taxonomy): domain Eukaryota; kingdom Viridiplantae; phylum Streptophyta; class Magnoliopsida; order Fabales; family Fabaceae; genus Vicia; species Vicia villosa. The sequence continues at coordinate 88,460,481 of NC_081186.1, read as the reverse complement.
TTAATGGTGCGCCTAATTGTTATGGGATGGGGGAAGAATTTTTTTTTCTAACAAAAGTATTTTGGTGGTAAAAATAGACTAATCAAGACTGTAAGAAAAAAGATTTCTAAAGTAAAAGTCAAATTTCTAATAAATAGAAGAAAGGCCACGTGTGATTATTTCTAATACACATTATATTAGATAGTGATGCATCCTATTTTATGGTTGAATAATGTATTGAATTATAGATATATCAATATCATAAAGGGATATATTTGACCAGACAAACTTCAGACAAGGCTATTTCCGTCATTACAAAAATAAACCAAAATTGTCAGTTAGCATAAACATGAATTTAACACAACACTTTCCAATGGTTGTTGTGTAGTTTCTATATCAATATAAGGGTCATTTCTCGTTCATTTTTCTATATTCAACTTCATCATAAGACCCTTCTCTTGCATTCTTCTACTTCACTCCTCTGGTTTTCATTCCTCAATAACAAGTAAGAAATTGGTTTCATTTCTCAAAAACTTTAAAGCCATATACATATTTTTCTTGTAAAGTTTGGTTTTTTATTTGTTCTTCTTTGGATTTAAATTGTTTTTCCAAATGGGCTTGTGATGTTATGTTTGTTAAGCTCATAGTTTTTTTGCATTTTTTGTGTATGCCTATGATCTGTTTGTTGAAAGTTTGCTATGAAGTTATGAATATCTTTGGGCTATATAAGAGGTGATTTAATTAACCATGTTGTTGGTTAAGAATTTCTTCTGATCTGTATTTTATATACATCTTATTTATCATCATAATTGGTGAAATAATTGATTGAGGAATTTTCTATATGCAGGTGTGAATTCCCAAGTTGATTGAAACACTTAATTTCATTAAATGAAATCTAGATAAAGGGTCATTTTTACATTTTTGTCTGTCTTATCTTTTGAATTTTGTCTATTCTTCTTCCTTTCTAAATTTTCATATCCCTCTCTTTGTTTAATTAATGTAATTTCTATATAATTTTCTCTGTAGCACAAAATGTGCCTGTGACTCTATGAATCTGACCCTTCTGATTATGTTTAATTTATTGATTTCTTAAAATTATTAACGACTTTTCAGTGTTGGTGTTGTGTTTGTGTCTGTGCTTGATAGAAAATTTTCATTTTTTATTTGGTCAAGAAAAATCAGTGATATGTTGAAGGAGTCTTTCCTTTTGTGCAGGTTCTTGGAAATTTTCATTAATTGATTCAACTTGTTTCTTTATTCTTTTTTTCATAAAAAAAGTAAACATGGAGAATTCAATGTTTGACTTGACATTTGATTTCAATTTAAAGGAAAAAGTTGATTAATTGTCAACTGCACAGTGAATCTACAAGTGTGCTTAATTTCTTCAAGACTTAAAAAAAATATATTCTTTTTTATATGCATCTTATGATGATGTATGATGCATGAAATTGTTGGTTAATGTTACCAATGATTCTGTGATTCTTTTATGCAGAAAATATCAAATCTGTGCCGAAGAATGAAGTTGTAGAGATTATAGTTGAGACGCTGGTAAGATTCTTAGTTATTGATTCTACGATGCAGGCATCGGAGCGGCATAGAAGTATGAGTATGTACTATCAGCCATTGCAGCAAATTGAGTCCTATTGCTTGCCGCAGTATCGAAATCTAAATCATCAGCTATACAACAATGATGGAGGCAATGGAACTCACTTCTCAGCTCCAAATTCTTCTGACTTTTACTGCACGTTGGAGTCGTCTTCTGCAGCTGGAAGTTTTGCGGTTTACAACTCTCCTTCGACTGTTAGTTTCTCGACTAATGATAGTCCTATGTCGCAGCAAGATTGTCAGACGTGTCCACAAGATCGTTATCACTCCCCCGATGATACCTATGACTCGCCGATGAGTGGATCCTGCGTAACCGAAGATTTAAGTAGCTTCAAGCACAAGCTAAGAGAATTGGAAAATGTGATGTTTGGTCCTGACTCTGATAATCTTGATAGTTACGACAGCGCCATCAGCAACGGAACTGGTTTTGTTTCACTTGAAATGGACAGTTGGAGACAAACAATGGTAGCGATTTCGAGTAAAAATCTAAAGCACATCCTTACTGCATGCGCAAAAGCTATTGCAGAAAATGATTTGCTAATGGCACAATGGTTGATGGACGAATTACGGCAGATGGTTTCCGTTTCTGGCGAACCGATTCAAAGATTGGGAGCATACATGTTGGAAGGACTCATTGCACGATTGTCTGCGTCCGGGAGTTCAATCTACAAATCTCTAAGATGTAAAGAACCGGAAAGTACCGAACTTCTCTCTTACATGAACATACTTTATGAGGTTTGCCCTTACTTCAAATTTGGATACATGTCTGCAAATGGAGCCATAGCAGAAGCCATGAAAAATGAAGTAAGGGTTCATATAATCGATTTCCAAATTGCTCAAGGAAGCCAATGGATTTCGTTGATTCAAGCTTTTGCAGCTAGGCCCGGTGGGCCGCCGCACATCCGCATTACAGGTATCGATGATTCGACATCAGCTTATGCACGTGGAGGTGGACTACATATAGTTGAAAAGAGATTATCAAAGCTTGCTCAGCATTTCAAGGTGCCATTTCAATTTCATGCTGCAGCTATCTCAGGTTGCGATGTCCAACTACATAACCTCGGAGTTCGGCCGGGGGAAGCTCTGGCAGTAAATTTTGCATTCATGCTACATCACATGCCAGACGAGAGTGTCAGCACTCAGAATCATCGAGACAGGCTCTTAAGATTGGTTAAGAGCCTATCACCGAAAGTCGTGACGCTTGTTGAGCAAGAATCTAACACAAACACTGCTGCATTCTTTCCGCGTTTTCTCGAAACTATGGACTATTACACAGCAATGTTCGAGTCAATAGACGTGACTCTTCCGAGAGAACATAAAGAGAGGATCAATGTTGAGCAGCATTGTTTGGCAAGAGACTTAGTTAACATCATAGCTTGTGAAGGGGTCGAGAGAGTGGAACGACACGAGTTGCTTGGGAAGTGGAGGTCGAGATTCGCAATGGCTGGTTTCACTCCTTACCCTTTGAGTTCTTTGGTGAATGGTACCATAAAGAAATTGCTTGAGAACTATAGTGATAGATATAGACTTGAAGAGAGAGACGGAGCTTTATATCTTGGTTGGATGAATAGAGATTTGGTTGCTTCTTGTGCTTGGAAATGAGAGCCGGGAATAATATAACTCCTGAAAATTCGACGGATTTGGATTTGCTGCAGTCAACAATTCAGCTTATCGGTGGCAGTTGAATCAAGATCAAATTATCCAAATTTCAAAATCTATATTTTGGTTTTCTAAAATCATAATATACATTGGAATTTGGACTGTTAGATCTCATTCAACGGCCACCTACATGCCAACTGTGAAGATTGCTAAATGCAGCAAATCCAAATCCAAGTTTCAGAGGGAGAATGAAGCAGAACATGTGCTTGTTCTTGTTCTGTTCCATTACTATGTATGAGTTAATACCACATTTAATCCAATCTAATTGTCTGTGTTTCAAAGGTTTTTATGGAAAATGTAGCTAGCATTTTTCTTTATCTGCAATATTAAGCTCTTATATCATGATCTTTTCTCAGAGAATAATAGTTTCATTTTGCATTGTATCAAGTTATTTTGCATGCATACAAATTGGATTTAAATAGGGTACAACTTGACTAGAGTCTGAGAAAAGTCTCTGTATAATTGTTTCTTGCAAAGCACTCACCAGTTTTCTCTCTACATATCTTGCACCATCAATTTTCATACATACAAATTTTCAGAGTTCTCCCAAGTTATTGGATACCTGAATAAGTTAGCCGCAATTTAATCATGCAAAACAACTATCCTATTTTTAAACATAATAAATATTTTATAAGGTCTTATTTAATTATGTTTAACCGCGATAAATTTTAGACATTAAGATAGTCTATCTTACATGCCGTCAATCTAAATTTATAAAAGAGCACTTACTCTTTATTATGACTATTATAAACAAAAAGAATTGACTTTAAATAACAAAAGTAAATCATTTTTAAAAAAATTTCAGTTACTATTTAATGCTGATATTTTTAATATATATTTATTTATTTAAAAGTTTTAATCTGGATAGTTGATTTATTAAATATCACTAAAAATATTTCAATAAAGTTAACTTATATTTTTCCATAAAATTAAAAAACTTAACTAACTTTGTTAATCAGTATAAAATTAAATTTTTTGTTTATTATAGTGACAGAGAAGAGTGTAATACTAATGTGTATAAAATATGATATTTTGGAGGCATAAAATATGGACATTACTTTAGTTTCTTAATGTAAAAAGTCAAATATTTCTAGATTTTAGAGATGCATCTTCGATTCAAATGCATTTATATTATACGCTTTCAACGCTTTTCTGAGTGAGTCATTTCTTCTTATCCTAAAAATATCTAAAGATATTAAGGTTAATCGGGAGGTGCATCTCCGTAATAATATTTTTATTTTAAAATTCAATGAGTTTTGCAGAGATGTATTTCTAAAATACACTATTTTAGCTTAAACCACAAACCAATAATCATTAGAATATCTTTCGTCGATCTTGTAATTGTCGCATCAACTTCAATTGGACCATTTGTTTCGTAATGGTGAAATGTATTTCTCATAACCCTTAAATCTTCATTTATCTTCGGCTCAAACTTGTTGAATTAAATCTTCCCTTCATTGTCAATCGCAGGTGAATGGTACTTGAGCTTACAACTCTTTGATTGTCTGATTATTGTAGGTGATTCTATAGTATGGATTTCATATCTACAAAAGAGGTGTACTCTGTGACCCTATTTCAAGTGAGAGTTTCACGTCGTTAAAATAGACAAATGCGACATGTCAATATATGTTGATTATGGTGTAGTGTGTTTTTGTAAACAATAGAGATGGGAGACCTCATATTTATACAAGTTTTTTATCGTTATAGACCTTAGAATCAGTATCTTGTCTATGAGGATATTTCGCGTATGCATACAGTGGTACATTTTCGAAATACCCCATATTTGGTAGTTTTTGCAGTTAAAATGAAGCTACACCATAAGTGAATCTTCATACTCATCCCACTAACCCCATTGTTCATACAGAACCTGTTTTAAGCAGGGACAAACTTGTTAATAGGCTGAAACATAATTTTTTTCTCAAAATTAACCCTAATTGTTATATAATTAATGTTGAATATAACTTACACATGTATCAAATGGTGTCAACAATACATACAAAAACCGAGTTACGATCTAAATAGTAAATACATAGTTCGGTAAAAACTAAAAAGCATCAAAATAGTTATCATCACCTAAATCTATTTCTATGGGTGGTGTCACCTTTGACTTTTCCTTATTTGATTCTCTTTAAATTTCGCTCAACTTGGCGAACTCTTCCATCCTTTCCACAAAGTGATTCGGCCAAGTTTCAGTCTCTTTTGATTTGTGGAATGTGTCATCCACTCTAGTGATGTATTTGGTATATAACACCCCAGTTTCAAACAAACTTGAACAAAATATTATGATTTCAAAATCCACTCAATACACATGATTCATCTGAATGGACATTAAGGTGGTTTACTCTGAAGTGGAAAAAAATATTTTTGAGAAACTCTACCTTGTCAGATAATACACACCATATTTTAAGCACTTGCTTTAAGATGAACTATTTCAGATAAGCGAGTCCATTTTTTCATTGGTGCCAGACCACTCACACAAGGAACAAGAGCATCGCGAATTGCTTCAACATTTTCTTTTTTTCTATATAGTGATGTGTATGATTTCCTATGCGCCTTCAGAACTTGAAAAAGTTGTTGGAGGACTTTTGTGTGGTTCTCCTTTCCTTTACCGAGCAAACCCGAAACAACTCAAAAATTGCAGTTGTCGTTACTTTTAACATCTACAATTCGCTCAATGTATTTTTGCATACAAAGCAACATCTCTTCAATATGAATGATTTTTGGTAACGATGGTGACGGAGATGGTTTACTAATGCAGCTACCTTTAAACAATTTTTTAAGATTTAGGAGTTGGAGAATCCGGAAAATGTGAGTCAACATGTTCAAAGTAAGAAGGAGTCGGCTTTGTAGAATTGTCACTCTTGGTCAATTTGAACTTTTTAAGGGAACCCTTCGTTTTACCTAGTTTCGAGGGTGGTTTCAAATATATTGTTTCTTGATAGGCGATCTTCTTTAACTGCTCTTTAGTATACAATTTCATGTTGTCATCAGCTTTCATAAATCTCTCGAAGATCACTTTCCATTTGGTCATAATAGATGTATTTGATTTATCATCCTTCATCATACCATCATCATCAAACCACAACCTTTTTCTAGTGAGTGTAAATTTCATTAATATGTATCGATGTAGCAACCATCATTTTCTTTGCAATTAAACAAGCACATGGAAGACAAAACGTCTTACTAACTGTACAACCACACTTTGAACCATTTAATCGTGTTTTTTCTGCTCCCATGGCTTCGTGATAAATAAAATTCAATCCCTCTCGAGAGATGTTACCAACCAAATATGAATAAAAGATGTTGTATTTGAACAGTGTTCTAATGAAGTAATACTCTGACCAAAAGATGTTTGTATCTCATTATGTTGATTTCAGATAATTTGGTTCATGGAATTCTAACCTCTACAAAAATCACCTTTACTACCACATCAGATTTGACCATTTTTTCATCTTCGTTCTTAATTTGTTTGGTCCCTATTGGAGTTTTAAGTTTGTTTCTCAAATTTTTGATTATACAATACATACAAAGTAACGCATAGGATGGTGGGGTAATCAGAAATGTTGCGGCCTTCTCGATAGAGAGCAATATTTTAAAGGATTGAGAACACTTCCAAATCATCTTTCTGGACAAGTATTTTCTTAATATTCTAAATATTCTAAAGATTTAGGAACTCCAACTCATTCTAATATTCTAATTGATTTTAGTTGGAGAGCAATATTTCTATTAATTTTGTCCTCCAACTCATTTAAGTTGTTCTCTATCTTTATCTTTTATTAGTATTGTACAACTAAATCAATGTTCAAGGATTCCGGTTGCTCTTTATTTTATTTATTATCTTAACAAAATATTCTTAAATTTTTCAAATTACAAAATCAAAATATCTTAATAAAAATAAATGAATAATATATTATTTTTGCAAAAAAAATTATTATAAAGTGTAGTTTCAAATACACTTAAAATCCATTTATAAAATTCAAACAACAGAAATTGGTATGCAATAATTAAATAAAACATATTCAAACTTATATTACCTTTTAAATTAAATTTATTTTTAATTAAAATTAATTATATCATTGAATCAATACATGCGAACAAAACTTGACATGATGGACATGATAACATCAATAGTTGTAGCATAAGTAAAGAATTGAATTCATTAGGAAAACCACAACACTTTCCTAAAAAGTTTATGCACATTTATTCTTAGAATGATTGGGATGAGACACTATTAACACTCTTTCTTACCTCCAGGGTAAAGGTCTAGAGTGTGAATCTAAATAGTGGGTGACATAATAGCAGAGTAGTCCAACGGTTCTTAAATCAAATTTTAGTATCATCTTAAAATGTGTGAATCTGGCATAATTCGACCCTACAAAATCACTTGTATGGTGAGAATATTTTCTCCTTTTAAAAGCACGTGGAACTCTTCATAGTTATTGATCAACAATATATATAATATTTAGAAGGATCTTCTCTAGTTTGCAAGTCTCATTTTCTTCTTTTCCATTTTTTATTACTTTTACTTTTGTAGTAGAAGACAAGGCACCAAAATAAAACAAAAACAATAGTGAATAAATGTATGCCTAGCACCTTCAAAACTGGATTAATTGACTTAATCTCTGACCTAAAAACTAATTAAAATTGTCGATTTATTCAACCTCATTTAGTTTGTAGTTTGTCAAAACCATATTAAACTAGAATTGTTCGCTTTTTCCTTACCATTTTTTATAAAAAAAATATATTTATTTATTAGTCATCCAATTTAACTATGATTCAACCAATTGAACCATGATCCTAAATTTCCACTGATCCGGTCTCTCTGATCCTAAGTCCTAAATCTAAAGATCAAACTAGATTTGTTATATATATTTTTAAATATGTATCTATTAGTCATCCAATTTAACTATGATTCAACTAATTGAACTATGGTCCTAAAATTTCACCAGTCTTATTTCTCTAAGCCTAAAATCCTAAATCTAAAAGCCTATTCAAAAGGTGTGTGATCATCACCGTCAAATCATAATTATTAAACCTCTCTGATTTCTCTAAAATGCCTATTCTATATATCTTAAATCTAATACTCCATGATTATCGTTTCAAAATACTCGACGACATTACCACCTCTATGATCGCTCTAGAATGTCTATTCACTAAATTTTAAATCTAAAACTCCATTATTATCATTTCAAAAGATGTGACGTCATTACCACCTCTATGATCTCTCTAAAATGTCTATTCAATAAACCTTAAATCTAAGACTTCATCATTATCATTTCAAATGGCGTGACGTCAATACCACCTTTATGATCTCTTTAGAGTGTCTATTCACTAAATCTTAAATCTAAAATTACTTTATTATTATTTCGAAAGATGCGTTGTCATCACCGTTATTCATAATTGTTGCAACTCTGCATCATGTTATCTTCATTATTTATTTCTTCTTATTTGTTTCTTCTTGGTTTATGATGGAGGTGGCCAAAAAGCAATCGATTGTGGCCGAAACCGTCTAAGATCAAACAAATCAAAAAGAAATAAATAAGTAATCTTGCATAATCATTCTACAATACACGATTCGTCATACGATTCAGACCATTATAAGAGAGTTAAATAGCAGAATCGTAAGATCAAGATTTAAATCTTGACGGCATAACTATTGTTCAATAATTTTTTAAAACCATAGGCATAGGTTGACACCAAAGAGACCTAACAATCATTTTTATTAATGAAAAGGATAAAAGAACAAATAATCTGGGGGGACATAAACCTGCCCAGAAAACCCTAAAAAGAAAAACAAATAAGCTGAGCGACATAAACCTAAACTTAAAAAGAAGACATAAATCTAACCTAGAAAAGAACAATAATTTGGGAAAACAAAACCCGATTTGGGGAAAAAACAAAACCCGACTTATTGAAGAACAAAAGACCTTAAAAAACTTAAACTTGACCTAAAAAAGCACAAATATCCTAAGGGACATAAACCCGGTCCAAAAAAGATCAATAATCTAGGGACATAAACCCGACCCAGAAAAGAGCTATTGCTCTATTCAAACACTACAACTCCGCATAACATTTTTTAAACTCAATCAAAGTAAGAAAGACAACTCAAGGCATCACCATGCCCCAAACATGAATTAGAGGCTAATCACAATATATTGGAATTTTACATAGATATGTACCAAAATGTACATCCAATGTAATAAATCACTGTGATTTGAATATGCAGTCAACCAGGCCAGACAAGTAAAGATGAGCTAGAAAAAGTGAAAATAGAAGGTTAGAATAGGAATCTCTATAACCTATGTCAATTCCAACTATTTATAATCTTCAATCACTAGCTCCATCTTCAGGAACCTTATTGAGTTCACATGTAGTACTAGGAGTATCATGGCCAGAAACCTTAACAGTATCATGTTCATTTGATGTGCATGGAACTTCGGCACTTGGCTCGGATATCACGGCATTGTTGCTGACAGGATCGTCTTTGGTACCAGCGTCTTCATTTTGTTGCTCTTCTTCGGGATCGTCTTTGGTAGTAGGGTTTTCATTTTGTTGCTCTTCCTCGGATAAATTATTTTCAAGAACATCGTTAGGAAACACGACCGCTTGAAACGGAACTATAGCGACACAAACACTATCGCCTCCAGATTTGTTTTTCGGCTTGCTTGTATTACAAGGAACGCGTCTTGCAGTAGGGGGTTCGTGATCATGTTCTCCCTCATATGTAGTTATGATATTTATTGGATTCTCAGAGGATTTTTCAACATGCTTTTTGACATGGCATCCAGGAGACGTGCATCGATAATAGTTTCTGGAAGGTTAGAGAGAAATCGCAATCAGTTAGATTAAACCATTCACGAACTCATGTGTCTATGAACCAATTCAAGAGCAAAAGCTACCATGTACCTTGGATTTTCATTCCCTTTAACGTTTTTTTGCCCGTATTTGCGCCAGCGATACCCATCTTCTACGATTCCGGATGCACTTGGAGTATGAACAACGAAGCGAGATTCACCAGTTGACATGTCAACTCCAACGGTATGAGTGTTATTGTCGTCTGTCTTCCTGTTAGATATCAATTCGACAGTAAATTAAAGGTTAGATATTGCATATAGATATATCAATTCCAACAATTCTAGAAAACAGTCGAATAACGTACTGCCGCTTTGAGTCAGGAGTTTCGGAAGCATTTGAAGGTGGACAGCAACGTAAAGGACTGATCCGTTGAGGCGTAGATTCACACTCAACCGATGATTTGTCTGCATTTGTGATTCAGTAAAATATATTAAGAGCTTTTTCATGTAAAGACGAAAACTAAAATACTAATAAAGATTAGTTCTCACCTTGACCTTCCATGTCGGCCAAAGAGGATTGCTGCGGTCCTTGTTCAACAGCAGGAAGAACACGTTCAACCGATGGTATGGTGTTCGATTGAGGTATAGGATGACTATGCTGACCGGCGTAAGTGTAATTTTCGAAGTTTCCATCGGGTGACATCACAAATTTCTTTTTCGCCGGGCAGTTTGGATACGAACATTTGTAATAGCACCTTTTAAATCCTTCCGCCTTGAGGCTTTTCTGGCCATACTTTCGCCAGTTATAGCCATCTGACGTTACCTTTTCGCGTATTACAGCGGAAGCGCGCTGACTAGACTGCGACGGAGGCAATTCATTCGAAGGAGTACCTGGGCTCTGGGAATGTGTCTCGAGCGGCGAAGAGTCTGGCGACGGAGGCAACTCATTCGCCATGGCATTGCCATCAGAATCCGATGATTCATTTTTAGCTGCATCATCAACCTCTTGTGACAACGCGATCTCCTTCTGAGGACTCACTTGCTGCTGTTCTTTATCAGTCGAACCGTTTTGATCAGCATTTCCTTGCGAAGAAACCATGTTAACAGGTATCTTATTCAAAAGACGAACTTGAACAAACCTGACAATATTTAAAAAGTTCTTATAAGTTCATAGATGTCTATGAAAAGATAAATGAAAGGGAAAAAAAATTTAATACAAAAACTAATTTCAACTGTTTAAAAACTATTGAAAATATTCTTTTAATAATCTTTTTTTCCATAAGTGCTTACTGAGAGTGGACTAGAGCTTTTAAGGGAAGAAATTAATTAAGTTATAGAAGCATAACATTTTGGAAGCACTGAATCTTTATTAAGTGAATTACCATTTTTGCAAGTAAATAAACATTTAAATCAATGAAATTGGGAGAACGACAGAATCAAACTCGCGATATAGTGTCGGCACGAAAAATTAAAAGATCGGTCAATTTGATCCCGCAAATATAGAGAAACGAAATGACTAAATTGATTGATATTTTTCAAGCAAAAAAGTACATGTATCCGGTCTTACTTTTGACTAGATACATGTAATTATTTACTTATATTTTGTTACAAATCGAGTATTTCGAAAATTTGACGGACAAAATCGAGCAAGCTATCTTGTTACATAAAGAGTATTTTGCAAATTTGACGGACAAAATCGAGCGAGCTACTCTGTTACATAAAGAGTATTTTGCAAATTTGACGGACTAGATCGATCGAACAACCTTGTTACATTAAGAGTATTTCGCAATTTGAGGGACTAATTCGATCGAGGTACATTGTTACATAAAGAGTATCTCGCAAATTTGACGGGCAAAATCGGCGAGCTACCATGTGACATAAAGAGTATTTTGCAAACTTGACGGACAAAATCGAGCGACCTACCTTGTTACATAAAGAGTATCTCGCAAATTTGACAGACAAAATCGAGCTACCTACCTTGTTACATAAAGGGTATCTCGCAGATTTGACGGACAAAATCATGCGAGCTACCTTGTTACATAAAGGGTATCTTGCAAATTTGACAGACAAAATCGAGCGAGCGACCTTGTTACATAAAGAGTATTTCACAAATTTGACGAACAAGATCGATCGATCGAGCGACCTTGTTACATAAAGAGTATTTCACAATTTTGACGGACTAGATCCATTGAGCAACCTTGTTACAAAAAGAGTATTTCACAAATTTGACGGACAAGATCGATCGAGTGACCTTGTTACAAAAAGAGTATTTCACAAATTTGACAAACAAGATCGATCGATTGAGCGACCTTGTTACATAAAGAGTATTTCACAAATTTGACGAACAAGATCGATCGACCGAGCGACCTTGTTACATAAAGAGTATTTCACAAATTTGACGGACTAGACCCATCGAGCAACCTTGTTACATCAAGAGTATTTCACAAATTTGACGGACTAGATCGATCGATCGAGCAACCTTGTTACGTAAAGAGTATTTCACAAATTTGACGGACAAGATCGATCGAGCTACCTTGTTACGTCAAGAGTATTTAGCAAATTTGACGGACAAAATCGAGCAACCTACCATACATAAAGAGTATTTCGCAAATTTGACGGACAAGATCGAGCGAGCTACCTTGTCACATAAAGAGTATTTTGCGAATTCGACAGACAAGATCGATCGAGCAATCTTGTTACATTAAGAGTATTTGCAAACTTGATCAACTAAATCGAGCAAGCGACCTATCTACACAATTTCAACTACTTAAATGACTATTTAGTCCCATTTTAGTCATTGAAATTGCAAGAGTAAAACAGTTTAATAACTAAACTAACAAAAATGCAGAAATGATCAACAAAATTGTAAATTTAGTCTCAAAACTGTCATGAAAAATTTGCAATTTCATCAATCACTTTGAAATGTCAAATTCCACTTAGCTTCACAAACAAAATTACATAATCACAGCAAACTCAAAAACTAAATTAGGGTTTCAATTCTTAATCATCATGTGTGCCAAAACTAATCAAGTGGAAAGAAAAAGTGATAAAAATTCTGAATTTGCTGCATATCAGAAACAGAAAATCAAAACCCACGTCTCATAATTCCACAATTTCCAAAAACAAAAACAAAAACACAACATCAATTTTACCATAATAAGAACAAAATTATGTAAAAAAAACAGACACAAATTGAATAGTTCATAAAGAGAAAGAGCATTACCATGAAGAAATTGAGGATGAAACTGAAAAGGAACATAATTGAGCTAACAATTGAAATGAAAAATGAAGTGAAGTGAAAGGTGTTTGTTTGTTTTGTTTATGAGTTTATGTTATGTTTAGATGGAAGCAATAAGAAAGAGAGAAAGTGTTTTATTATTTGACCAAAACAAAAGAATAAAACACAAAATAAGGAACAAAAGTCCACTCTTTCTCTCTCTCTCTCTCTAAACAGACACATAGAATATGCTATGCTATGATATTTTATGTGTGTTGTGTTGTGATGATGTGTTGCACACTATGTGCTTTTATAGTGTATTTTGGTCATTTTTTTAATTATTTTTTCATAGGTTATTTATATTTTGGAATAGAAAAAGTAATATAATTTTACTTTTTTGAGGATTAAAAATATTTTTTTTATCTTTTTGTAATGAATTGGAGTTATATTGTTTTTAACTTATACTACAATCTATGGTATAGTCAATGTTGGACTAAAAATATATAAAAATGGTTGTGTTTAATATTTAAAAAATGAGTTTATCTAGAATTATAGTATTATAAAAAATTGTTTTTATTTTGATAATTTAGATTTTTTTTAAATATTAAAAATCAATTTGATACAACCCGATTGTCAGTCATAGACACATAAAACTTGTAAAGCTATTTTAAATTAACTTTTATAAATTAAAAGAATAATTTTAATTTTCAATAACTTAAATATTTCTTGTTAAAAAATTTTGATAAAAAGGGCTTAGATTTATTTATAAGTTTAAAATTTTTTATAAATTTATTTAGTAAAAAAGATTAGGTCGTGTGTCATAAAAAAACTTTTAAAATATATCTGATTAATTTATTTAAATAAATATTAATAAATTTATTATTATATTATATTTCATATTTTATATTAAAATATAAAAATAAATCTTAATTATCTTTAAGAACTTATAAAAATAAGTTAAAAAAATTTATGAAAAAATGTATAAATTAATTTTATAAATTCTATCAAATAAATAATATCATAAATCTCATACTATAAAGTAAGTTCGCGTAAGTCAATGCAAGCAAAACTCTAATTTTATTGGTCTTTTTTAGTTTATTTAAACATTAATTAAATTGTTTATATATATATATATATATATATATATATATATATATATATATATATATATATATATATATATATATATATTCAAATAAAATGGACTTTAAATTAGTTAATAAATCAATTAGATTTTAAAAAAGTGTAATTTAGTTCAACCTATTTTCATGATTAATAAATATATAATTTAAAATAATTTATATCTTAACATTTAACCTTTCTAAAATAATACAATATTATTAAGTAATTTTGACTTTCGAATAATGAAATATGCTAATGAATTTTGTTAAAAGAACTATATTTAGTAAGTGCTTTTCTTGTGAAGTCTTCACTACATCTAACTATTTATCTAGTAATTTACGCACACTCAAATAATTATTCATCGAATAAACAAAATATAGTAGTTCTCTTATTCAAATACAAATTTTATTTAAAATATTTGTGCAATAAAATCACTTTAAAACACCAAAGACTAAGATTAGTTGATATGTACTTATCATTATGATTTTCAAAATTACACATGCATTCAATAAAACTTAGATCGTAGTGTCATTAGTTCATAACATATCTCTAAATATTTTATAAGACTAATTTTACTAGATACATATTCAATCCAATTTGATATGCTTGATGTAAAGAAATTAAATTCGATACCAATTTTACTCTAACCAAAATCTTTGTAATTTTTGTGTGAGGTCTTACTAATGACTTATTTAAGTTTTTAATAATACTCATCCAGTGTTAAACATAAATAAAAATTTGTTCAAAAATTTGACTAATTTAATTCAAAATTTAGCCAATATACATCATTTTTTTATCTTTATTTTTTGGTTATGTTTAAGATCGGAATAGTAAGTATTTAAAATAATCTAGTAATTCTTTACAAAAAATACTCTAGCATTTCATATAACATATAAAAATATTTCTAATTTATTAAATCACAATTGTAATAACAAATTAGTTTTATTTCAAATTGGTCAAATAAATACTTTTATTCAATTTCTTTTTTGACTCAAAATACTTTACTACAATTTTCTTTTGACTCAAAATACTTTACTTCAATTTTCTTTTGACTCAAAAATATTTATTTCATAAAAAAATTATACTTTTATTCTCAAGCTATTATTAGTCAAAAAAATTGGTTCACTAGAGATAATACTTGTGCATTGTATAGATATGATGAGAAGTCAATTTTAAAAATTATATAAAATTATAACTAATTTTTCAATTTTTTTATACGAAATTGTAATCATATTAAAAATATAGCAAAACTAAATTGTTTATCGTCATTTTATAAAAATCAATCTAGATGGCATTGATAGTTGATACATGCATTTGGAAGGATCTTTTCGGTAGTGTAAAAAAAACAGTGAATAGACATAACAATCTTTTAACACATATCTAAATATTCTAAAACTAATAATAATATAAATGACAAATAAATTTTAAAAGTGAACATATATGTGGTTTATTGTTAGACAATTAGAAATAAAAAATCATAGTCCTTTTCACTTGATTTTATCATGGGTTTTTGGAAGTTTTAGAAATAATTTATTTATTTAAATAGAAATGAAAAATGGTTCAGACGTGCACGTACATATATGTGTCGGAATGAGACAAATGAAAGGTGGAGCAAGAGTTTTCCAAAAAAAGAAAACATACCTCACCCTATATAAGCTCACTTCCATTTATATTTTACACAATTAAATGAGAAATATGCTCTTATTTCTTTAAGCTCGGCTCAAAAGATATCTTAATCTCTAAAATATTCCTTTTTTCTCATTGTTATGGTAGAAATAGGTCAGACCGATAACATGAGTCTACAAACTAGTTTACACAGGTTCTGGTCAGACTATATTTTTATAAAAAGGTCTAGGCCTCACGCCCCAAAGAAAATTTTTTAAGCCAATCAGACCAACATATTTAAATAAATATAAATAATTTTTTTTATTATCATCATGTTTTGTTTTGTATTTTGAATTAAAATACAAAAATAAAACTTGGTTATCTTAAAGAACTTGTGAAAATAAGACGAAAATACCTTATGAACATTGTTTTTGTAAGTTCTCTTAACAAATAGTCTGCAGAACTTATACTAATAGGTAAGTTAAAATAAGTCAATGCAGACAAATATTTAGTCTCTTGATCTTTTAGTGAGTTAGTTTATTTAAATATTAATTTAATTGCTTATTTACATAAGTCTAAAACATATAAGCTAACCAGGCTTTCGAAAAGACCAAACTCGGACCTAAAAATAAGCCTACGATAGGCTAAAGGCCGAGCTTAGGCCTCGGTTTTTTTGACAGGTCAGACTTAGGCTTGGCAAAGCCTAGCTCGGCAGCCTATTTTCACCCCTACTCACTGTCCACTGTAAAACATATAATTGTGAAACATATCCTCCACTTTCCCTTTATCGATATAACTATGAGATGTTTTTTAATAGAAGAAGTAAAAATGCACGCGTCTAAATAAGAATTATTACTTCGGTTGGTTTAATAGTTGATGTAATAACATGTTACAAGGGTGCTTTTTGTAGTAGTGACACCTCAATTATTTATTGGCTATGCTTTATCATTTAATTTATTATTTGTAGTAGTGATATATATATATATATATATATATATATATATATATATATATATATATATATATATATATATATATTTCATACCACTTGATCCAACGTAAAAAATTAATTCACACACAAAAGAAAGATATGTTCTCTGATTTCCACTTTTTACCACAGTCATTTTGAATCTTAAACTAACTTGGACGTTGGAGTGCTAATCACGCAGGTCCACCCTGCAACGTTATGATGTAGATCATAATCGATATTTCAAGATTATCTATTCTCTAACTGCATTCATTTATGGTTTTTGAATGGAACAGTGACGCCATTATGGAAACGACGTCTAATTTCTACGATTTCCACGAATTCACGTTTGCTTTCTAACTTCATCTTTCAACCTCCTCAGATCTCACAATTAAGAGCATTCAGAAGCAGATATGAAGATTTGTCGCAGTCGATCCAGTTATTCACTATTTCTAATTTGATTCTTAGAAATTCCAAATCTCTGATTCCATCGATAACTCCATAAATAAACAGAAGGAAGGATCCTAAATCCAAATCTAGATATACATCGGAAAGACAACTTTCGTGAAGATCATGTCGAAGATTCATGGTTCACCATTCGACTTAACATCATTTGTACTTCGCATAGCTAACATAAAACTTCAAGTGGCACCATCAAATATATGATGGGTTTATAGTTATTGAAATCATGATACGACGAGTTCGTAGTTAACATCGGGCGCATATCAAGCACCAGGGAGCCTCCTATAGTGCTAAAGGATATTTGTGTGATAAGCGGAGGTCTCCCTAGGTTGGATCCAACAGGTCGGGGTAATCTCGGTTACCCTCTTTCTTTATCGCTTGGGCGAACCAAGGAATAAAGGTTTTCCAAACAAGCACTGGAGAAAGGCACCTCGTACTTTGGTTGTAAGAAGACCGATTGGCAGTAATCTAAAATTCCCTCCCAACATCGTCGTTCCAAAGGAAAAACTAGACATGAGGAACAATCTAAGTTCCAATGATAGAGGACGGAGAGACGAGTCTCCTTAGGAACGTCGTTCACATTTGACCATCCTCTTTGGTATAAGGGAAGCCTGCAACTATGTTAGATCATTAACCATATATCGACCGATTGAGGTAGATATTCGATCCATCGTAAAAAAAAATAGGAGGGTTTGTCCCGATGATCAAAAAGCGCCTCGCTGGAGCATTCGACAAAGGCATCCCCGAGGTCCTAATATTTCAATGGTCATCCTCAAGCTACGTCTTTGATGTAGCCGACCTCCCGATGATCAACGAGTAAATAGAAGGCGAGATGCTTTAATATCTCGTCCAACTGAAGGAGACACCTTAAATAAGAGACGTGCAACTCCTAGAGCCCCAAGATATGACAGGTACAAAAGACTTAAGACATCGTTTGTCCATAATAGTGTTATTGTTGAAGGTCTATCTATCTAATAATTTCATTATTGCTTTTTAAAAAATACAATTCATTATTAATATAAATATCCATACATCATCTATTTCTTCATGTCTTGTATGCTTCTTTGTCTCTCTTTCATTTAGAATGCGTAAGATAGAGGTAATAAAGATGACATGTATGATTGCGTATCTGATATAGGCTAATATCCCTTCAACGGACTTAGCATCAAATTTATCAAGATTGTCCTTTCTGTTATTTAAAATGAAATATTTGCAACTGAAAACGTGAAATTAAGAAATATTTAATTTTCTCTCTTTATGAAGAAAAAAACATTGCATAAATACTTAAATGAAAGCGTCTGAATCTTAAAATATGTAAATATAATTCAAGATTTAAAATCTAAACATTTCTTTTATTTTGATTTTGTGGAGGTTCTAACTTTTAAGTAAAGCTGTCAAAATGAGCCCGACCTATCGGGTCAGTCCATAAGCCTAATAATTTAGTGTGGGTCAGGCTGTAAGATACCTTAAAAAACACGACCCTGTCTTTTTGGCCCACCCCATCGGGCCTATGTTTTTCATGGGCCGGGTCTGATCGAACCAAACGGGCTTTTTGCGATGGCCCATTAAAAAAAGATTTTGGTAAATTTTGAGAAAAAAGATTGAGATAAAGATTTGAGTGCATAAATGTGTTTTTAAGTGATAAATAAAAGTTAAATATGATGAAAATATATTTTCAAAATGACGTGATAAAGAAAATTTTTGGGAGATGAAGAGAAAAGTTGAAAATTTTTATCCATTACCTCCCTTTTTATAAAATTAAAACTGTAATATTGAAATACGGGTCGGACTGACCAATCGAATTGCACGGGCCTTTGAAAAACAGACCGGATAAATCCATTTAAATATTTTGATCACCGAATCAAAACGGACTGGACCGGACCAACCCATTTGACAACTCTAGTATTAAAGATGAGTTTGAGTTTGTTGTACTTCCTCTTACCTTGTTTTTTTAGCAATAATAAATTTAAAAATTTAAAAATCTTACATAAGAGTTGTGTTATGGCGAAAACGGTGAATAATTAAATATTATTTATTTATTAAAGATAAACGTGAGAATCAATCAAGTGTTTGTGAATCTACAAGTTCCAAACCAATCTCATTCTCTGCGTTTCCATTCCATCGCAAAAATCTCAATCAAACCCTAACCCTAACCCTAAACAAAATCCCCAAATTCCCAACCTTCTCAATTCAATTCAATCTCATCACCATGCTTCAATCCCCAGGCCACTCTCCGCTCCATCTCTCTTCACCATCTCCTTCAATTTCCGAATTTTCGATCCAAAACCCTAAAGATTCTGGTTCCAGTATTCAACCCCAGAAGACACAGAGAAACCCTACCGTTCTCGACGAAGATACGTATGCCGAAGCTTTGGAGAAGATAATCGAGCGTGATTACTTTCCTGACATCTCGAAGCTTCGTGATCGGCTCGATTGGCTTGAAGCTATCAAAACCGGCGATCCTGTTCAAATTCGAGATGCCCAATTGAAGATCATCGAGCGTCGTCGCGGTGGAAAGGTAACACCTTTAAACCCTCTCGATTCGAGAAATTCGCATACACCGGGTTCTACTTTTGTTAGAAATTTCACTCCTTTAGATGAATTTGATGGTAAAACGCCTGTAACACCGGGTTTTGCGGCTTCCGTGGGAGAGAAAGAGGAGGTTGGTGCGATTGATACTTCACTTGGGCTTGATCAGTTTATGGGTAGGTATACTAGTGAGGATAATCATAGCTTTTCGAAGATTTTGGAGAGAGTGAATAGGAAGAGGAAAGAGAGGTTTGGTTATTTGAATGATAGTGTGAATGCTATTGAGGATGAAAAGAGGGATAGGATAACTGATGGTTATGGTACCTCTTATCAACCTCCTAGTACATTGGAAGGATGGAACTATACTGCTAAGAATTTGTTGATGTACCATCCTGCTGATCGGGGTGAGGTTCCTTTGACGGAGGAGGAAAGGGCTGTTAGAATTAAAGCCTCCACGAAGGAGATTGATCGGCCGAATACTAGGTTTCATGGTAAAATGATGGATTCTAGGCCGAAAGATGATGGAACTGTTGAGGTGCTTTATACTCCTGTTGCGGGTGCTACACCCGTTCCTATGTCTTTTAGAGATGGGGATAAGTTGAAGAAGTATGATTTGGAGGATTTGAGGAAGAGTCCGAATCCGTTTTATTTGGAGTCCGGGAAGAAGGCGGAGAATGGTTATAGTTATGTTAAGACGCCGTCTCCTGCGCCGGGAGCTGATGAGTCTCCTTTCATTACTTGGGGAGAAATTGAAGGGACGCCACTGAGGTTGGACATGGAGGATACACCAATTGATATTGGTGGTAGTGCTGATGGACCTCATTATAGGATTCCTTCTGCTCCGGCAAGAGATGCAAAAGCGCACTCACTTTCTAGGGAGGCTGCTCGTAATCTGAGGGAGAGGTCGAAGATGTTTCGTAAACCCCCTTTGGCATCACCAGCTAGAGGTGGAAGTGCTACTCCGAGCATGCGGACGCTTTCTCCTGCTGCTCAGAAGTTCGTTCGGAATGCAATTGCCAAGTCATCATCAACTGTTGATGAGACACTCCGTGCAAGTTATCGTGGTTCTTCTCCTGCTTTGGCTACTCCTACAAGAGTTAGAAGTGTATCAAGACTTGGTAGAGACGAGAGCTTGGTTTCCAGGTCTCCATCTGTTAGAGAGGGCTCCAATCCTCCCTGGTGAATTGTTTTAACATATTTTGAATCATTTATAAATGAATGCACTGTAAGTTTTTTTATCCTGGATGTTAAACTAAGCTCAGAATGTTAAACTTAAAGGTTTTTGTTACTAGCTGCCAGTATTCAAAACTCTGGATAAAGCTCTCCAATCAATCCCCTGTATATTGAAAGCATTGCTGAACACAGGATTTAACTAGCTTTGATCTTTTGCTTGTTTGCTGTTGTTATTTAGGCCTTGTTCATATTGCCAAGTTTCTTCATGTTTATTTTTTGCTTAAAAGAGGTTGTTTTTTATTGCTTCATAATCTTTATATACATGATATACATATATTCAACATAGATGATAGATGGCAGCTCAATGCCTATTTTTTGGTATGGCCTATTAAGCGATTTATGAGACAGCGAAGGTAGGATACAAGACTTAGGAAGGCTGTATGCAATTGTACTCTTTCCGCCTTTCAATTCTTCCATCGGATCTGCTTGCCCCTTGATAAAACAAATGATTTATAGCATAAGGCATGGATTCTCCCCATGGAGGTGCCATATGTTTCTAGGGGAATATGTGCTTTCTGAAGAGTATGATATTTTTACATTGTCTGGCCTATCATTGATTGTGAGAAGTCTGAAGTGCAGTCTATCTGATCACATCAGTTAGGTTGATTAGGTTGCTTAAAATATGAGCTCTATTATTAGTAGTCTTGGAAAAGCATTCATCACTCACAAGACTCAACAGTTTTGTTATATAAAAAGGAGGGAAGGATTTCTTTTCCATTTTTAAATTGTAAAATGGTCTTAAAATCGATTAAGAAGGTTATTGAAATATTATATTGCGATCAATCATATATTTTCATTCTGTTTTTCTTAAACATGCCTTGGAAACCCTTAAAAATCCCTTAAAAACATACCTTGAAAAACTTTCCTTCCAAAACTCTAAAAATTTCAACTTAGTTTTAGAGTTTATTATAGTTTTTTTTTCTTTTCAAGTAGCACCTAGAAAGAAAAGCTAATTATACCCATATTAAGCAAATTAGTAATGATAATAATATCGAAATTTCTTTTGTTTATATAAATTTAAATTTCTTCTCTCATTCTTCGATTCTTAATTGTTTTTCTCTCATTCTAAATCTTAGATTTTTTTACTTACTAACCTCCTCTATGTACGGGAATGTTCACATTTCCAACTTTTTTTTTCTTTATCATTTTCGTTTTAAACTCATAAGAAGGGGTGAGAATAGAAGTAGAGGTGGGACTGGAACTAGGGGTGGGAATAGGCTAGGCTTTATAAGGCCTGGGTCTGGTCTACGATAAATTTACAAGGCCTGAGCCTGGCCTATGGCCTACTATAGGCTCGTTTTTTCAGCCTGGCCTGGCCTTTTTAAAAGTCTGGCCTGGCCTGAAAGCCTATTTAAAAGCCTATTTCTTATTAATATTTTCAATTAATTCATATTACTTAAGAAGTCTTATAGGTCGTATATATATGAACATTTAGACCAACCTATTTAGCTTTTTTTTTCTAATATATATACATATATAGACCAATCTATTTAACACTTTTTCTAATATATATGCATATATAGGCCAACCTATTTAGACTAATTTTAATATATATGAAAATATAGGCCGGCCAACAAGGCTTTATAGGTTTTTTTAATGGCCTGGGCCTGACCTATTTTATTAAATAGGCTTTTAAAAAAGTCCAACTCTAGCCTTTTTATCAAATAGGTCTGGCCTGGCCTTAAGTAGGCTAGGCTATAGGCCCCTGTAGGCCGGCCTGGCCTATTCCTACCCCTAACTGGAATAAGTTAGGTTTTATCAAGTTTAGGGTTAGTTTGTCAAAAAAACTAAAACACAAGTCTAATTTGTAGTCTATCATAGACTTGTTTTAGGTTTGAGTTTGATCTTTTTGAAGGTTTGGTTAATCTCTTAACCTACTTAAAAATTTAAAGTAAATACCTTATACTAGTTTTCATAATAACGATGATATATCCTAATGAATTAATATGGTTGGTTCGGATAGACAGACTTGCATGTAGAATTTGAGAAATTTATTACCCACGGATGTTTACAGATACAAAATTTAAGGTACCCGCAGATACGAAATTACAGATACAAAATTTAAGGTACCCGCAGATACGAAATTTAAGGTATCCGCCAATTTTTTGTGACTAATTTTTCTGCAGATATGCAGATATTCACAAGTACGAATTTTTTTGTCATTCTAAATATTAGAGTATTTTTGTCATTCCTAAATATTACATAGTATCGGTTCGTATACACTGAACTTTTATATAGACGACTGCATGACATAATTCAATTACTTTATTTTAAAAAAAGGTTTTTATAATAGTTTTTATAATAGTAACTAATATAAACTTGTTGAGTTGTCTCATTAAAAAGAAAGATTTTTTTATAAAGTACATCTGTTACTTTTTACAAGTACATGAATGAATAAGACATGGCAACATTTAGAAGATTGACATAATGAGAGAGCACGGATTTTACATTTACTCGAAACTTTTTCTTTTATTTTAAACGAAAAATCTTTCCCCATTCTTCTCGTGACCGTAACAAATTCAAAGTCCCACTAGATTCATTGTTTCCTAGTACGTTACCATTCATTCTACTTCATCATACCTCAAAAATAGAAACTCTTCAAAATATCACAAAAAGCCATATAGTAACCTGAAAATTTTGCCACCTCATCCAATGGTACCGATTTAAGATAATAAGGGTTTGTTTCGGCTTAATTATAGATCTTTCTCAATTCAACTGTCATGTATATAGAGTAATAGTATTAAATATTTTACTGCAATTCTTAATAATTAATCTTTGTAAACAAAATTTGATGAAATGATAAGTATCTCTTATAACTTAATAAAGGTCTTGGATATGGACAGAAATAGGTTAGATCAACTATCTCGAATCTACATACTAATCTATATAAATTAAAATTAAATTTGAATTTTTTAGTTAAATAGATTAGACCACATATAATAAAAAAACTTTTTTAATTTTATCAAACCGACCTAAACATGAATAAATTTATTATTTTTATATATATTTATTTTATACTTTATATTAAAATACAAAAATAAATTTTGAAGAACTTCTAAAAAAATAAGTTAATTTTTTTTTTAAATAATATCATTAATTATTTTTATAAGATTTTTAAAATAAATAATTTGACAAAACTTATGCTCCAATGTCAATTTAAATAAATCAATGCAACACAACCATTGTACTTTTACTTCTCTAGCTTAGTTTATTTAAGTATTAGTTGAATTTCCCATTTACATACGTTTAAATTATATAGACTTTTTATGTAGGTTAATAAATTAATTAAATCTTTTAAAAGATTAGACTCAAAAATAAAAATAAGTTTTTGATAAATCATATGTTAGACTCAGACTTCAATTTCTAATAATGAATTAAATTTAAACTTGTCAAAAACCTAACTCTGCGTAGCTTTTTTTTCACTCCTAATTTTAAATTTGAACTCAACTCTAAATATATAAAGTAGTTAAACTCAGACTCTAAAACTTAGTTTATGCAGTTGGTTACTCAATTTATACCAAAAACATTTTGCCACGTCATCAACTCCACCTAACTATGCCGTTCAACAAATTTCCCTCCAAACGACGCCGTTGAGCAAATTTCCCTCCTATTTAATCCAAAGCTTAACCGCTCTTAACCAATTTCAGTTCCAAATTCCAATAATCGCTTTCTCTTTCTGTTTTCATTCAAGTTTCAGAATCCAAATTCATACGTAATCATTCACCATTTCCAGAATCCAAATTTTCAATTTCAATCTTCGTTTTTGTTCAATCAATTATGTATATGTATAACTGAATTATGCTGTGTTTGTTGAATTAGGGTTTTGTAGCTGAAATTAGGGTTTCAAAAATGCCTGCTGAGAATTGGGACGGTGAAGGCGAAGCATTCGTGGAAACCGATCCAACCGGAAGATTCGGCCGTTACAGTGATTTACTAGGCTACGGTGCTGTGAAGAAAGTTTACAGAGGTTTTGATCAAGAAGAAGGGATTGAAGTTGCATGGAACCAAGTTCGTCTTCGGAACTTCAGCAACGATCCTGTTTTGATCAATCGGCTTCATTCTGAAGTTGAATTGCTCAGGAATTTAAGCAACAAGTTCATCATTGTTTGTTATAGTGTTTGGAAAGACGATGATCGCGGTAATATCAATTTTATTACTGAGGTTTGCACGTCGGGGAATCTTAGGGATTATCGGAAGAAGCATCGGCATGTTTCGATTAAGGCATTTAAGAAATGGTCGAAGCAAGTTCTTGAGGGATTGGAGTATCTTCATACGCATGATCCTTGCATTATTCATAGGGATCTTAATTGCAGTAACATCTTTGTTAATGGAAACATTGGTCAGGTTAGTTGGCTGATTTTGTGTTTGTTGTTGATTGATAGATGAATAGAGTGCATGTTTGGTTTTGCGGTGACAAAAATTAGTAGTTTTGTAAAATTGATTTTTGATTGATTTATCTTTAGATAGGATTACCAAAAGAGTAGTTTTTCATTAATTTAGGTTTGGAGAGTTTGTATTATTAGAATTGTTTTTATGTTTGTATATGTTATAAATTTGAGATGTGATTCTATGCCAATGCAGAAGCTAGAAATAGTAGCTTTTAGGTAGAGTTTATTTTGGTACTAAATCAATTTTAAAGTGATAAAGAAGCCAAACATTTATGGTTAAAAACTCAATAGCACCGACACCTTTGAAAAAATGTGTGCATATGTCTGTGTCAGCGTCAGCGTTTGAATTCGACACCGACATTATGTTTAATTTTTTTATTTTTTCAAATTATTACTAATATTGACGTGTCAGTATCAGTGTCGTGTTTCTGGTGTCTGTGTTGTATAGGTTAAAAATCATTTTTTTCCTTAGGTAAAACGTTTAATGATCGAGTTTTATTGTAGGCCTTTAAAATTTTAGAAATTAGATCAAATAGGTCCATAGACACTAAAAATATTGAAATTGAACACTAGCTATGACCAAGATCACATTTATGAGGAATATTGATAGGAAATACAAGTGAATAATGACTTAATTTAAGGGGTTTATGCTTCCAAGGGTTTGACTTTAGTAGATATTTCTGAATATTTTCCCCATAAGTTATGGAAAGTTTTATTTGTAGATTTAGTTCCTCTAGTTTTATTTGTAGATTTCCTCTAAAGTGAGTTGAGACTACAGAGTAAGTGAAAGAATGAAGAGTTGGTATTTCACTATATTTGTGATTTGTCTTACATGTGCAAGTGCGTATGATATCAATTTTTTATTTAGTCATTAATAGTAGATATTACACACTTTACCCTTTAAAGTGAGTTGCTCCCTTGAAAGAAGTTCGGTCCTGACTTGGGCGCTTAGGTTGAAATTGAAAGAGATTTGACTCCTTAGTAAAGTGAGAAAACCAAGGATTGATATTATAACCATTCATGATTTGTTATGCATTTTCATATATATTTCAATCAACTATTTATTTACTTAACAACAGTTGATATTACTCAATTTAAAGTAAGTTGCTTATTTTAGAGAAACTTCTCTGGTTGAAAGACGATCTAGAAGCCAACTGTAATTCTTGTACTAAAACATAAATAATACTATTATGTGATTTCATAAGCTTTTAAAAGTTAGTTTTTCAATTTGAATTTTTATAGGTGAAAATTGGTGATCTGGGATTGGCTGCCATAGTGGGAAGAAGCCATGCAGCACATTCAATTTTAGGGACTCCTGAGTATATGGCACCGGAGCTGTATGAGGAAGATTACACTGAGATGGTGGACATATACTCTTTTGGAATGTGTTTGCTAGAAATGGTTACAATGGAGATACCATACAGTGAATGTGACAGTGTAGCCAAGATATACAAAAAGGTCACAATGGGAATCAAGCCTCAAGCCTTGAGCAATGTCAGAGATCCAGAAGTGAAAGCGTTCATCGAGAAATGCATAGCACAGCCAAGAGCAAGACCTTCAGCCACTGATCTTCTTCAGGATCCTTTCTTTTTTGAACTCAACAATGGTGAAGAATCAACAACATCTATCACTTGAGTTCCTTCATTCACACCTATTCATTTGTTGTCACCCTTATGTCAACTATATACCTTTTACTTCCAATTACTATCTTACTTTCAACTGGATCGAGTTCTGTGCAATCACAAACATCTCTCTTGTCTGATCAAGATCAGACAATTCACATTTCAGGTTTAGTATCTCAGATTTCAAACAAATCAAGATTTGTTTTAAAATCTGAACCGTCTCATCTTAATCAGACAACTGAGATGCGTGGTAATCCAAATTCCTTACAACTATACCATACCAGTATCCACAATTGACTGGTTAGTACATGCATTTCAACTACATTTTCATTTCACTATAGTAATGTACATAATCTCATAAATGGATTGAACAATATCTGTATTAAGTATAGACTTTTAGTTTCACTATAGCTGTAATGTGCATACTTCATAATGGTAGTGTTAAAACCTACTTAATGATACATAGTCAATGTTTAAACCGACTCAAAACTGTCCTATTTATGTCGAGTTGGCTCAACTGTTGTAGCAAACATGTGCTGGAAAGCACAACTGTCGAATCTATTGGCTGTCTTCTTAGTTTTACTTTTATTAATTAGTGGCCGTGGAAGTTGATATTAAAGCAAGGAAACGGAAAAGTAGTGTTACCTAATTCATTACACTGAAGTTGTATTGGATCTTATAATGTTAAGGATCCATTTTTCAAAAAATAATATTAGCAATATATTCTTTGACACATTTTTTAAGTTTTATTAAGATGTTCTGAAAATAGTTTTTGGCATGAGTCAAAATGATTTTCTTTATTATTTTATCAATAGTAATATATTTTATACGGGGATACCATTTTCTATTAACGCCTATTTAATATTTTATTTTATCTCTATTTTTTTCTCTTCCTATAACATTATTAACATGCCAGTTCTATCAAACTATTCTTAATATTTTAAAATGTAAACATTTATATGGGTTATAATTCTCTTTATTTAAAAAAATGAAGATATTCATTTTTTTTTACAAATGAAGATATTCATTTAAAAAGACAAATATACAATGAAAGTTGAAAAAATTTAAGTAATATAGACTCTAAATAGAAAGATTTACTATTTTTCTGTGTGTTTATATCTTTCATAATAGAGTTTTTTAGTTTATATTTTAAAATAAAGAAAAACTTAACACCACTCATATAAGGTGTCTACTAAACATTTTCCTTAATTTAATTTTATGCTGTTTATTTAAGATGTTTTGGAAATTGTTTTTGTCTTGACTCGAAAGGATGTTCTTTATTATTTTTATTGTATATTTTTATTCTTTTATGTTGTGAATTATCACTCACGAGTCATCATAAACCATAATTTTTTTTTAATCTTTGAATTTATTAAAGTTTAAATATACAACCAATCAAAATTCTTATATTTGTTTTGTTATATTATTATTTTAAAATTAAAAGTATATTTTAATGGAATACATATCTCTTATTGACGGGTTACAAATATTCACTTTCAAGGTCTGTTTGATAAAAATAGCGGTTGACTGATAAGCTAGCTGATAGTTTATAGTTTATGGTTGATGATTGATAGCTTATAGCTTATAACCGATGGTTGAGACTGATAGCTGATAAGTTAATTAAAGTGTTTGGTAAAATTAGCGGTTCAACTAATTTATAAATGTAAAATGACATAAAAGTTATTTAATACATAATTGTTTTATTTTAAATTAAAATAAATTATAAAGGATAAAAATGGATTTTTGTTAAAATAATAAGGATAAAAAAGGAAGAAAAAATAATAAGCTATAAGCTAAAGCGCTATTTGAAATAGCGTCTGAAAAATAAGTTATAAGCTAGTAAAATAAACTATAAGCTCTTGATGCCAAGACCGTTACCAAATAGGTCTAAATTGTCATTTGAACTTATAAACTATAAGTTATAAGCTATAAACTCAAAAATTTGTCTTACTAAATTGTTGATATTTGATATAAGTTTAAAAGATTTACACCAAATTTCAATTGTTAATAGAATTGAATCAAACAGATTATTAAATTTAATAAAGAAATACTTGTAAAATCTTTTTTCATAAAGGTATGTTAGACTTTTACTTATTGTGAACCGATCCGATAATCAATTGACACCAAAGTGTTATGATACTAAATTTTACCTGTTTATTATTATTAATCTTAATGTTAAAATATATCTACTTAAAATTTAAAACATGAAATTTTTAAGAAATTTATCTTAGCTATTGATTGAATAATAATAAAAGAATATGATTTGGTGTTAAAGTTAATGTTTGACAACAATACGCACGCATATATATATATATATATATATATATATATATATATATATATATATATATATATATATATATATATATATATATATATATATATAAAAGACAAGACAAGATTCGCTGACACTATGTGTAAGATTAAAAGACTCGCATTAAATTTCAATCGTTAAAAAATTTGATTAAACGCTCATATTAAATAGAATAAATAAAAAATATATATTTAGGCTATTTATAAGACCATTTGATAGAAAGCTATTAATATATATATATATATATATATATATATATATATATATATATATATATATATATATATATATATATATATATATATATATATATATATATATATATATATATATATATATGGAGCATATCAAGTGAGAACATTTTTAAATGAGAGATGAGAGGAAGAAATATCAATCATTAGATTCATCAAGAGAGAGAAATTAATAGCTTCATTAATGTATTAAAATTCTCTCTCTTGATGAATCCAATGGTTGTTATTTCTTCCTCTCATCTCATTGATATTTAGTGTAAGTCTTTAAGACTTATACCTAGTGTTAATGGATCATATCTCTCTCTCTCTCTCCCTCTCTCTATTTATCTATCTATCTATATGGTCAGGATCAAATGACACAAATGTGATAAATTTCGTAACATGACACTTTTGATAATTCTTTATCCCATGTTCGTATAACAAAATTCATTGTTGAATTGAAAGATATTATCATATAGATCATGTCTTTAAAATTAAACATAAATCGAAAACCATTTGACATGTCAACAAGATGTATAAAAACTAACATCTTACAAAATTTCATAAAAACCGTTAATTTTTACTCTTTTCTTTAACATATCAAATGAGTTTTAATTAATGCGAAATTTTATAGGTGCAATCTATATGATCATAACTTTCAATCCAACAGTGAATTTTATTATACGGAAATAGAGTGAAGAGTCATCAGAGGTGTCATGTTACTAAGTTTGATATCTTAGTGTCATTTGATCCTGACTCATATATATGAGTTATGATCCATTGACATACATCAAATCTCAACTATTAAAAGGATTGATCACAAGGTCATATTAACTCAAATAAAAATATATAAAAAAAATAGGCGGTCCATTCTTTCCCCAAAAAAACAGACTATTTAAGACTGTTTGATCGAGTGCTATTAACCGTTGAAATTTGTCATAAGTCAAAAGGCTTACACCTATATATCATACTATTTTTAAACTACCCTCGTGCTAATTCATTTGGTTTTCCTTTTTCTCTTTGATAACCTTTTAATTTAACTCTTTCAAACAATTAATTGTGATCGCAAATTAATTTCAATTTACTTAAATCATAAAGCTTTTATAATATTATTTTTTTTAGAGTTAGGGTTGAGGCATTGAATTAAAAAAAAACACGCGCACACACACATATATATACATATATATATATATATATATATGTATATGTATATGTATATATATATATATATATATATATATATATATATATATATATATATATATATATATATATATATATATATATATATATATATATATATATATATATATGGCATATCATATGAGAATGTCATATTTATATGAAAATGTGAGAATGAATCTGAACCATTGGATTTTAAAATAAATTGTGGAGATTATGGGTGAATCTTTTTTTCTCTCTCCTACATCATTTATTTTAAAATCCAATGGTTCAGATTCATTCTCATATTCTCATATAAATATGACATTCTCATATGATATGTCCTCTCTCTCTCTCTCTCTCTCTATATATATATATATATATATATATATATATATATATATATATATATATATATATATATATATATATATATATATATATATATATATATATATATATATATATATATATATATATATATAGTTGAGAGAAAAAGATGATATATGTGTAAGAGCAATATTATTATGACACGAAAACTTACATCAGGATCTTACACCGTATCACTTTATGTGAGGGTCGTATATTATTATGTACAAGCACAAATTTTGAGGTTCCAATAAAATATTTAAAAAACTAAAACATCATAGTGTCACAATTTTGTGTCAACTTAGCATAGTTGTATGTGTAATTCATTGTTTTAGTTCCTATTAAATTATCATGAGAAAATCTACTGACACTAGTTTTTAACACTTACACCGTAAACATATACATAAAACATACTAGTTTTAATTTTTAATGATTTATTTTATTCGTTTCAAGAGACCTGACCTGACCATTCGAGCTGAAATTTGGATAACCTTCCTTTTTCACAATGTTACTCATGTTTTCCGTTCCTCCTCTGCAATCTTGATAATTGCATAGCTGATCTGGTACATCTAGAAAGGCAAGCAAGTAGACATGTCAAGGGTAATCTCCATCCAAATTTGGGAGATTGTGGATTCAAAAAAAGTACATGCCTTTGGCTTCCTTAGATTGATCATGTGATTGTGTAAACACTTTGGTATAGACATCCGTGATAACCATCATATCCGACAAATGTCAAAACTTGATTATACCTTACTAAGCATCAATATGGAGTGACAAAATTCGATAGCATCGATCTTGCAATGAGAGCCTATTTTTTACATGGTTGAAATGTTAGTTTGGCATACTATAGAGGTATGTTATCTATTAATGGTTCATTGAATATATTACAACCGAGGATGCAAGAACCACATGCTCTATTTGAGCTAGTACCTACTCAAGACAACTTTATTAGCTACATGCAATGACCTACTAATAGGCCATTATATTATTAGTATGGAAGTGATAATACAAGTGGAAGTGGAGAATCAAGTGAATATGCACAAGCTGAAGATAATGAAGAAGAAGAGGAAGGTTATTAAGAATAGGATAATGAAAAGACGATTAATAAGAGTGATGACTAGATCGGTGTTGCATTTTCTACATAAATGTGAAGCTTTCTATGTTCTATCATTTTAATTTCATTGCTTGCTGAAAATTTATGTTAATTTATGTTGTTTATGTAATAGTCATACTATCAATGTCCATGCATAATGGACTCGGGTGTGTTGTTCATTTTGTACTAAGTACATGAACACAACCAAGTTTCCAACCTATTCTGAATATTTTGATAATGATTACCTTTTTTCATTAGTATTTGTTGTACACATGATAAAGAAATTGAACAAGAAAAAACAAGTACATGTGTTGTAGTAGAGAGCTAACTGGACATACCATACAGTGCCTATGGCATTTTTCTACACATAGCTGGCTAGGTGAGGAGCCTGAAGCTAGGTGAAGACCCATACATTTCACTCATAATTTTGTTGTTCGAGGACATGTAAAAATTGGTCGCTTAATTTGTTACTTTGTACACATAAAAGACTAACACAATACATTTTGAAGAGTTAATGAATCAATATGGACCTTTTACAAGTTAAGATACCAAAATGAATCTCGAGTAAACACGCATAATCAATAAGGATATTAAATATAAAAATAATGATTTGTATATGAACAACAACATAAGTTGTATTTTTGTATTTATTGTTAAGGAATTGATTATCTATTTTCTCGGAGTGATTTAAGTTGTAAATATGTCATCACTTTTATTAAGATAATAAAAATTATTTTCATTTTGATAGGAATTAAATTAGGTCACATAATTTTGTTGTTGTGATGAATAAATATGTATAGTAGTAGAGAATATAATTGAAGGATAATAATATGTATTTTGATGCATGGTGAATGTGTGGTGGATGTATAGGTTGTTGATAATATTATGCTCAAATGAATAGTAACAATAAAAAAACTAAAAATAAATTGTTGAGAGTGGGATTTGAAAAAATATGTATAGTAGTAGAGAATATAATTGAAGGATAATAATATGTATTTTGATGCATGGTGAATGTGTGGTGGATGTATAGGTTGTTGATAATATTATGCTCAAATGGATAGTAACAATAAAAAAACTAAAAATAAATTGTTGAGAGTGGGATTTGAACCCACGCCCTTTCGGACCAGAACCTTAATCTGACGCCTTAGACCAACTCGGCCATCTCAACTTTATGTTAATATATTTAATATTTTAATATTAGAATATGAACGTAATATTTTATTTTAAATTAATAAAAAAATAGTTGCGCTAACATAAATTACTTCAAAGAAATAAATTATTTCTCATGAATCGAATTACTCTCTCAAACATATCTTTTTAATCAAAAAACAAGTTTTATGAGAAAATTGTCTAACTTGAAAAACGCTGGTCGGGAAATATTTTTCAAGAAAAAATGTTGTTGTTTTTGTTTTGCAGTATCATTTTTTGTGTCCTTTTTATCTTGACATGTCGTTGGCTCTATTTTGACACATCTTTTTCTTGAGTTTTTTAAATATAATATTATCTTAACTTTTTCAAAGAAAAAAAATAGTATGCTCGCGTACTTATTATTTTATACAAGGGAAAAAGAATAATAGGAAAAGAAAAAAGAATAGTTATTCTCGCAAATATTCATTCTTCAAGGCGTCTAATTTCATAATTCTACCAAGCCTTGGAAGCGAAACTTGCCCAAGGTGAAATTTTTAATAGTGAGACAATTCCAATTTAGATAATAAGACGACACTCTAATTACCATATATTATGGTGTGGGTCAACAGAACACTCTAATTAATCTTTAAATAGTTTTTAAAATATATAATTTGATTGCATAATATTGAAAAATAAATATTATTTCTGGAAATAAGGTTTAAAGCAAGAATGGAATAAGAATAACAAACAAGTGAACAACATTCTTGAAGTCATGATTCATATATCTTTAATATTTGGGGAATTACATCCAAATGAGCATTATTATTATTATTAGTATCATCAAGAAAACATCTAAAAACATTGATCCAAAGGCCATCCTCTATACTAAACAACCCATCAAAACTTGTTTTACCAACATCATTGAGATAACTTCTACCAACAATAAGAACAATGCATTGGGTACTAGAATGGTGGTAAGCAATCGAATGAACTCAATAAAGAGACTCCTTAACGCCATGAAAATAATGATAAAGAAAAGAGGAATGTTGAATGCAGTATAGGGCAAGCAACAAAAAAGATTTGGAAATATTGATCCGGGAATTATCGTCCTCAGAGATGGAGAGATGCCATTCAACAGTTTCTACGGTTCCGAGCTTTGGTTTGAATGAGCAAAAAGTAAACAAAGATATAGACAAGAAAAGAATAAACACATTCTTAGAAGAGAAATAACTTATCAGGAAGGTAAATATACTCACTCTTCACAAACATACACTTACCAACCCGTTATACTCAACCTACGATACTCATCTATGTCATCACGTATCTCTCACATAAGCGTCCATCTCTGGAGCACAAACGAAATCATCTCACAACTAAGGTTATCTCTAACGCAAAGTCACGAGAACATCCATATTCTCGCGTCGGCGATCTCTCGCGCGCCGCTCAAACACGAAAGCATTAAGAACAGATACAAACAGTGAATGCTAGCTCTAAATCTATCTCTAGAGTTCAGAACCAACAGATAATCATCCTAGATAAGGATTCAAGAAGTTTATCTCTAAAGCACCCCAAATCCCCAGCATAGAGCAAAAATCCAGGATAACATCAACACAGATTCGTAAAGCAAGTTAAATATAACATTATAATCGATAAATATACATAAGATTCGAGTAACTATACAAACAAACCCAACACAAAGAAATACACAAAGAATAGAAGATAAACCAAACATCTCGCGGTTGTCAGCTCCGGTTGATGAGAAATCCACCTCCGATCTTCCAAGTGCATGACCCGGTGTTGTTTTCTAAGCTAATCCTACTCTAAGAATGAAAATGATGGAGTTGGAACCAAAAACTCTCCAAAACCATAACCCTAAAATGGTTCAAATGAAGAAATATAAACACATTTTCTGCTACGGCCGCTTAGCGGCCAAATCTCACTTAGCGGACTACACGTATTACAAAAATATCAAGAACAGTAAACAGGCCTCCGCTTAGCGGCCAGAAAAATTTGGTTCGCCCCTGGAAAGCGCGCTTACACGCTGCTCAGCGGCGCTCTCTGCACAAAACTTGCTTATTTGATCCAAAATCGCGCAATCGGAGCCGTGCCTTCGACACTTTATTCCTCGAGGCTCCAATAAGCATGAATACCTATAAAAACAAAGGAAAAACTATTAAACGGTATATAAAACATATAAAAACTAAATAATGTGAATATATACACAAAAGTGGGGAATTTATTACAAAAACAGAATGAATAGAATCGATAAGTGCCACAATTATATACTAAAAATAACAACATTTTGGCACTTATCAAACTCTCCCCAACTTAAAACTTTGTTTGTCCTCAAACAATGTCAAATAAATCAAAGAATCAAAAGTAATAAACCAAAGAATTGTGAATCAACAAGTTTTGAAAACCAAAAACAAATGTATGGCTCAATACAAAAACGTATAAACAAAGTAAATACTTACCACTAT
The DNA here is from genome assembly GCF_029867415.1 of Vicia villosa. Lineage (NCBI taxonomy): Eukaryota > Viridiplantae > Streptophyta > Magnoliopsida > Fabales > Fabaceae > Vicia > Vicia villosa. The sequence goes on along the minus strand of NC_081186.1, from coordinate 88,424,524 downwards.
CCTACAACGACAACATGTAAATGAAACGCATCTTAAGTACAAAAAGCATACAAAACATTCTAACACAATACATGCTCACTTCATGAATCACACCTAGCAAAAATTCATCAATGGATGAAGAACACACAAAGGTGAAGGACTTTTAACACTCATCCAACAATCTTGCAAACAAAAGATTAAATTATGCATTCATCCAAAAATCACATTGAAGATACAAAAGCAAGAATCACAAGGACTTTTCAAGGTTGTAATGTGGCTTGGTTAACAAACAAAGGATAAGTCCTAAGGCTAATCGAAACAAAAACTTGCCTAAACCTAAGGGAGTGATCAATCCACCAAAGATTCAAACAACAAAATCTCGATTAAACTTCTTCCTTAACCACAAGTTTCTCAAACCAATCACAATACTTATTAGCACAATTATTCACTTCTCTTTTCTTTTTCTTTTTCAAAACTTTTTCTCTTTTTTTTTTCTTTTCTTTTCTTTCTTTTCACTTTTTTTTTCTTTTCAACCTCATAGCAACAACCAAATAAGTGCACAATCATTTTTCTCCCCAACTTGAATTCAACTACACCATCATATGAATACTCCCTACTTCTAAGGCAAGGTAAAAATTCATACCAAAAATCATGGTTGAGGGTTCAAGAAAACAAAGAATCAATCATCCATGCAAAAATGAGAACTAAACACTCAAAGATAAGCATTTAGCAAAAACAACATGGATATTGACAAAAAGGCTCAAAAGGGTTAACAAATGATCACACACTCACAAGGTGAATTGACTATTTGGTTATGGTAGTTGTGCTCAAAATGAAACAAAATGCCTTGATCCTTTTCATGCTTCCATAAAATCAACATAAACAAAAGATTAAGCATAATAAAATCCAGTTAAAACAAAGATTGTGGCCTCCAGCATATGTAAACAATGGAAAGCTTCCTCACATTTATGGTTTGGGAACTAAAGTGATTCAATCAACAAGCAAGTAATGCAAAAGAATGAATGGTATGGTAATTGTACAAATGAAAAGTTTCCTAAACATGTTATGCTATAGAAAGCGATAAATGAGTACCTTGAATGATACACTTCAAAAATAATATCCTACCATACATCCGCAAGTTGAAACACTCAAGCTTTGGAAAATCACCTCAAAAATCTTCGAATTACCGAACAAAATTTGAGTACAAACAACCAATAAAAGAATTAGAAAAATAAAACTAGTATCTACTACTAAATAGCCTTGGTGAAAGTGGGAAAAAGGAGTGAACCAAGTGGAATAGGAATCCCACTGGTACAAAACAAGAAAACAAAATTTTACTGTCATCGCTTAGCAGAGTTAGGCTCGCTTAGCGGATGACAGAAAAACCAGAAAAATCAGAACATAAACAATTGTTCCCATCACTCACCACTTCACCTAAATACCTCATAAACAGAAATATAAACAACATTTACAACCGTTGGGGTGCCTCCTAACAAGCGCTTGTTTTACGTCATTAGCTCGACGCCTTTATTGTTTCGGTGTTTGGAAAGTAGCCTCCTCTCGTCATGCCATGGTGACGTCTCACCACACAAGCCTAAAGAAAGTGTCCTAACCAACCACTCAACAAACGTTACGGGTACAAATATATACAACAATTATACGAACATAAAAATGAAAGTATACAACTATATCCATAAACAAACACATATATACAAGTATGGAACAAATACAATTATTATCATACAAAAAGAGAAAATTGGTGAATGTTGGATTCACAAGTTGAAAAATGAAGATTTGTTATTAAAGAGCTCATCCGAGATCAACATGTTTCACCAACATTCACCAGTAAAAGTATACTTATATGTAACATATACAAGTAAACTTATATGGTGAACATAAACAAGTAAACATGTACAAGTAAATATATATACAAGTGAAACTATACAATATATACGATATATACAAAGCTCAAAACCACGGGAACTATTGCGATGCAATTCACATCCATCCCCGGCAACGGCGCCATTTTGTTGAATGCAGTATAGGGCAAGCAACAAAAAAGATTTGGAAATAATGATCCGGGAATTATCGTCCTCAGAGATGGAGAGATGCCATTCAACAGTTTCTACGGTTCCGAGCTTTGGTTTGAATGAGCAAAAAGTAAACAAAGATATAGACAAGAAAAGAATAAACACATTCTTAGAAAAGAGATAACTTATCAGGAAGGTAAATATACTCACTCTTCACAAACATACACTTACCAACCCGTTATACTCAACCTACGATACTCATCTATGTCATCACGTATCTCTCACATAAGCGTCCATCTCTGGAGCACAAACGAAATCATCTCACAACTAAGGTTATCTCTAACGCAAAGTCACGAGAACATCCATATTCTCGCGTCGGCGATCTCTCGCGCGCCGCTCAAACACGAAAGCATTAAGAACAGATACAAACAGTGAATGCTAGCTCTAAATCTATCTCTAGAGTTCAGAACCAACAGATAATCATCCTAGATAAGGATTCAAGAAGTTTATCTCTAAAGCACCCCAAATCCCCAGCATAGAGCAAAAATCCAGGATAACATCAACACAGATTCGTAAAGCAAGTTAAATATAACATTATAATCGATAAATATACATAAGATTCGAGTAACTATACAAACAAACCCAACACAAAGAAATACACAAAGAATAGAAGATAAACCAAACATCTCGCGGGTTGTCAGCTCCGGTTGATGAGAAATCCACCTCCGATCTTCCAAGTGCATGACCCGGTGTTGTTTTCTAAGCTAATCCTACTCTAAGAATGAAAATGATGGAGTTGGAACCAAAAACTCTCCAAAACCATAACCCTAAAATGGTTCAAATGAAGAAATATAAACACATTTTCTGCTACGGCCGCTTAGCGGCCAAATCTCGCTTAGCGGACTACACGTATTACAAAAATATCAAGAACAGTAAACAGGCCTCCGCTTAGCGGCCAGAGTCACCGCTTAGCGGCCAGAAAAAATTGGTTCGCCCCTGGAAAGCGCGCTGACACGCCGCTCAGCGGCGCTCTCTGCACAAAACTTGCTTATTTGATCCAAAATCGCGCAATCGGAGCCGTGCCTTCGACACTTTATTCCTCGAGGCTCCAATAAGCATGAATACCTATAAAAACAAAGGAAAAACTATTAAACGGTATATAAAACATATAAAAACTAAATAATGTGAATATATACACAAAAGTGGGGAATTTATTACAAAAACAGAATGAATAGAATCGATAAGTGCCACAATTATATACTAAAAATAACAACATTTTGGCACTTATCAAGGAACACCTAAAGGTTTCAAAAATTACCATGCTAGTTGCTAGAGGTTCATGTCTAATACACCTAGAATTTCCCGTCTTCCAATTTCACCAAAGACCAACTAGAAAGAGATAAATTTAACCAATACCATTGGATTTGGAATTAATCCACATAAAAACATATTCTTGGAAAAATAAACTAATTCTTCATGTCATAAACAACAACTGAAATGGTTTGAGGGCTCCATATTTTTATGTGGAAAATATGGATATTAACTTATGAAATACACCAAATGAAAAATTTATTAATCTTATATGACTTGAATTTTCAAATCCTTTGTCAATGCATGTTAAAGGTGACAAAAGTTTTGTAATTCAATACTCATTTGTATTTAGAAATGGTTTTATACATTTCATCAAGATTAACATTCCATGTGGCTAAATGAAGAACCTTTTCAAAAAACTCCAATTTTTTGATGCAATGGACGGTCTTAATGCAATATACATAGAAGTGGTAATCGTGTCCATCTACCTAAATATCCTATATCCTCGTATGAGTATAATGAATAGCTACATAATTAACATAGTTTCTTAAATATTCTTTATAAAGACAAAGAGAGTACATAAAATTAGAATTATCTTTCTCAATTTTAAACTAGAAACTATGTATAACGATTTTTTTTTATTTTTTATTTAGATATGGAATTTCATTGTAGAGTTGTAGTAGAATTTAATAAAGGATTACCATTCAAGCATTTATATATAAACATTATAACCTACAACTTATTGGATTCATAATGGATATCCCTGACCAACTTACCAAGCAGACATATATCGATCTCTCTAAATAAGTGTATATCAAGACCTAATATATCTGTTTATCTCTATTACTTTGGAATTTTACCTTAATTTTTTAGAGGGTTGGGATGGGCAGGCCGCAGGCTAACAAATATTACCAAGTTCAGAAATACCACCCCAACCAAAAACAAAGGGATTATTCGATTCATTGGACAGGTTCAAACACTTTTCCTTGTATAAATCCGTGTATAATTGAAATGTGTTTTGACAATGAAAATTATTTATATGTGTCGTGATTATGAGATTTGTGACAATAAGTTGTGATATGTAAAGTGTATCCTAGTAGATATGTTGATCCAAATTGAGGGATGTCTCTTATTAAGGAGTGAGTTAAGGCTTTGAGATGAGGAAATTAAGTGTTAGAGTTTAGGTCCTTTAGGACCCAATAAAAATAACATAACATGGTAGTGAACATGCGAGATTTAGCAACCCATTGTTTGTGGAACACAACAATGAAAGTTTAATGGTAGAGATTTACTCACTAGACTTTTGTACTTCTAAAGAGAGGATTTCTTAAGTGTATTTTGCGTAATTTTTAAATTTTAAATTATGTATTTAGAGTTTTTTTTAGTGAGCTAAACCAGTTTAAATAGAGGAGGTCTAGTAAAAACAAAAGACAAAAATCAAGGGACAAAAGAAAATATTTTGAAAGGATAGACAAGGGCAGATAATCTTTTTCAAAGATTAATAAGTAACCATGACAAGTTCACAGACATAGGAATGAGTAGGAATGACAAAAATATCCATTCCCGCGAATATTAACGGATAAAATCCGCCATGGATACAAGGCAAGTAGTTTAATATATATCCAGTGGCGGAGCCAGGAATTTAATGTAGCCTGGGCAAAAAAATTTACTATACGTTTCACGTGACAATATATAAATAGTCATAAAGTATGTTAAATAAAATTGAGAGGTAAATGCCTTCTCCGAGACTTCTTTGCGGTGAATGTTCGAATAATCTCAACATCTTTAAGTGACTTGAATATCTCCCGCTCGGTGTAACATATCATCAAGTCATTGAAATACACATTGTTGATCTTGTTGCGCAAATTAGACTTGATAATCTTCATTGCTGAAAAAGCTCTTTCAACAGATGCTGTCGACACCGGCAATATCAAAGTCAACTCAATGAGCTTGTGCTATGAGATATCTAATACAATCTAAAGAACAAATCAAACAGATCTTATACAATTCTTCTGATTCCCTAGTTGCTTTAGCAAAGATACTTGTCACATTTTGTCTTTGATTATTATAATCGTCATAGTGTTTCATACATGAGTTGTGCTTACTATCATGACTACCAATATGATCTTTAAATCCTTTAGATGCATGCTTCCGATCTTTAAATCCGTCTTTGTTGAAGACTTCATAACCAAAGTGTTCGGCCCTCCCGGGCGGCTTAAAAAGAAAGCAATGGAAACAATAAGCTGCATCCTTCTATTCACTGTATTCAATCCATGTATAATTCTTATACCATGCTTTACAAAATGCTCTTGAAGACTTCCCAAATTGAGTACGAGGAAATCTTGCTAAATCTGGTTGCGTTGGACCCTTCAATATATATGTCCTTCTCACTTGGTCTTGAATATCCGGAGCATACTCATGAATTTGTTTCCTACATCCTGGATCACACACAATCTCATTTAGATTAAAGTCATTGGCCACATTAGGGGGTGTTTCTTCTACTTCGGCTTCCGGTTGCTTAACATTCACTCTTTCAATACTTGTTCTAGGAACCAAAAACCTCCTCATCCTCGAAATTTAATGATTCAAAAAAATAAACTATGAAACTAAATTGAAAGTAAAAATCGTATCTCATTGCTTCATTAAAATTATATTAATTCATTGAACAAAATTGAACAAAATTGAAATTAATTCGTTGAACAAAATTGAAATTAATTCATTGAATAAAATTAAACCTAAATTAACCTAATAAATCTTTTTTTAATAGTTTGAATTTTGAACCTATATTACTATACCTATATGCATATGCAGTATTGCCAGTACACAGAATAATAATAAAAATGTATTGTTTCATCACTTCATGTTTCTTAACTAGCTTATATTTCCGGTCCAAAAAAAACATAGCTTCTGTAGCATTAAAAAAAAGAAGTTCTGTATAGTAGCAAAAGGAACCTAACTACCTAAGTGTATATAAAAAAACTAGCTTCTATATTTCCAGCTTCTATATTGTTTCATCACTGACACTGTGTACAGTATAACTCCATTGTAGAAGAAGAAAAATTAAGAGAAAAAATAATTACCTTTTTAAAATTTTATTATAATTCTATATAATTAATTGGGTTGGGCCTGTTTGGACCATTAGGTATTCATGTATTTTAGTTTTTACACCCTTATTTTAAATAATTTTGCCCCTTATTTCGTCTAAAATTCTACTATTAAATTGGGGAAAATATAAAGAAAATAGGGGTTGAGCCCGGGCGCGTGCCCGGGCTCGCTGGGCTATAGAACCGCCACAGTATATATCCACGGAAAATTAAATGGATATTTAAATACTCGTTTATTAATGGATATGGATACGAGTTTAATGTTACCTGTGCCCGCAAATATCCATATTCGTTAATAAATTATAAAAATTACTTAGATATTATTAGTTTATTATACTCTATCTTAACAAAACAAACTAGTTTCCTCATATATATTTTTTGTTGAAGTTTTCTTTGAAGAAAACCTTTATATTCTATATAAAATTTATTGGCCAATTCATATTTAAGCTTCTTCTATACTACATACCTCACTTGAATAATTCTACCGTCCAACCAACCAATATTGCTCTTTTCCCATCCAATCAGTGTCATTCTTTCTACTCCTCTGTCGTCTGCTCTTCCACCATAACTCACAATCACAAAATCATTCTTTTTTTTTTTGTTAAAAATGAAATTTATAAGATATTATGCTTTGGTGAAAATGAAGGAAATTAATTTGATGAATTTTTGTTGTTAAAATAAGAGATATTTGTATGAATGTTTTGTGATAATAACGTCTTGTATCATAATCACAATATCCGCGGAATACCCATTTAGTAGATATCCACATGGATATGGAACAAACATGAATATCATATTTATCCAACGGGATTGACACAAATATCATACTATCCGTACCCATGAATATTCCTTTACATCCCTAAATATCCTAAATATGAGAGCGGTTGCATAAGATTTAAGGAGATAACCATTATTACTCTTAAAGACTATGCATTTACAACGGTAGGGCATGCATGATAGATTTTAATATCCATGAGTTCTTAAGTGATATAATTATTTTAAACGGTTTTTCACTTAAATAATATATAAAAAAAACTTATTCCTTTTCCGAGTCATCAGATCCTACGGTTTTAAACAATCATATAATATTTTAGTTTTATAAAATTTGTTATATAATTTTGGTTGCAATATGATGTTCTTTAATACACAGAATTATCCTTAAAAAACAATACTATCTATTTTCTATATTGTTCACTCAATAGATATTTTTGGAACTAAGAGCATCATATTAGAATTCTTTCTCATGTAGTTGCATCTTATGGATACACTTTTTGAGCATCTCATTCCTCTCTTAAACCCTTACAATTTCTTTTAAAAAGAACACTCTCTTAATTTTAGCCACTTCCCCGAGATTCATCAATTCTTAAAACTATTTGAATTTTTGTTACTAAATTCATAGGATAAAACCCATGACATATGAACAAGTTGCTTTACCAAGATCACAATTTATGTATAATTTTCATTTTATATTCTTTAAATAAAACTTTGTTCTTTTTTAATTTTATTCATTTTTAATTATATATATATTTAGAAAATTCACATTAATTTCTCTAATTCCGTTATTCTAATTCTAATAAATATAACGGAAATTTAAAACCATATAGCGTTACTTAGATCAATACATTCATTACATTCAAGTAAGGTTCCAGAAGAAATATCCAACTCATTTTCTATATATATAAATATATAATATAATTAAAAAATATTACTTTCTTTAAATAACAATTTTTTATTTATATAAAATATAAAATATAATATTATACAAATAAATACATTGAACATAAGGTAAAAAAATCTAATGCTTGAAAAAAAATACATCACTTGCAAACAAAATATTTTTTATCTTAATAATATTATTTTTTGGTGGAAATCGATTATCCTTTGCACGCAGTAAAGAATAATTCTTCAAGTCGAATAAGACCACATCTAACACTATTGTGGTGTTCAGGGTTTGGATCATCTTAATAATAATTTTGATCAAAGAATATTTATAAACATTTATTCTTGTCTTAAAATAAAATATTTTTTCTTTCCAATTTTTGTGTTTTACTACAAAAAATTTGTAAGAAAAGAAAATGATATCATGTTCACTATAAAATCATTCACCTCTCTCTCTCTCTCTCTCTCTCTCTCTCTCTCTCTCTCTCTCTCTCTCTCTCTCTCTCTCTCTCTCTCTCTCTCTCTCTCTCTCTCTCTCTCTCTCTCTCTCTCTCTCTCTCTCTCTCTCTCTCTCTCTCTCTCTCTCTTCTTATAACACATTGGGATGAGTTTTCTCTTATCTCTCTCAACCTCCTCAATACAATAATCCTTAGACGTCCATTTTCCAGTCAACCAGTAAACTCTTGGCAAGAACATTATCAGAATCACCTTCTTGATTAGACCAAGAATTAGAAAACCTATAGAGTTGTTCTTGAGATAAGTAGAGAATTTTGCTCTACACAGATCCAAGGTCTTCACACCCATATACATGAATGTTCTGACATTGATTGATCTATACTCCAGTTCCAGTATTTTCTTAAGTATAACAAGCTTGTTGAAGTAAACACAGATGTCCTAGACATTTTGACCTATTTCTTCAACACCTGGTTAATTTTCCTTTCAAGGAACACATTAGAAATAAGAAACCCTTCATTAGAGACCAGGGCATAAGATCCCAAACGTTGGAAACAACCAAAATTGATCTTGTTGATCTTCAATAATTTGTCACTTTCATGTCAAACCTCTGGAGTAGAGACCAGAGTATTTTCTTCTTGATCATCTTTTCTTTTGAACTCTTTTCTCCCAAATACACTTTGATGTGCTTTTATGAGTGGACTTGAGAAACTCCCAAGTATCTTGGGCCACAACACAAGTGATGTAGAGTTCTCACCAATTCCATAGATACTGAAGTTGATGATATCAAAGTGATAAAGATCCAACTCAAATATTTACCTTTCATCTCTTCAACACCAGGATTCTCCTATCGTGATAATTCTTCAAGATCTATTGTCCATAGATGGCTGGGATGATAATACTTCATCCTTCCAACAAGAATAGTAGTATCTAAAAAATACTCCTGAAGCTCACCCAATGGATCAGGGTGCCTGCTCTGATACCAATTGAAATTTCTGGTACAGGAAAAACATGTTAATACCGATGTCTTTACTTCATAATAATTTCAAGACAGATGTTACGACATTTGTCTCCAAATTGAACAGATTCATCAAGCTATGTTTGATACTGAAATAAAAATTGAAAAATGATAAATAACACATAGAAATGTTAACCCATTTCAGTGCAACAACACCTAATCTAGGGGCTATTAAGCCAGGAAGGAAATCTACTATCAATATTATTAGTTCAAAGCCTAAATAGTTTCAGTTTTTAACTTCTCGTCGAATCATTACCTAATGTAACTTCTGCCTAGAAGTTGACATCCAGACCTGGGAAATCGCCATCCCACAACCTAAATCACCTCAGCGATATCTGGCTGCCCCAATTTCTATGACTGTATCAAGAAACAACTCAACAAGAAAATCACACTTCCAATACAAAAACTCAACTCTTTTTCTTAAAAGCTTCAAGAGTGAGAATCAAAACTCAACTCATTACCTAAAGGCTTCTGAGTGAGAGCAAAATTTCTACCAAAAGTATCAGAAGATACAAGGGTGACAAACACCTACACGAGAGACTCGTAAACCTGCAACTCTAAGCTTCCCCTAATTTACAAAATCGTGAAAATTTAGTTTTACATTAGGTCAGATCTTCTCTTTAAATACACCTTTGCAGTCCATGGACTTCGAATTCTGTATCAAGATGTTTCTTGATCCACAAGCTGATTGATGTACCAAGTGTGTAGATAAATCTCCTTAAATCTTGGAACGCAATATCAAGTTTCCTAAATTGTCTTAACATCCAATTTTGGTAACTTGTATACAGTTGGACATACAAAATTTGTTCCAGATTAAATCTTCTTGACCTGTGAAATATACCGATATATATCCAAAGTAAATATCACAGAGTCAAATTAAATCTGTCAAGCTTTAAAACTGTGCTAATGTTCTGGTATGACATGTCACAACATTTGTTAGGACATCTTTCCTGAGCAACGTGTTAGAACATCTTCCTTGACATCTTTGCAGTAAACCATGTTTTAGCAAAATTATGCCAATCCTAAAACCATGGTACTAACATGCTTAATCCAACTAGAAAGAGACTTTTTTGCTCAAACGTGTAGGCGAGATACTTCTTTGCTTAAATTACTTGTTCAGGAATTTATACTCAAGCTTTCAAGCAAAAGACTTCTTGCTCAATCCTTCAAATCGAGACTTCCTGCCTAATCAACATGTTCAAGACTTCTGCTCAATAAACCGGATCGAGACTTCCTTGCCTATACCAACTTCCCAGGACTTCTTCTTAATCTCCTGATCGAGACTTCCTTGTGTATACCAACTATCTAGGACTTCTGCTAAAGTCCTCAGACAATAAACTTCCTTTTCTAAACCTTAGTTTAGGACTTCATGCTCAAGGATGAAAGCTAGAGACTCTGTATTCTCTTATCAAGAGACTTTGTTATTAACATTTGTGTTAGATTGTGTGCTTCCTAGTTAAGCATAGTCACAACGATTTTACACTTGGAGCATGATATAAGTTGAGTATATCCCAAGTGTATAAGAATGAATTCATCATTCTTTTTATCTTCTTCTTATGCACATATGATCTCCATTTGTTGTGCCTTGCTGTTTTGTTAATCTGTAGATCGTATTCACATGTTCTTTTATTTGATTCTCGTAGTCAATGTGAATATATCTTGTTGTGCTCTCTTAACACACAATAAACTTTCTGATTAGATTTCTTCTTCTTTTGTGTGTTACTCTAAATTATGTTCTCTGTCTGACACAATTTGTCTCTTAACTCTGATGGTGTGTTCTGGTATCACATTCTTGTGTACACAGTATTACACATGCATAACTTCTTCTTCAAATTTTTTCTCCATTTATAGAATCTGGAAATAGACCTGTTGAAGCTTGAAATCACTTATAATACAAGTAGTTGTTGAAGGTTGAATCTACTCATAGTTTAAGTAGCCGTTGAAGGTTTACACTATCAAAGTACAAGTAGCAGTTGGAAGTCTTTTGCTAGAACACATAAAGTGAAGTATAAGCATAAGTAGAATAAAGACGTTGAGAAGAGCAGAGTAGAGTCAACAAAATAGTCAAAGAGATGGGATCCTGACAATCTTACTTTCTTGAATAGACATAAAGTACACGTACGTTGCCACAAGATCCTTTTAAGATAACTTCTGACTAGAGACTTCTTGTAGACGTTTGTTGAAGCTTGAGTATAGTTATAATTATCTCCCATACCCAACTTTCTGATTCAGAGGCTTCTTATAGAGTTAGTTAAAGCTTAATCATAAGTTAAAGCATGTCTTAAGAACCTAGTTAGAGTGATACTACATAATCTTTGAGCTCACAGGTTCTGAGCTTGTCTTTATCAGAGTCTTGATCAGAACTAGTCTGGATGAATGCATTTTAGAGTTGTTGACTTGATATAGACAATAATTCTTTGAAGCAGAGACTTCAGAACCTTTGATGAAGCTTATTCAGAGGTTGTAGAATCATTTCCTATGACAACGCGAGATTGCTTCAAATGACCTCACTATTCAGATATTGCTGGTCTTTAGATTTTTAAATAAGTTTTAGCACAACATCTGAGAGACATGAGTCTGAGTTCTCCAGAGCATGAAAGCTTGGTTATGATCCTTCTGATTCATAACAACCTTGCATCTTTCTTGATGATCCTTTCAGGTGTTTAACTTGATTTATATCAAGGATAATGTCTTTTGATTTTGTACACTTGAAGAACCATTAGTAAAACCCTATTGTTTTTTAAATACTTTGTTATCATCAAAACCTTTTAAGAGTTTGAACAAATCATGTTCCAACAGTCCTAACATGTATCCTAGTATCTCAAAATGTTCTAATGAAAACTAGGGTATTATATTATTCAGTACTATTGTTATGACATTAAAAGTGATGTAACCATCGTGTGAGAGCATTCCCTCTAATGACAATGCATCAACTATCATTTTCTCATCTACTGGCGTGCACCATTTTTTGAAGTATTTTTCTATGCTAAGCATCCACTGATATTCATTGATTTCGTGATTAAACTCGAGAATTACCATATTTAAAATTGATTAAGCAGGTATGAGATCAAAGTTGAAAACACCAATGTAATGATTCAACAATCTATTACAGGTAACTAAGCAACATATTTTATAGTATTTAATTTCTCACTAAATTGATTGTATCAAATAATTAAAAATAAAAATAAGGAAATTCCATAAGAACAAGGTAAGATAGAAGAGAAATTGAAGGATAAAAAAATGATAAAAGGAAATGTGAAGAAGAACTATTAGAGGGAGGGAATCAAACTTTCAATTACATATTCAATACCTTCTTTCTATGCATTTCTTTTCTTATGTATGCGTTCTTCACTCTTTGATGTACACATTTCCTCCGATCATTACCCATACGCCTTTATAGTTATAACATGATGCCCTTATTTGCTAATATAATTTTCTCTACTAGGATCATTACATGTTCTTTGCATTTGGTGTTCATGTATAAATGATTATCATTAAAGAGTTAAGGTTTGACTTTGTGTCCTTCAATTCACGAGAACATTGTAGATGCTTATGTTACTAACTAGTATTATTGATTTTCTTAGTTAGTTTGTTGAACTTTATTAAACTACTATGAAATTATAATAATTTGACATAGTTTTAAACATATCATACTATTATTTATATGAATTTAGTTTTTGAAGATTATGAATTATGGTGTTTTGTTTGATTTTTTAAACAATCATACAATGTTTTAGTTTTATAAAGTTTGTTATATAATTTTGGTTGCAATATGATGTTCTTTAATACACAATATTATCCTTAAAAAAACAATACTATCTATTTTCTATATTGTTCACTCAATAGATATTTTTGGAACTAAGAGCATCACATTAGAATTCTTTCTCATGTAGTTGCATCTTATATATGGACCACCTTTTTGAGCATCTCATTCCTCTCTTAAACCCTTACAATTTCTTTTAAAAAGAACACTCTCTCAAGTTTAGTCACTTCCCTCAAGTTTCATCAATTCTTAAAACTATTTGAAGAAGTCTTTTGTCACCAAATTCATAGGATAAAACCCATGACATATGAACAAGTTGCTTTACCAAGACCACAATTTATGTGTGTAATTTTCATTTTATATTCTTTAAACAAAACATTTTTTTAAAAATTTTATTCACTTTTAATTATTTATATTTAGAAAATTCACATTAATTTCTCTAATTCCGTTATTCCAATTCTAATAAATATAACGGAAATTTAAAACCTGAACGTAACTTAGTTCAGTTCATTCGTTACATTCAAGTAAGGTTCCGGAAGAACTATCCAACTCATTTTCTATATATAAAAATATATAATATAATAAAAAATATTACTTTCTTAAAATAACAACTTTTTATTTATATAAAATAAAAAATATTATATTTTACAAACAAATACATTGCACATAAGCTAAAAAAAAACCTAATTTTTGAAAAAATACATCACTTGCGAACAAAATATTTTCTTATCTTGATAATATAATTTTTGATGAAAGTCGATCATCCTCTACACGCAACGATAAAAACTAATTCTTCAAATCGAATAAAACTACATCTAACACTATTGCGTGTTCCGAGTTTGGATCGTCTTAATAATATTTTTGATCAAAGAATAAATATTTCTTGTAAACATTTTTTCTTGTCTTAAAGATAAAAATATATTTTCTTTCCAATTTTGTATTTTACTACAAAAAAATTGTAAGAAAAGAAAATGATATGATGTTGTTGAGTATAAAATCATTCACCTCTCATCTCGCAGTCTCTTTCTCTCTCTCTTCCTATAAAACATTGGGATGAGTTTTCTCCTATCTCTCTCTACCTCCTCATAGTTTTGTTTTTGTACATAACACCAATCGATTTCATAACTCAATTTGCATTTTGATTTGATTCATAATCTAAATTAACAACAATTGGAAAAAAGAAGAAGAAAAGGGTGGGGAGGCATACCCAGATAATGAACCTGCCCTCTGTTCTTAATCTCATTGTGCCTCCCCTCAGATCTTAAGATTTTATCATCTGGGTCGTCTTCAATCGGTGGGTTTCTGCCAAATCTAGATTCAAGTTTTCATCTTTCTTCAATTGCCTGGATCTATCTATCTATCTCTGATTATTCTACTTTTTTTTTTCAGGATTGTTTTGTTCTTGCTTGGATTCATTGCTTGTTGTTTATCAAGGATCTGATTGTGCGTAATTGAATCCAGCAATATCTATAATTGCATCTATCTTATTACAGTTTTCGAGTTTGTCATCATCAAAGGTATTCTATTGTATTTATTTAAACCATTTGATGAATAATAATTCTGGAAGTTTTGATTTTTTGAAATTTGATATTGGCTATAGATGTGTGTAAGGAATTTGATTGGATTGGATCGGATAGAATTCTGTTTTGTTGATTGATGGTTTATAGGTTTGGATGTGATGCTGTTGATGCTACTTGCATTTGTGTTTTTTCTTAGCTTGTTGGATGATTGAAGTGTTTTCTTTTGCTTTGTGTGTAGATAAAATGCAATCAGATAGTGGCAAGTTATTTATCGGTGGAATATCGTGGGACACCAACGAAGAGCGACTCAGGGAGTATTTTAGTACTTATGGGGAGGTTAAGGAAGCTGTGATCATGAAGGATCGGACAACTGGGAGAGCACGTGGATTTGGTTTTGTTGTTTTCATTGATCCGGCTGTTGCAGATATTGTTATTCAGGAGAAGCACAACATCGATGGAAGGATGGTAATTTCTTGTCATGTCTACTCTTTTAAGTCTATGGATCGCATTTGGCATGATATTTATGTTGTCCTTTTGAATTATATGTCATTATGATTAGAATTATCACTTCCCATATAGCTGTTTATGAATAAGGTTTTAAATAACGGTCGTGAAAGCTTTCGCGGTTTGGGTTGGTACAAGTGTTGCAACACTGATTGCGTTTGCCGCGGTGTGAATTAACCGCCTTTTGATACCGTATTCTCCCGAACGATTCGTCTTTAACTGAAACTTATTAACCACTTGGGCCCGATCATATATCTGTTTATGATATTGAATTGTACATTGATTTGGCCGATCTGTTTTTGTTTTATGACTTTATTAGCTACATTTTAAAATTGACCAAGAGGGAGTAATTTTTTCCCATATACGTTGTGCTTTAATGTTATCTCCATTTGTCGCAGCCGTTTTTCGCGGTAACGAACTGTTTTTTAAAATCTTGTTCATGACATTGAATTGAATTGTTCCAGCTAGGATTCGAACTTGGGTTCTCCCAATCGATTCTTCTTTAAGAGAAACTCATTAACAACTTGGGCCCAATCATATAGTTGTTTATGATATTGAATCATACTTTGATTTGGCCGATTTGTTTTTGTTTTATGACTTTATTAGCTACATTTTAAAATTGTCCAAGAGGGAGTAATTTTTTCCCATATACGCTGTTCTCTTATGTTATCGCCTTTTGTCGCAGCTGTTTTTCGCGGTAACGGACTTTTCGCGGTAACTGACTATTTTTTAAAACCTTGTTTATGATACTGAATTGAATTGTTCCAGCTAGGATTCGAACTTGGGTTCTCCCAAACGATCATATAGTTGTTTATGATATTGAGTCGATTTGTTTTTTATGACTTTATAAGCTACATTTTAAAATTGTCCAAGAGGGAGTAATTTTTTTTCCATATACGTTGTTCTCTAATGTTATGTCCTTTTGTCGCAACTGTTTTCGCTGTAATGAGCCGTTTTTAATACCTTGTTAATGATAATGAATTTAATTGTACTTGCTAGGATTCGAACTTGGGTTCTCCCAAACGATCATCTTTAATAGAAACTCATTAACCACTTGGGCCGAATCATATAGTTGTTTATGATATCGAATTGTACTTTGATTTGGCGGATATGTTTTTGTTTTATGATTTCTTAGCTACATATTAAGATGGACCACGAGAAATTAATTTTTTACCATATACTTTATTCTCTAATGTTACCTCCTTTTATTTTTCATTATTATTTTCTCTTCTAAACATCCGATGTAAATGTTTGTATTTCTTTGATCTTTTTTTCCCTTTGTGACTAATAGTCGATACTCTTGCATCTTTTGTTAGGTTGAGGCGAAGAAAGCTGTTCCTAGAGATGATCAAAACGTACTGAGTAGAACCAGTGGCAGCATCCAAGGTTCTCCCGGTCAAGGTCGCACGAGAAAGATATTTGTTGGAGGCTTAGCTTCTACAGTGACAGAGAGTGACTTCAAGAAGTACTTTGATCAGTTTGGGACTATAACAGATGTTGTAGTAATGTACGATCACAACACTCAGAGGCCAAGAGGATTTGGGTTTATCACATACGATTCTGAAGAAGCTGTTGACCAGGTCCTACTTAAGACATTTCATGAATTGAACGGTAAAATGGTTGAGGTCAAGCGAGCAGTTCCTAAGGAGTTATCGCCTGGACCTACCCGCTCACCTCTCAGCGGATACAACTATGGTCTGAGTAGGGTTAATAGTTTCTTGAATGGCTTCAGTCAGGGGTATAGTCCGAGTGCTGTCGGAGGCTATGGACTTCAGATGGACGGTAGGTTCAGTCCGGTTGCTAGTGCTAGGAATGCATTTGCACCATTTGGCTCTGGTTATGGAATGGGTATGAATTTTGAGCCTGGTTTGAGTCCTGGATTTCGAGGGAATGCAAATTTCAATGGCAATCTTAGCTATGGGCGGGGCTTGAATCCGTACTTTATCGGAAACTCCAATAGGTTTGGCAATCCTGTTGGATATGAAAGTGGTAACGGAGGAAATAATTCTTTCTTCAGTTCCGTGACTCGGAATTTGTGGGGAAATGGAAGCCTTAACTACGGGACAAATTCTGCGAATTCCAATGCATACATTGGATCGGGAAGTGGAAATGTTGGAGGAAATGCATTTGGCAATACTGGAGTCAACTGGGGTTCTTCGCCGATATCTGGACACGGGGGAGGGAACAATGTGTCACCGGGTAGTGGCAACCTCGGATACGGAGGTGGCAACAACGGTTACGGATTGGGGACTGAAGGGTATGGAAGAAGCAGCGGTTCCTCTCTTGCACCAACATCTTCATACTCTACATCAAATGGTGGTGTTGATGGTTCTTTTGGTGATTTTTACAGCAATAGTTCGGTCTACGGGGACTCCACATGGCGATCTGCAAATTCTGAGCGAGATGGACCTGGCCCCTTCGGTTATGGACTCGGTGGTGCAGCTTCAGATGTTTCTGTCAAGACTTCTCCTGGTTATGTTGGTGGTTATACTGTTAATAAAAGGCAGCCAAATAGGGGTAAGACCGACATTCATTACTCATACTTATCTCAACTTCTTAGTCAATCAATTTAACTATTTCTACAAACCTAAAATAACTCGAGAAAACGTATAATTGTTACAATTTTGTTTGGATCTTTTTTGCAATAAAATATCAGACTCATTTAGTTTCGGTTGTTTTTTTCTCTTTGGTATTGTGGAAAACTTGTTATTGGGATTATAGTGTTAGGATTGATGCAATTGACTTGTAATATATGTTTTTATCTATTCATAATTAGTTGCCTTGTTTTGTCAATGCTGATAAACGTTTGTTTTTGTATCAGGAATTACTACATAGGATGACACGAACTTGTAGGCGAAGATAATCCAGTGAAGCAGGTGAATTGCGAAATTTTCACACCACTGTTGTTACTATATTTCGGTTTTTAAGACATAAGATGTTTGGTTTATCTAGAGCTAACTGAAGTGCCTGTTTTGAGGATTCAGATATAGAGATAGAGGTTACAAGGGAATGTTACGGCTTGAGTTTTTTGAGTTATTATTATTATTTAGGTTTTGGGTTTTTGGGATTTGAGTGAGATGTAAAATCTTATTGCGGGATGATATAGAGGAAGTGTATCATGCATGAGGAAGCAATATAAAAAACATGAAAAACTTTTCTTTTCTTTTCGGGTAGTTTTTTGCATGTAATGTCCTGCAAAGTTGTTCGTTCTACTCAGAAATTGTTTGTTCCTTCAACCTTTTGGTTTGATTTTAGCATATTGTATCAGAGGATTTTGTTGATTTACTAGTGTGATACATTGATGGGATACCCTTATCGGTCCGTGAATAAGTTACCAATATATTTTGATTAATTTTTTTGAATGCGAATATTTTAGGCTACATATTCAAACTTAACAGTTTATGATGATTTGCACTATGCTCAATGTTTGCAAAGTCATAGGTGAAATCTAGAACTAAGTTCATTCTTATTTAACTAAATTGTTTACATAGATTAGAATAGCACCAACACCGCTGGAAAAAGGTGTGTCTGTGTCTGAAACTTGACACGGACACTTGTGATTATGTTTAATTTATTTATTTTTTCAAATTATTACCAGTGTCAATGTCTGTGTTGTGTTTTTGGTGTATGTGCTTTATAGGATCTTAGTAGTCAACATGTTTGGTGGCTTATTGTGTTTTGGTTTAAGAATAGTTTGGTGTTGGTTTTCATTCAAAATGCTTGGAAAAGCAGAAAGTAGATATTCTCTGAAATCTGATAGATATCCTTAATATTTCTAGTACTTTATAATATTTTACTAAATTGAGATTAACATGTATGCTGAATAGTTAGATTATATTCTAATTGCTCAAGTATTTGTCAAACATTTTCTCTCTCAAAGCATCATTCAACTCAAAACAGAATCTGATACTTGTTCTGTTTTTGGAAAAAAAGAAAAGATTCTTGCTGCCATTTGTTTTTGCTGGTTTTGGAATGTACTTACATAGACCAGAAGGCAAAGGGAAACAAACTTTTTAACTTTTATCCTCCATTTCCTTCATTTGAGTAGTTTCTTACCTCAGATTGTTTTTATCCAGTTTGCAAGTATTTAGACTTTTCAGAGTAGTTTGCTTAATATTGTTCTATAAAAGGTATTACATTGGCTATTTGTGAGTGGTTTTTGGTCTAGGTTGTTGATAGCGAGCTATAGCACCGCTACTTAGCGTAGCAGCACGGTTACACTATTGGCCTACGAAACACTATTGATGATAGTGGTCATAGCGTCGGCTAATAGCGCTTTTGTAGCGGTGCTATGGAAGCGCAATAGCCGTGCCTTTGCATATTGATGGCTGCTATTCTTTTATAGTTCTCCTTTGCTTCTTCATTGTTTGCCTCTGCTGCGTCGTTTTCTTTTGATTCTTAATTTTTTTTGCCTCTTCTTTTTATTCTGTTTCAGTCATACAACCATTATCATGTTTGCCTTTTTATGTTTCTCTCTTGATAACCATTAAAAATCGAACTTTTTGTGAGCACCCTTCAACATGAGGAATAACACGACTTAAAAAGCATTAGTGTTAGAAAAACAACCAATATAGAAGATTAAAAATAAACAAAAATAAAAAAACAATGAACTCGATTGATCTTTGTTAATGTAATTCGACCAATGATGCCTATCTTCGCAACTAAATCGTAACTATAGTTTCCTTTGATTTATGTCATATTAATTAATTAGGATTCTAGTGTTACAAGTCA
Source organism: Vicia villosa (assembly GCF_029867415.1). Lineage (NCBI taxonomy): Eukaryota > Viridiplantae > Streptophyta > Magnoliopsida > Fabales > Fabaceae > Vicia > Vicia villosa. The sequence goes on along the minus strand of NC_081186.1, from coordinate 88,404,452 downwards.
TATATATAGTATTAGGGTTCAATTTACCTAAATCATAATCCCTAATTACCCTCAAACAGTTATCTCTACCCATAATCATCTAAACCATATGATCTATACTCAAAATCTCATAATAATCTCAACAATATGAGTTATACTCAACAATCTTCACCTCGGTGAATATCATAGCCATATGAAGACTTGTTGCATGACTATTCATCCTGGGAACTGGGGAAGTACATCTCCTACTTAACATTAAGAAACATGTATTAAATTTAAGTAATGTTTGAACTTGTCATCGGTGATTGTCTTGGTCAACATATCAGCGGCATTCTCTAAAGTATGAATTTTTTCAAGTAATATCTATCATGATGCAAGTAAATATTTGATCTTGCGAAACCAGTCATCTATATGCTTGGTATTGGCTTGATACATCTTATTGTTTCCTAAATAAATGAAACTCTAATTATCATAACGCAATCGAACTCCACCTTGCTTAACACCCAATTCTTTCACCAGTCCTGTAAGCCATAAGGCTTCTTTGACAACTTCACTTGATGCCCTGTATTCTACTTCAGTTGTCAACATGACCACTATGAATTGAACTGAGAATTTCCATCAAGTAGGTCCTTTTGCTAAAGTAAAGATATACCATGTGGTAGACCACCTATCATCCATATCTCCAACATAACATTAATCAACATATCCTACAACTCCGGTATCACCCTATTCACTGCTAAAAATGATACCATAACTCATAATACCCTTTAAGTACTTGAAAATCCACTTGACTTCTTTCCAATGACGTTTTTCTAGTTTGGACATAAACTTACAAACTAGACTTACAACTTGTATCAAATCTAGTCTAGTAGAGATCATAACATGCATTAAAAAACCAACATCATTGTAAAAGCCCTTTGACATATACTCAAAGTTTGTATCTGTCTTTAGACACTGATCCAATGAAAGCTTCAAGTGATTTGCCAATGGAGTACTCATAGTCTTCAAATTACTCATATCAAACTTGTCTAACACCTTTTCAACATATCTTTTCTGAGATATTCATAATTTTCTAGGACTTATATCCTTGTAAATTTTCACATTGTAGTGTTTTATTTTTGGATGCCCTAAGTCAGGGCGCCCTTGCCCAGGAGGCGCGTCGCTCGGGCGAAACCCGGAGACCCGCCAAGAGAAAATTCTTATGTGCGAGCCAAGAAATAAGGAGTCTCCGCTTACTTTTGAAATACATGTGGTCAACAAATTCCCCAGAGAAGAAGGGAACGACTGATGCCAATAAGGGTGACTCAAACTCTAGGTCATAAAGATCTCTATAAATACCCCTCATCTCAAGGAGACCGGGCAAACCTCAAGTTATACACATTCTTAACACCCTAAAGGGCACAAAAATCACTATCGTCTTAACATACAACCACTAGTGATTGTACATTTTCTACCAAGCCTTACTCGTCATCAATAGGGCCTCTCACCGGGGGCCCCCACTGTGGGACCCCAAATAAAACTAACCTGGGCACACATTCTTCTATCACCATCACCCTTCTTAATGTTACCCTTCGCTCCTACATTCATCCACTATCAACTATGGTCAATAGGAGAACTTCATCCCTTATGCCAGAACCCAGAAGGTACCAGCGGTAAAAGTGATGTCGATGCCTCGGTGAAGATGCGTGTTGCCATGACAAATTACGCCGCCATAACCAGACGTTAGAAGAAGATGTCCACAACATCATACAACACCAACAAGATCCCAACCTCCTAAAGGAAATAAAATTGTTGGACCCCTAACCACTCTCATGCGAGACATGGGGGACACCTGTCTCTGAAGGTTTCAAACCTCATTCCTCAGCCAAGTTTGATGGGTGCACCGATCCCTACGAACACGTTGCCTCCATCAATACATAAATGACCATCATATGAGCTCCTGACTCTTTGAAGTGAAAACTGCTATTTGACACCTTTAGAGAGGCCGCCCTCAAATGGTTTATGGGTTTGACCCGTACATCTATCAACAGTTACCAGGAACTGGTAAAGAAGTCGGTGCATAATTTGGCCACCAGCCACCACAGAAAGATATCCACTACCAATTTATTTAATATACGCCAGGGTTCGTCAGAATCGCTGAGGGACTATCTCGCCCTCTTCAACGAGGCCATCATCAGGGTCGTCCCACCAAACCAAAAAAATGTTTGTGGGGGCGTTCCAAAACTGACTTATGGTGGGACACTGACAGGACTGCAAGTGCATGAGTTTGTCGATTTTAGTATACAAGATATCGAATCCCGCAGAGACCAATTGACAAGTATCATTCTCTACTACTACGCTGTTTATCTACGGTGTTGCGAATTGATTTTGTTCGCGGAAAAAATGTTTATAATATAACATGAGACCAGAACGAGATTCTCGTTGACGGTTGGTACTCACAAAATCATATTTTATAATTATAATGAGAAAATATTTTTTTAAAAAAATGATTCAATTAAAGGTACCGTCCGCTTTCGCCGTTACAATAACAAATTTTAAACTTGTAATCCAATCGTCCGATTTTGCGTGTACGAGTCACAGTTACAACTTCGAAATCCCGTTTGGAAAATAATAAGTTTTTACTTGAATAGTTATTTTTAATAAAAAATTAAGGTATTGTCCGCTTTCGCGTGCCCGGTACTAAATTTTAAACATATAACATCCGCTTCTGCGTGTCCGCTTATAGTTTAAAATACTGTTTCGAAAATCAAAATTTTTTAAATTAATTAAAAAATGCTTTCACTGTATTTTAAAATCAATTTATGAATTTTCTACAGTTAGATATTGTTTTCATTCTTTCGAATTAAAATTGGTATTCCAGTGTTTTAAATGGCAAACACATAAATTTCATACTTGAAAATAATTCTTGTTACAATTGCTAATTATACAATTTATTAGAGTACCGTCAGTATGACGATTCTCGTATTTCGAGCTCGGGTGATTTAAGCTGACATGTTAAAAACGGTAAAAATAAAGCATGTAAAACATCAAATAAAGCATACAAAACAATAGTAGTAAAAGAAAAACAATAAAATATAGAACATGTATAACAATAACTTTGAATTTAAGAAACTGTTCCAAATAGATACTTTAATTATGGTACACATATGAAATATGAGTTAATACTCAACAACTCGTAATAATCTTAACAATATGAGCTATACTCAACAATCTATAATCATCTCAAGAATATGAACCATACTCAACAATCTCCAACTTGATGAATATCAAACTCATATGAAGACTTCCCGCAATTAGAGAAGTACATCTCCTGCTTAACATTGAGAAACATGTAACAAGTTCAAACAATGCCTAAACTTGTCACTGATGATTGGCTTGGTCAATATATTAGTTGCATTCTCCAAAGTATGAAGTGGCGAGGAATGGACAACGGCGATCTTATATCTATATCGAGACATTGAGTTCAGAAGCATTTGTGTGATAAGTCAAGAGGCTAGACAATGCAAATTTACATTGGAGCAATTTTATTAGTGTATACCGCGAGCTAATGTATTTTCCGTTTGTATCTAAGGATCTATTTATAACTTACTTTAGTAAAGGGTGTAGCTAATTTCCTCTGCGTAGGCGGGAGGCACTCTCACTTTTCTAAAAAATATTTAAAATTATACTAGGTGGTTATCGAAGAAGCTAAATCCTACCAAAGAACTCGGATTTTCAGCAAAAGGGCATTAGATATTATGATCAAAAGATACTGGGATATCACTCCAATTAACAAAGAAGAATAGCTCCAACTTATAACTCAAAGAGGGAAAAGTTGATTGATCTCGTTCAGGTACAAAAACCTGATAAGAGACTTACTCTCCAACAAAAGCAATGGCCGAGAACAACAAGACCTCCACGAGGGGTGCTTTAACCCAAGGCCTCCACTGAGGGGCATTTTAACCTAAGACCTCCACCGAGGGCGCTTTAATCCAAAACCTCCACCAGAGACGCTTTAATCCAATATCTCCACCGGGGACGCTTTAACCCAGTACCTCCACTAAGGGCGTTTAACCCAAGACCTCCACTAGGGGTGATTTGACCCAACACCTCCATCGGCCCAAGAACTCCACCGGGGGCTCTGTAACCCAAGAGATATGAGGGGTGGTTATCAATATATGCAGGGTATGCATCAAGCATGAGGATTTTTAAAATAAGAGATATGAGGATTAAATATTAAACATTAGATTTGATTAATGGTGTTGATAAGTCACATGTAAGCACAGACAATAAATGTTCATCAAAACCATTTATCAAATTGAATAGTTAGCATTTAATCATCTTATCTTTTATTTTAAAAATCTTCCTACTTGATGTATGTGTGTGTAGTACAGACCTACGTTAATAAACGATGAAATTTATAGATTTTTCAAGTTAATTGATTTTAAAATATAATATAGACTTTATAAATAAAGAGAAAATATAAATGAAAAACATATTTAAGAAAACAATGCACACGTCTTTTTATAAATAAAGAAAAGGATACTTCCTTTAATCTTATATATAAAAACGTTGATTTTTTAGACTTATCGAATAATCAATTTATTTTAAATATATTGATTACTCAATAAATATAAAAAAATAATTTTTTTAATATAAATAAGACAAGAGAGAGTATAAGATAAGTAAAAATTTTAAAAATATATATAAAAATTAATATAAAATATCTTATATATATATATATATATATATATATATATATATATATATATATATATATATATATATATATATATATATATATATATATATAAACAGAAAGATTAAAAGAATTTTGTATAACCTTAAATTATCTTATAAAAAATTATATTATAATTACTTTTCAATCAATTTAGTCTATAATATTACAAAATCAATATAAAATATAGAAATAAATATAAAATATTTCTATGCTCTATATATAAATAAAAAGATTTAAAACATTGTATAAGCATAATTTATCTTATGGAAATAATATATTATAATTATTTCCCAATTAAGTTATAGTCTATAATATTATTTTATAAAGTTAATTAATTGAATTTAAAAATACTACATTAAATATTTTTTTCTGTCACATTTGTTAATCTGAAAATATAATCCTCAATATGTAAAAATTATTATTAATTAAGATAAAATGTAACCTTTTCTTCAAAGGAAAATATGAAAGATAAAATGTAACTTAAGAAAACAAAATATATAAAATAATATTAAATCCTAAAATTTGAAGTTTCTTCTAGGTTAAGTTTCCTAGCTTTATCTTAAAAAATATTATCCCATTTTTCATATATGATAAACTATTTACAATAACTTCTTAATTAAGTTATACATAATCTTCTTTTACAAAATCAATAGTACGAATTTAGTGTATTTCAACAAATACTACTTTCTTTATATTTTTCATAATTTTTAAAATCTGGCCTCCTTATTTCTGAGTCAAAAGAAATAAATTTTTCACTTCAAAATTCTAAACAAATAAGATAAATAATATTAAAAAAAAATCCAATTGATATAAAATTCAAATATTTTAAATTACTTTTAAATTAAGCTTCTTAGCTTTATATTAAAAATAAAAATAAAATATTTTATACAATTAATTTAATTATGTAGAAAAATTATTTAATAGTAACTTTCATGTGTTGAATTTTAAAAATTCCAATAAATGTTTGTTTTTAGTTTTTTATTTGCAATTTTTTTATTCTACTTTTTCTAAATTGAAAAATGAGATCCTTGTTTAAAAACTATAAACATTTAAATTAAATAATATTAAAAAATTATTTAAATTTATAAAAAATTCAAATGTTTTAAGTTTTCAGAAAAATTATTTAAATTTATAAAAAAGGAAAAAAATAATTTTAAAAATACTTTATGATGATGTCTTACTTTTTATAGAAAGTATTTTAAAATAACTTTCAATTTAGTTTTCAGAAAAACAGTATTCACTAAAGTTAAGGAAAAAAATTCTTATAAATTCAATGCTTTGCAACAATGATTTTTTGATTCAATCTCATATATCAATTTGATTGCTACTTAAAACTGTAGTTTGAAATCAAAACTCGCCGGCAGAATTTAAATGGAGAAACGTGTGGATCTAATTTCGCCAGATGAGAAGGTAAATATAAGAAGCCAATTACATATACCTGACGATCTTTTCTTCTCTATTTTATCCAAACTGCCTATTAAATCTTTAAAGCGATTTGGTTGTATATGCAAATCATGGTCCCTCTTGTTTGATAATTCTTGTTTCATGAGTATGTATCACAACAACTTTTTAACAAAAGATCATTCTTATTACGACGATACATCTCTCTTGCTACATCAAACTAATACTCCATGGGATGGTTATCTTTACGACGATACATTTGAGTTGTATTATATATTTGGAAAAACACGTGAGAATATGGTTCAAGTTGATTGGCCAAATGTCAAATTAAATAGTGTATTTATGAATAGAGAGTATGATTCAGCTGGTTTTAATATTTTAGGTTCTGGCAGTGTTAATGGAATTTTTTGTCTAATTTGTGTACGTGAACACAATATTATTTTGTGGAACCCATCCACTAAAGAATTTAAGATCATCCCTGAAAATCTTTTTCGATTTGGACCCAGTTGGTTTGTTTGGAATTTCCATCGTGGATTTGGTTATGATTGTGTTCGAAATGATTATAAAGTAATGTGCTATGGACAAGTTATAGAAGATACCGATGGTGATGGTGATGGTGATGGTGATGGTGATGGTGATGGTGATGGTGATGTTGATGTTGATGTGCAGCCAAGAGAAGATATATCTTATAAGTCATATATATGGGAGATATATAGTTTAAAAAGCAACTCTTGGAAAATATTTGATGTTAATATGAAGTATAGAAATATGAATTCTGAACAAGTCTATGTATGTGGACTCAGTCACTGGTTATGTGAATCTCAAACATATAATGAAACATATTTGTTGTCATTTGATTGGAGCAATGAAGTTTTTCTTACAACAAATGTACCGTCAGATATAGATGGTAATTTTGAAGAATATCAAGTGCGGAGACATTTAGTGCTATTAAATGGATCTATTGCTTTCATATCAAATCATAAAGACTCGGCTACTTTTCACATTACGGTATTGGGTGAGCTCGGTATAGAGAAATCATGGACTAAACTCTTCGTTCTAGGACCTTTGCCTTGCCTTGACCATCCAATAGGTGCTGGAAAAAATAGTTATATGTTGTTTAGAAAATTTGATGGTGGACTAGTTTGGTTGGATTTAAACACTCAGATAATTGAGGACCTTGGTATTATAGCAAATAGACTTTCTTGTAAGATAATAATTCATAAAGAAAACCTTCTACCTTTAGAAAGAATAGACATTTAATTTTTCTTCCATAATATTTGAGATTTTATCTTGTATTCAAAGTGGTATTTTAGTAGTAGATTTCTGTTGTAGAGAAGAATGACAATAAAATTATATGATTTCACTTTTGTTTAATGAAAAACCTTTCTTATTTTACTGTTCCACCCGCCCTAACATTACTCTCTCTTTGAAATTATTTATTTCTCTAATGTGTGATGGAAGAGGGATCAAATTACACCTGAAGAGTTACACCACAAGTTACATTCGTTCGATAATTTTATTTTAAATATATATATTTTTAAAATCAACAGTTTGATTGAAATATACTATCATATAGATCATATCTATAAAGTTTGAGATTAATATATAATAATTTACTATGTAATTGAATTATATCAAAATTTATATTATATGAAAATTCATTTTAACGTTAATATTCAGATATCTTAGTGGTATAGTAATAACTATTTGTAAAATGCTTGACCAGAGAATAATAGACTAAAATAAATCATTTTCATTAATAATTTGATTTTGTTAGAAAATGTAGTGAAAATGAAATTTCAAGATTCTTAAAAAATAGATTTAAGCTTTTACCGAATTGGCTTTTTATTTTGCTTTATGCTAATTGATTAAAGAAGCATGATAATTGACATGTTGCCGCTATAAATGAAAAAGTAGGAAAATATGATACATGTGTTTTATAGTTGAAATTATTATAGGCAACCTTATTATTCAATTGCAAGAGGCTGATCACACAGTTGAAACGTGGGCTCCGAATCATATGGCAGTAGCAACTCTAACTTAGCACTAAGACTTAACTCCATGGAAATAGTTTTTCTACAAGCTCAAACACCGACAGAATCCACATTGAAAGATCAACTGATGTGAAAGTTCTCAACACAAATATGAATTGTGACCCTAGACATGGAATAAGTGTTGGAAGTTTAGAAAAGTATTCGAATGAAGAAGACAAATAACAGTTCAAAATGTGAATTGTGGAAGTGTTGGAAGTTTAGGAAAGTATACATATGATGAAGAAGTTGTTGAACATGTTCTAATCAAGAATTGCACTGTGACAAATATTGATAATGATGTGAGGATCAAGACTTGCCTAGTGCTCAAGGAACTTGTCCTATTACTAGCATGCATTTTGAAGATATTTCTATGATTAATGTACTAAACCCAGTGGTAGTTGCCCTTGGAATCAACGTTCAAAAGAGGTATATTTCATCAAATGCAAAGCCTATTCTTTACATGAATGGTACCTAATTGCAAATCTTTAGCAGCAGTAGCAGCTTAGAGCATTCGGTGGACAGTGTTCTGCATTCTAAATTTCTATTTTCCTAAGTCCATAGATACACAAGCCATGCTTGCAAAAAGTGATTATGAGGACTATTTCAAGTCCCTAGTTAAATAAATAGAATGTTTTCAAGTACAAACATACTCCTTTTATCTAATTACTCTCAAAATATTGAAATGCTAAAATCGAATGAAAATCTTAATTGCAACTGTCACACAGCTTTCAAAACCTGTTATAAATATAATGAAGGACAGAACAGCACTACCAAAATGTATAACAATCCATCCTTAATAATACAACCTTCCAAATTTTAAATACTCCTAAACTACAAAAAGCATTCAAGATAAACTGTATATCAATCCATCCTTGCTAATACAACCTTCCAAAATTTAAATACTCCTAAACTACAAAGAGCATTGAAGCTCATTATATAGTAAAAAGAAACAAAATATCCATCTTAAGGGTCCGAGTCGACATTGCATTATATCAGGCCCCGGATTGAGGTTGGTTCCTGCTGTATTTCTCGTATCTTCGAGAGACACCTTCGTGAGCTAAGGTGTCCCATAACTACAAAATAGTTAGATATTAGTATCAATTTCAAAGAGGGAACTATTTAGAATACCAAAGTTAAAGGTCATCTTTTCTTTTCACTTACTTCTATTTTTCCCTTTGAGCCTCCTATTGCCAACAAGAATGGATTGTCCTCTGCAAAAGAGATAGAAAAGACAGACCCCTAACAAACACCAGAAAAAAGGAGAGCGAGAAAACTCGTCAGTGCCAATTCAACAAGACACAGGATGAATCATCAAATATTTTACGGGCTTACAGCTTTTGGTTCTTTGGTTGCGACACAAGATGGTTGGTTGTTGGACAAATCCCATAGTTTTACCTGTGACAAACAATGGAAGTAAACTTAGATGAATACCAATCTGCAGCGCACGGTATGCAGGAAAACAACAAATTTGACATCACTATTACCGTTTTATCCGTGGATCCGGTAGCAAGAAGCTGCATATGGTCATGTCAACAAGGAAGGGTCAAATTAAAGTAAATAATAAGACGGTAATATCACCAAAGTTTTGAAGATACATACATTAGGTGCTGACATATTATAGGCTAGTGAGGTAACAGATTTGTCGTGTGCATGAAGTGTAAAAGTAGCACTCTGCTCAGATGTGGCATTGGACATGGCATTCCGGACATCATAACACTTGATTGTACCATCTTCAAGACTCACCTAACAGGACAATTAAACCATGATTAGTGAACATTCATCTAACAGAAAAAGAATTGGTTAATAAATTTTAAAAAAATAACATAAGTGGAAGTTAGTATAATATCTTTATCAGAAAAGGGAAAAGAAGCTAGTTTGTTTAATTTATCAGATATGTAAAGTAAAATTAGTTCACAAGGGACAGAAATAATCATAACGCACCGCAAAAAGGTTCTCAGCGTGTGGATCCCATGCCAAGCTCTCTACATCAGCACCGACTGACCACGTACAGCCTGAATGCGACGGATTCCTTACATCCTTCTGCAAGTTTAATATAACTAAAACCATTCAATAGCTGAAATTTTAAACTAAAAATAACACTTTTGAAGTTTCATCTTATTCACTTGAAAACAGAAATGTATTTTTTAGCATTTGGATATGCAAACAAAGAGTAAAGTATAATAGGTAATCAGTACTAAATATAAAAGTCAATTAACAAGGAAACATAGGATCATTACCAAGGTAACTGTATGATCAAATGAGCCACTAAGAAGAACATGTTGTCTATGATGATTCCAAGCAACTGCTTGAACCTGTGAGGATAGTTGAAAGGCATCAAGGAAAACATTGACTCAAACCATTTGAATTATTCAACGACCGGAATTTATAGAATATGTCCCATCTTTAGCCTTATCAACGATATGCATTGTAAATTGATTCTTACCTTGTCAGTGTGATGCTCCATTGTAAGAGTACACTTTCCAGCGACGACGTCCCAAATTTTTACGCTCTTGTCAGCACTAGCACTTGCAAGTAGATTTCTGTAATTTTTAAGAATATTTGTCAAACTCTAGGTTTCAGGAAAGAGAGATAAAAAATTGTAAATAAAATCATTATGTTCCCAAAAAGCAGAGAGCAGAGAAAATAAAGCAGAATCCAAATCTAACAAACCTGAACTCCTTGTTCCAAGCAAGACCAAGTACTGAGCTAGTGTGACTGTCCTCTCTGTATTTTATTGATTTCTTTTACGAAACAACTTGCAGAATCAGTTCAAGAGATTCATATGATAGCTTGAAATCAAATTTTAATAAAAAGAAATGGCTAATATATTTGTTTTAAATCTAAAAGGATTAAATGCAATATTAATGAGAGGAGGTTTCCATTAGTTGTGAGTAAATCAAGCTTAGAAGGCTTCTGTTGGCACATGCATGGTATAAGAAACTATAATCAAACTACATTAAAAAATGTGGGAAGTTGGCAAATAGAAGCTTTGATCCTCATATGCATATGACATCTCTATCTTAAGTTCCATATAATGCTATTCACAATCTAAAAGTTGTTATAAAATCCATAAATCACTAAAATATAGATAGATAGACGGGCAACAGAATTTAAATTTTCACACAGCAGACCATACAAACAGAATATCATATGTGACTTAATAATTTTGTCACAATTTAGTAACCAGCAAATCCAAAACAAAAGAGGTAACCAAATAATTTTATGCTGATTGATTAACACAATGTTTAACAAACCTTTTTCCCATTTTTCCCCGTTTTGCTTGACTCTATGCCACCCAACGCCACACATGGTTCTACCTCATCAATCTGAGAACAAAAAAAAATTACAACATATTTTGCACCCAAAAAAAACTCCATTTAAGCTTAGGAGGTTTTGGATAGTGCAGCAACATTTATACACTTACAACATCAAGATCCCAAATTTCTATGGATGGTCCCATTGAACCAACAGCCAAGAAGTTTCCTGTTATCATAACGAAACAATTTTAAGATAGTAAGATAATGTAAAGGTTGAATCTTAAACATAAATTGCAATAACCTAGAAAGACCGAATAGCCAAAAACATTACAAACCATCTATCTACACATATGAAGCAAAAAACTCATAGGGTTTGAACCTTTTTCTCCTCCTTTAAGGGGACAATCCAGCCAAGCCGTGCAGAGTGGAAATTCCGGAATAATGATATCATGGTGAATATACAAGTTCATATCACGGGTATTGGCATCTTCAAGTATCCAAACCTGCCAGAGCCAACAAGCGTGTGATAAATCTAAAAAGTAAAAGTAAAAATAAGACCTAAAAGCGTGTGATAACAAATTAGTCCTACAAGTGTTTTTTAACAAGTTAATTCTCTTAGTATGTATGTTTACATTGTTAACCTTTTAAACACATTCCTCGCAAAAAAAAAAAACAAAAATGTTCAATATTTACACTACATGATGGGAGTTAAGTTGTTAGTTCATCATAATGTACAAACAAGATGTCCAGAAATTAAGTCCCGTAATCGGTCTAAATGTTCTAAAACTATGTCTACATTCATCAAGACACTTATATCCTTTGAAATTTTGGTAACAAATTAAGGCACCAATCGTAAAGGTTGAGAATGTACATGTAGGATGGACTAAACATATTGCTCTAGTCACATAATGTATATAATGTACAACTAACTTACTTCGAGGAAATTGACATCGTCTTCGGTACGTGCGCATACAACAACAGAATCAGTTGGATTAATAACCATGTCTTCAAGATCTTCAGAATCATACTCTTCCTAAACAACATATAAATGATACAAAATCAGTAAACAGATCAAATTAGCCTAAAAAAACATTAAAATATTTGAATTCATCTCACTTTCTTATCTTTGATATATGGATCCATTTCATTACTCTGATAATAAAGATCTGAACTGAACAACTCAAAACCTAACATCAAAAAAAAAAAAAAAACATAAATAATTAGGTTTGTGAATTAATGGAAAAACATAGATAGATAGATAAAAGGACACCTTTGTCATCTTCTTCATCATAGGTTTCCATGTTGAGCTCTTGCAAGGCGAGGGTAATTTCGTCAGTATTTTCCTTGGATGGTTTAGCAATTGCATCAGCTACTGTTAAAGCGTGTGCGACTTCATCGTTGTTTTTGTCAGTGTCTTCTTCCATATCATTCTCTTCATCCACACTGCAATAATATACATAACAGAATGTTGATGTCAATAATAATTAAGGGTTGATTATTGATGGTGGATGAAAAGGAACGAACTCATGCGTGTTGGAGATGATTTTTTCGATTTCCTCTTTGGAAGGAAGCTCGGCGAAAACAGGTTCGGCTTTGAAGACTCCTTTGGGAATCCATGAAATTGCGGCGATCATGGCTCTCTCGTTCTACGGCCAAACCGAAACAGAGGAGTGAAAGCTAGCGGTGGCTGGCGGCGGAAAACCAACAGTGTGACCAACAACAAATGAAGCTAAACCCTTTTTTTGATTAATATTTCATTATTTATGAAAAAAAATACAAATTTCATTTTTATAAATATATAAATATAAATTTGTATTTCTTTATGGAAATTTCTTAATACAACTTTGTAGGGATGAAATAAACCTCTTAATACATCTTCGAACACATCTAAAATTAATTTCTAATGAATTTCAGAAATATATCTCTGAAACCACCTTGTTTACACATTATTATTATTTAAACGTTGGATTAAAACATTAAGTGGTATTGTCTTATATGCATATCCGAAAATATTGTTGTTATATCAACCTGCTGCATGATCACCCCTACCGCTATTTCATTCTCTTCATTTTTTCCTATAATCAAAACATACCACAAAACTTCAACCATTTTCAATCATCTTTTCGTCTCTAAACCAAATTTCAAATGTTTTATCATATCAAATAGAGCATAGAAAGCTGCAATTTAAGGTAAAATTTTCTCGTTTCATCTCTCATTTCCTTGCATTGTTCCAGAGTTTTGGATGAAAAAATAGCGTCATTTCAAATATGCATGTGCGAAACGCGCCTACTATATTTTGGATGTGCATATCTAAAACTTGCCATGTTACAGAAACACAATTTAACAGATTTTTTGTTTTTGCCTGTTTTAAATATGGTGCATCCCGACATGTTTCCCAAAGCTGTTGTAAGAGTTTCAGACAAGGTGAATGACGATGTTAAGCCGGATGAGGTGAAGGACGGCGTTAAAACGATTGATGTCGAGATAGATGTTTGGCAACAATTTATAAATGATCAAATTTTTAGTGCTCGTCAACATATGCTTGAATGGGTCCGAATGATAGCTAGCAAACCCGAGTTTGGCATTGTGATTGGAAGGTTCGACAATGGTATTAATAGAAGGCAAGCATTTGTAACGATGAGATGTGAGAGAAGTGAAAAATATGTTCCAAAAAATCGGAAGTTAAAACATGATGACACCAGATCGAGAAAATGTGAGTGTCCGTTTAAATTGCGCAGATAATGTAGGGTGGATGATATCTGGTGGTTTAATATCATTTATGGTATACATAACCATGCGTTGGACACCAAACTACAAGGTCATCCAATTGTATGTCAGCTTAAGCTGGAGGAGAAGGAAATTATTTCGGAAATGTCAATAATCAAAGTTGCACCGAGAAACAAACTTGTCAATTTGAAACAGAAAAGACCTCCAAAACAATCTTCATTTAAAAAAAAAGGGTTACTTCAGATATGTCTATCCGAAACCCCCTATTTTTGTAAAAATGGTGAATTCGGAGGTAATAATTGAACATGCCCTGGTAGCAGGACAAGAATTCTTGGGTCTGAATTGCTCCAAATCTTCTATAAATTGGGTCTTTAAACCATTTTTTCAACATCACACACCACAAACAGAGATGAGCCAAACATATCATCACCTTGCTTTTGTCTACTTCAGTGGTGAGATGTCGCCACGTCAATTTAGGTTATCCGAGGACACGCATCTCGCCAAACTGATTACCATACTGAATTCACTCCTACAATATCCAGAAAATCAAAAGGTGGTCAAGCTCGAGTATCGTTCACCCTCACTTAACATTGAAGGAAAGATAAAGTTCACCCAATTTGCACTGAAAACGAATGACAATTTAAAGGTTATGTGGGGTACTTTTCTCCGATACTTTACTAAGGGTCCGATTGAAGTCGATGCGAAACTTCAAATATCATAAAAAAAATGTTATCAAAATGTTGCAACGTCTTCAACTACCCATTTATAATAAAATATAATAATTTTTTGTTTCGCTATCTATGTAATTTCGACTATCTATGTTAAATTTATGTTTCAAAATTTTTGCTTCTGTTAGATAGTCAATGTTATTTTTAATATGTGTCTATAAGCTACTATTTAATTCTTTTAGATATGCATTAAAAAATTAAAATGTTATAAATTTAAAAAATGCAGGAAGCCTAAGAACCCATAAAAGTGCATTAAGAAAATATCCCTTTTTATATCAGATATGAAAACGTTGGGCCTCTAAGCAGCCCAATTTCCCGATCCAATCCAAACCTCCTAAAACCTCTTCTTCATCCCGCGCAGTGTCTTTCCTCTCCAGTCTCCACTCCGTCACAATCACCGTCACCGTGAGTCCTCGTTCTCCCTCTCTCACACTCTCGTCGTTTTCTCTGCTTCATTTTGTTCTCTCATTACCTTTATCTATTCATGTATGCAACAAGTTCCTACACAAGTTCATTAGTTTAGTTAGTTAAACTTCGATTTAGATCACTGTTCAATCAATTTGTTCATAATTTTCATAATCTCAGCTAAATAATTAGTATTAATGGTTCTATAATGCTTCAATTAGTTCTTTCAAGTCTCTGTAGTTAATTTTTTCTTACTCGTTCTGTTTTAGGGATTGTTTTGCGAAATACAGTTGAAATTGAAATTTCAATGTTCAAGACGCAGTGTGTTGTCGTTGCGTTGAACTGTTTTTTATGATGGAATGTGGTGTGGGAGGTATATTTGATTCTCGCGTTGTGCATAGTTACAAGAAAAGAAGGGTTTCCGCTTGTTGCATTACTCCGTCGAACGAGGTCATGAAGGAAACTGAGAGTTTATTGCCGATTCTGAACTCTGTTGGTTACTATACTGAACCGTCTTTGAAGGAATTAGCGAAACAGGAAGTTGTTTGCCCGGGTTATTGCAGCGGTGTTCCTGATTTTACTGTTGGGAGGTTTGGTTATGGATATATTAGGTATTGTGATAAAACGGATGTAAGAGGGTTGTGTTTAGATGAAATTGTGAAGTTTTATAGGCATGAGGTTGTAGTTTATGAGGATGAAAATGATAAGCCTGTAGTTGGTAAGGGTCTTAACAAAGCAGCTGAAGTTGTTTTGGTGGTAGATAGTGGGAAGTTGAAGTCTAAAGAGTGTCGGAACGATGTTCTGGTGAAAAAATTGAAAGAGATTACAGAGAGACAAGGTGCGAAGTTTGTTTCCTTTGATCCTGTGAGTTGTGAGTGGAAATTTATAGTTGAACATTTCAGTAGATTTGGGTTTGATGAAGATGATGAAGAGGATGCTGTTATGGATGACGCGGAGACACGTAATGTTGAGAAAGAATTGCCGGTAAATGTCGATGAGATTGAGCTTTCTCATTCACTTCCTTCTCATCTTAGACTTGACCCTGATAAAATGAGAGAGATGAGGTTATTGATGTTTCCTGACGAAGAAGAGATGGAGGACGTGAGTCGGAAATTATCTTTTGGTAAGGAGCATGTGAGGCCTTTAAAAAGTTCTGCTCAGGCAGTGACCAATAGATCTACTCCGCAAGCTGTTCGAAATACTCCATTTCCATTACTTGAGTATAATAAGCAAGGGAATCTTGATTCAAATTCTCCAGGATCCATTTTGATGGTTCAGCAACATAAGGGCATGCCTCTGAGGACAGTAAAATCACAGGGGTTCAAGCTGGACCTCAAGCATGAAACTCCGGTATCTGGAAACTATGCTCACAATATAGTTGATGCTGGTCTATTTATGGGTAAATCATTTCGAGTTGGGTGGGGACCAAATGGCGTTCTGTTACACTCTGGTGCACCTGTAGGTAGTGGTGGTAATCAAAATCTATTGTCTTCTGTTGTCACTTTGGAGAAAGTTGCTTTTGACAATTTAGTCAGGGATGAAAATAAAAAAGTGAGTGAAGAACTTGTTGACCATGCCTTGGTTTCTCCACTAAATTTCCACAAAGGAATAAACCATGTGGCAAAAGAGGTTGACTTTGGTCCCTACAAGTTAACACTTCAAAAACTTGAAGCTGATCGTACGGACCTGTCAGAGATTTCTCATCAATACTGTGATATTATTGAGAGGCAATTGAGTGTTCCTGGCTTACCTTCCTTGAATCGATTATGTTTGACACACCAAGTAATGACCTGGGAGTTAATGCGTGTTCTTTTTTCTGAGAGAGAACAGAAGGGCCGAGTAGAATCTTTGGGCGCTGACAATGAGGAAGATATGATGCAGGATGTAAAGGAAGTTGATAAAGATGTTGACCAAGAAGCACTCCCTCTTATGAGAAGAGCAGAGTTCAGTTATTGGTTACGAGAGAGTGTCTCCTATCATGTCCAAAACCAAATAAGCTCTCTTGATGAGTCTAACTATTTGCAGCATATTTTTACACTTCTGACTGGGCGGCAATTGGATGAAGCAGTGCAGTTGGCTGTGTCCAAAGGAGATGTGAGGTTGGCCTGTTTGTTAAGTCAGGCTGGTGGTTCTACTCTGAACCGCTCTGATGTTGCAAAGCAACTTGATATTTGGAGGAATAAAGGGCTTGATTTTAATTTCATTGAAAAAGATAGATTGAGACTTTATGAACTGCTCGCAGGAAATATTCATGATGCATTGTACGATATTCAAATTGACTGGAGGAGATTCTTAGGATTATTAATGTGGTACCAATTATCTCCTGACACTTCATTACCAGCTGCTTTTGAGACTTATAAACAATTTCTTGATGGGGGAGCGGCTCCATATCCTGTTCCACTGTTTATTGATGAAGGAACATCAGAGGAGGTTGTCAGTTGGAAATCAGAGAAACACTTTGACATTTCATTTTATCTCATGCTTCTTCATGCTAATGAAGAGACAGAATTCAGCTTTCTGAGGGCCATGTTCAGTGCCTTTTCGTCAACCCCTGATCCGCTTGATTATCATATGATCTGGCACCAACGTGAAGTTTTGGAAGCAGTGGGTGTCATCAATTCTAATGATCTTCATATTCTAGACATGGGATTTGTGTCTCAGCTATTGTGCTTAGGGAAATGCCACTGGGCAATATATGTGGCCCTTCACCTGCCCCACCGGGAAGATTATCCATATCTTCATGTAAATCTCATTCGGGAAATATTGTTCCAGTACTGTGAAACTTGGAGTTCAGATGAATCTCAGTACCGTTTCATTGAGGATTTAGGCGTTCCCAAGGAATGGATGCATGAGGCTTTGGTATGTGACCTATTTACTTATCCCTTCATATTTTTACAATTATTAAAAAATATTATGACTCGCATAATTTTGTTGCTTTACGTTTACCCTTTTAACTGCCTGTTTGGATAGCTGAGTGGAAGGTTAGTAATTAAACCATGTTTAGGACTTAAGATAGGAGGGCAATATAACACAAGGGAGATCATTTCACCTCAAATACACAAACTTGTCTGCCCCAAATTAGCATAGAGTAGAAGGAAACTCAAAAAGCAACTGAGTTCTGTTCCCAAAGATGGGGAATGGTTGCTTTGCTCCATTCATTCATTCCCTTTCCTTTCGAGTGCATTCCCCTGTGTTCCACTGCATTATATTACAGTGTTGTGTTTAAATGAGGGGAGGAGGGAGATTATAATAGAGGAGATAATTCTCTTTTATTTGGTTCACAAGGGAAGGCGAGAGATTTTAATAAGAGGAAGACTAATTTACTTTTTATACTTCATAAGATTTTAATGAAGAGGAAGACTAATTTACTTTTTATACTTCATAACTTTTTATTTTACATTTTATACAAAAGTATTTTAGTAAATGCATTTAAAATTTTATGAACTCATATCTGTTCTCGTAACAAGCTCTAAATAATTGAACCAATCAAATATGTTTTAAAATAAATGATGTTTGTTACCTTGCTTGAGTGGATTTTTAGAACCAATGAAGTTTTTATTTATTGATGGAAAATAAAAAGCTTATAATTCATGGGTGACTGAATGATCAATTTCTGACTAAAACTGCATTAATCTGTTGTCCTCCTGTGGGGTTCTTCATTGATTAATATGATGTGCAAATGCTTGCAGCTTATGTTTCCGATTTCTTTCAATGAGAAACTTTTAATTATTTGAATGATTTTCTTGTTGTGGTGCAGGCAATATATTATAATTATTATGGAGATCTCACAAGAGCCCTTGAGGAATTTCTACAGTGTGCTAATTGGCAGAAAGCTCATACCATTTTTATTACCTCTGTTGCTCATAAGTTGTTCTTGCAAGGTAATGCGTTTGAATGTATATTGCTTGGTAAAAGAAACACCTAATGTTTGTAGGTTTTATTGCGTACATTTTGGTAATTTTTAAGGTGCTACGGTTGAGTCTTTTAACCTAACAATTTTCCAGATATTTCATTACCACTGGTCTTTATTTTTCTGGAAATTGCCATGAAACAAAATCATCTTATGCACCACAGAAAATTGCCATGAAACAAAATCATCTTACGCACCACAGAAAATTGCCAAAAGATAATATAGTTAAAACTAGTAAAATCTCCCTCGTCTTTTTCCCTGCATCGTCAGAATTTTACATATTTTTATTTGATCTTTCTTTTCAATGGTTGGAAAATAATTGCTAGAATTTTCCTTAAGTCCAGATAAGTGCAACAGTGCATCATAGTTATAAGTTATAACTTCTTTAATATACTGTGCAGCTAAACACACTGAGATCTGGAGGATAGCAACTTCCATGGAGGACTATAAATCTGAAATTGAAAACTGGGAGTTGGGAGCTGGGATTTATATTTCATTTTATCTAATGAGAAACTCACTTCAGGGAGATACAAATGCCATGACTGAATTGGTATGGACAATGCTTGTTTCTGTCTTTTATGGTTTCAATTGTTTGTAGTTGATTGTGAAGTGTAACTAAAATTTGAACAAGTTTGAACCTGAAACATGAAAGCGCTAGAATTTATTTTTCTGTTTAATTGATTGAAGTCACAATTTCTTGTTTCAGGATTCTCTTTCAAGTAAAAATGCTGCATGTCAGGAATTTGTCAGTCAGTTAAATGAATCTTTGGCTGTTTGGGGTAACAGATTACCTGCTGATGCAAGGTATATATACATCCTTTGCCGTGAAAACCTTTTGTCTAGTATATTTATTGCTATATTCACATTTACTACTTATTTTTCAGAGTGGCGTATTCAAAAATGGCTAGCGAAATATGTGATTTGCTGTTAGCTGCTGTTGGTGACGGTGCCACTTGTGACGAGCAGTTTAGTTGCTTTGACACCGCTTTCAGTGCTCCCATCCCCGAAGACCTACGTTCCGGTCACTTGCAGGATGCAGTGTATCTGTTTACCCGCTTTTTGTCGGAGATTGCAACTTAATTCTACAATCTGCCATTTACTGTTGGATTCTAAAGTAAAATCAGAATAGAAGCTCAATGTGTGTTAGCAAGGCAGGATCCGGATCTGCATATATGATCAATGAAATTTGTGTGTATTTTTTTATATTGGTTTTGCATGTTACGTATGATATGCCACTAAATGTATTTGTAGTAACATGTTCATTAATTCTGCTTGTGTACCAACTGATTAAAAACGCAAACGCATTTTGTCGAGAAACATTTTTGCTAGTGCTGGTGGCAATTCATTACTTATATTGCAAATACCAAATTTGGAATGAGAATTTGATATCTAATGGGTGAAATTCCTGCGCTGTTATCAATAGCATATCTTGTTCTAGACAAATTGAAAGCATATGTAATATTTTACATTAGAAAATAGATACCAAATTACATTGAAAGCATAGTGTTAGGATCACTCATTTTAACTCATGTTAAGGTTCTCTACTTTAGATGAAATTCATATCGGTTCCACTATTTTAAAAATGGGTTCAACATAAAATTAGTGTTTCTAACACTTCTCATTTATATATAGGACAATTTCAATGAATTCTCATTCACACTTCTTAAATATAACGCAAACTACCATTATGCTTATTGGGATATAATATTGTGATTATGCATTCTTTAATTTTGAGTGTGATGGTATACCACTCTTTCAACTTGGTATATTTATATTACTATTTGTTGGACACACATCACTTAATTGAATTGTGAAATAAAGTCAATAAAAAACAAATTTCAAGACTGTAAAATAAAATACTAATGTAATTTTTTTTTTGGAGAAAATGAAATTTAAAATTGATTATTGAAACCCAATACAAAAACACTGGTAATTCAGAGCTCAAAAGAAACAACCAGTATAAAATATTTAAATATTAAAGATTGATTCTCAGACAAATTGAAATAATTTTAATATCTTTTTGTCCCGTTAAACCAGCTTAGTTGACAGCTGTGCAGGTACATCAAAGGCGTGAGTTTGAGCCTATGACATCCCACTTATTCAAATAGGCTGTTTGACAAAAAAATAAAATTAACATCTTTTCTTCTATATTTCATCATCCCAGAGATCATTGAGGCTCGGCTTGGTTGGTCCAGGGATCAAACGATTCTGCTTAATTTGATCAATTTTCTCATGATCCTCCTTTGTCAATGACCAATCAAAGATACTCAAATTTTGGCTCATTCTCTCCTTATCATAGCTCTTTGGAACAAAAGTGATTCCTTGTTCATATAGCCATCTCAGAGAAATTTGTGCAACAGACTTTCCATGAGCATCTGCAATCTGTTTAAGCAAATCATTCTCCATAACCTCATTTGCTCCTCTGCTTGCACCTTTCCTCAATGGTGAAAATGCAGTCAACACTATTCCATTTTCATTGCAAAACTCTCTCAGCTTCTTTTGTTGCCATGCAAGGTTCATCTCCACCTATACATACACAAGCACATTATATAAATACATATTGATAATCAATCCGAGTTTTAATCTAAATTCATGTTTAGTTAATGACTTACTTGATTAACTGCAGGAAGAACAGTGGCAACAGATAGTAGCTTTTGAAGTTTCTTGACAGAGAAGTTACTAACACCAATAGCTTTAGTGAGTCCAAGTTTCAAAGCTTCTTCCAAGGATTCCCACACACCTTTCACATCAAATGGCAATAAATCTGCCACATCAATTGGAAATGAAAACTTTCCAGGCTGAGAACTAAGTGGCCAATGAATCAAATACAAATCCAAGTAATCCAATTGAAGCGTCCTGCACAAAATCAATCAACAAATCGAATAAGTCTAAGTTTCGGCTCTCTTTCGCTCGAGATAATAAAAGTGATTGATTCTAGTTTACTTACTTGAGAGATTTTTGTAGAGCAGGAATAACAAGATGAGGATGATTTTCAGTAACCCAAAGTTTGGAAGTAACAAAAAGCTCTTCTCTAGTAACAAGACCAAGTTGAATAGCTTCACTCAAAGCCTCACCAAGAGCTTGTTCAGAGCCATAAGCAGCAGCAGTATCAAAGTGTCTGTAACCTTGTTTGATGGCTTCAATGATTGCTTCTTTTGTGTCTTTCTTGCATGTGAAGTCAGGTGCTGATCCCATTCCAACAACAGGCATCTTAATCTGACCAGATGTGTTGGTAAGAACCTTTGTTGGAATTTCAACACTGCTCATGTTGTTGTTTTTCTTGTTGTTGGGTTGAGATGGTTTATGTTAAGATTGTTACAGTTTGAACTATGTTTGATGATGTATTAAGCTTTGCTAGTAACTATTATATATAGCTAAAAAATGTTACATTCTTTATAATAAAAGAATTGTCACTAGCATTATTTTATTTGTTTTTTGGAGGGTAGGTGGATTATGATCATTTCTACCACCATTTCATTCTCTGGTGGCATAGTTCAAACTATGCATGTATATTATATATTATACGTAGTAAGTAATACTAAAACATATAAATATTACATAAGAGTACTCATTCAACGAAGCATGTCTATATTATATATAGTAACTTCGACTATTATTTTTGAAAATATAACAGAGTGTTCTGTAAGTACATTTACGGAACACACGGAACACTCTATTTTCAATATCTTCGGTAGATGTAGCTACCAAAGATTTAATGAATTGAATAAATTTCAATTTTTCAAAAATTCACTATATTTTTAACTCTTCCGTAGATACACCTTTGAAAAAGCTAAATTTTAGTAGAAAAAAATGATACTTCTGAAAATACATCTACGAAAACAAGAGGACATTTTTTACAACACTATGGTATGTAAGACACTCATGAGTGAGATAAGAGATTTCCTTTTTTTTCTTTAATATGTATTTTCAATCACTGTCTTTTTAGTTATTAATTTATGAACATACTATATATTCTTAATTGGTAATAACGTGGTATCAAGTATATATATTTAAACTTTAAAAAAAAAAGTATTTTCAATCGCTATCTTTTTTTTCATTAATATGTGGATATATATTATATATTCTTAATTGATAATAAGGTGGACATCAAAGATATTTTTCTAGAGTGTTGAGTTCAAAATCTGACGACATAAGACGCTTTTTTACGAGAGTCCAGTGTTTAAAAAAAACTACACAATAGACAAAAATTATTAGAATAAACAATTGTATTTTAAGATAATATGTAAAATTATCATTAAAATTTAAGCCGAGATAACCAACCTTTTTTGTTGTGCATGATCTGTTCTAAAAAGAAATAATACGAGAGATATTCGTAGTTATAATAATTTATATTAATGTATGTGAAAGAAAAAAAAAATCAGAGCAACACATGTTAAAAAATTTTGGTTGAAATTTCAGCACGCCTAGTCCCTCGCATTTCATTAGTTGTCGGTAGGGGTGGAAATAGGCTAGGCCAGGCTAGGCTTTAGAAGGCCTGAGTCTGGCCTACGATAAACTTAAAAGGCCTAAGCCTGGCCTAAGGCCTATCATAGGCTCAGTTTTTAGGCCTGACTTGGCCTTTTTAAAAGTCTGGCCTGGCCTGAAAGCCTATTTAAAAAGCCTGTATTTCATTAAAGTTTTTAATTTATACATATTACTTAAGAAGCCTTATAGGTCGGCCTATATATGCATATATAAGTAGACCTATTTAGCCTTTGTATATATATATATATATATATATATATATATATATATATATATATATATATATATATATATATATATATATATATATATATATATATATATATATATATATATATATATATATATATATATATATATATATATATATATATATATATATATATATATATATATATATATATATATATATATATATATATATATATATATAGGGTAGCCTATTTAGCCTTTTTTTCCTAATATATATGTATACATTGACCAACTTATTTAGCATATCTACTATCTACCCATTATTAATCAATTGACCAAACATCCCAAAATGCCCTTTCCTTCAATTTCATTTGCACTGCTCAATGGACAAAATTGTAATTAACAAAATAAATATTCAAAAGAGCTACTTTTCTCATTCTAGGTGAGAAGTGTTCCAATGTGATTGGTCTCTTTTTCATTTCTCAGACTTTCCTCTTTTCCATTTCCGAGACTTCCTCTCTCTCTCTCTCTCTCTCTCCCTCATCCATCTTCACTCATCTCCATCCCCAGAATTATCTGCTCCGTCTTTCTCTTCACTCACCATTGTTCACCATCTGAATCATTTCCATTCTTTGCCTTTCTCGTGTTTTTTTATACAAGGTATGTTAATCCATTTGGCTTTTCTCTATATTTTTCGGATTTCATCTTCAACTAGCTATCAAAATAAACTGAAACCTATTTTTTCATTTATTCTATTTGAATTTGAAGTGAAGCCTCTGAAATAATCGGAAGTGAAAGCTCTCTGCATCGGCCATTGAAATCCATGTCAAAGAAAGCAATGTGCAAAGGGTCGACGCTCTTACCACTGTTAGTCACTTTTTCTCTTTCAATTTTTCTTATAATATCTTAGGTTAACAATAAGAATCAATTTATCCAGGGAACACTGTAATAATCAGTGGTTGATTTTAGGGTTAGTGTTTCAATTTTGAGTTTTTAGGGTTAGTGGGTTTTATTTCATCGAGATGCTTCTGATTTTGATAGAGGGTTTTATTTCGTCGTGATACTTCTGATTTTGCTCGCTCTGAAGGTGATATACTTTTGTTTTTCCCTTGCATAATTTTTTTATCTGATGGAATTTTCATTTGTAAGCTAGAAGTGTTTAGATTGGTTGTTTTAGAGAATACTGTAGTTTTTGTTTTTGTGATGTGGTGTATATTTTATATCTGTGTTTGGCTTCTGTACAATACTTTTAAGAATGCTTATGTCACTTGGCCTCAATGGTTAGTTTATCATAGAACATAAACGAGCTCTTACGATTTATGGTCATGAAGGTCACTCTTGCATTTCTGTAAGCATCAGTCATTTTTTAAAATTTCATTTCAAATAAAACTCAATTGTTAAAAAATTCTAGATTGCCAAATTTGTTTTTTTTACTTTTTTTAATATTGTAGCAATGTGAAAATCTGGGATAGAAATAAAAGGAGCGTGATGATGCTGTGATGGTCTAGCGGCATCAATGCCATAACAACACTGAATTTAGTCGTGTTTCCCATACATTAAATGTAATCCAAATCAATGAGTGTGTTATTTTCCAGTTTTCACTTACCTATTTAAGTACTATTTTTTAGATAAGAGAGGAACTAGAAAATCAACTTGATGACGATGATGACATGGAAGAACTACATTGTTTGTTTCTTATGCAGGTTTTATATCCAATCTTATACCAATTTGAATATGCAGCTACATTGTATTGAACATGTCTGTTATATAGTAAATATCAAAGCAATTAATATACAATTTAGTCACGTGCATGTAGAATTTTTTAAGAACATCTTCATGGTGGAATTTTTCAGTTGCACTATGAACACTATTGCCCTGAATGTTTTGTGGGAACTTTTGAGTCATTCTCAACAATGTACAAAGAATAACTTAGGGTGGCAATGACTCTGTAAAAGAGCCCTGTTATTTGTCCAATTTTTCTATTATGCTTTAATTGTCCAATTTGTCTGATATGGTTATGTTTATATGACCCGACATACTTAATAGCAGGCTGCATAAATTATTTTCTGCATTGGGTATTTCATAGCAAAACTCTTCAAATCTATTTCTACTATATGACTATGACTACAAACAATCCGGAGTGCTTGAATTAAAATATGAATGTGCTTACCATTTGGAACAGGCATTAATCAAATTCTGTTTATTTTTTTCCTTCTATATTTGTTTATCCTAATTATTAGATTCTTAACTTCTATTTATTTTTATATTCCATTAATTGATAGAGTAATATTATTAAATTATTCACAAGGACTGTTTTTGTATAGAATGTATAAAGCTGTTTACAAATGTATTCAAAGCAGATTCAACCGTCCATCCAGAAACGATTGTCATAGGACTCTGCTCACCTACTAATTCACACTGCTCTTTCCGCAGGTACAGCTGTTTATTAGTATTATTTTTCTCTGCTATTGTTATACCTTAATACAAAAATCTTTGCTTTGATCACCGTGTAATGTTACATCCCTGTCAAAATGCATAAAAATTGTACTTTCTTAGCCAAATACACTTTCCATGCTATCAATTTTCCCCTGTACCATCTATTTAGCAACCTTTTGAGTATATCTTCTTTTGCTAGCCATAGTATCTTCCAGCTATTATCTCAATCACAGTTATGCTCTATGCTTACACATAGTCCCATCACATTGTATAGAAACTACAAGCAAACTTAGTTCCCCTTAGCCCATTGTATAGTAAACATTTGATTACTCATTTAAATTTGGTGAACACATTTTAATATTTTTGGCTTACCTGTATATTTCCCATTTTTTATTTTTAAAATATTACATTTGACTGAACTGGTTTTTTGCTGAATTCGTTTTTGTGTAGTGCAGGGCAATTGTATTGGCATGTGTGGTATTTGGTTGCAAGGAAACCGTTTTGGTTGCAAGAAAACCGTTTTGTGTAGTGCAGGGCAATTGCTGATATACTCCATCTTAAGTTTTCATTTTATTAAATATTGTCATGAAGACTTAACTGGATTAAATAACAAAATTATGGTGTTATTACATGCTAGAAAGTTACATTATATGAATAACATTTACAGTACACACTGCAGGGTTGTATTATATTCAAAGATAAAATAAATAAAATATAAACTGGGTTGTATTATATTCGATAAAATATGCTTTCTAGATGTGCTCATAGCAGTGAAATGTTTTGATGAAGTTTTGCTCTCAAGGTTCTTCTCTCTCTTTCTTTGTGATTATTTTATGTTAATTGTTGCATATTTGATATATTTTGAGTTGTAAAATAGATTGAGGAATTTGTGAACATTGATAAATTTTTTTGATAACATAACATGATTTTTATATTATATCTACATTTTTATAGAAGATATATTAAACTTTATAATTTGACTCTAAAAAAAAGGACTTTATATGAAACTTGCAGGAACAATGTATATCCATTCATGGGAAGAAGGAAGGTAATTGGATGTTATATCTTTATTTTTCACTTTGTATTTGATTTGATTTAATAATTGAATTTTTTTTATTGTTCTTTTGTTTACAAATAAGTTGCTTTGCAAGTTGGCATTATACTCTCTTTCAAAGTTGAATGATGGCATTTGTAAGTTTTTTTTCATGAGTGATAGTCTCACATTATAAATATATATAATTGAGATGAATATGCTGAGCTTTTTTTCTTTTTCTTTTTATATCATGGCTTTGAGCGTTTTGCGGATTAATAGAGGTTGAATATTTCTTATGTTGTTAATGAATAGAATTTTAATAATGTGTCTCTTTTGATCTTTTGTTAATATGAACACTATCTCTTATTATAGTTGCTACATATATAGCTTATTTTTAGTTTCACCTTTTCTTATTTTTATTTATTAAATGTAAGTTTTTATTGTTAATTCATCTTTATCATATTAAGAGAGTCTATTGATGAAATTAAGCTAAATTAATCTTTTCATATCTTTGATTAGTTATGTTTTTAGATGTTATGATGAGTTTACTTTGTTGGAATTTGATTTCAAGATATTACGGGATGGATTTCGGTCATCCAGCTTTGAGAAGGTTTTTGTCATTCTTTGCTTTCTCTTATGGTTTGCAATTTAACATAAAAATCTATGAACTTTATAGACATGTAGTATCCATTAGTTTCATATTAATACAATGCAAAATCACTCAAAACAACCAAATAAAGTAGGGGAACTTCTTTGTCACTTCGATTTGTTTTAGTAAGAGCCGACTCTTAACAAATTTTATTTTCAACGGGTCTTTATTTTTAACAAATTTTTCTTTTGTATAATAATTAAATAATTTATTTTAAATTTATTTATATTTAAATAATTTTATACCATATCAATTGCATGATAGTATATTGTATTTTTTAATTTAATAACATTAAAAATGTATTTATCTCACGGGTCACTATTAAGATAATAGTTATTTTAGTTTAATCAATCATTATTTTAATTTAAGAGACAAAATTTTTATTTTTAAATATTAATTTTTCTCCATCTCATAATTATATTTTTTTATTTTTTGTGATTTATATGATTACTGTTCATTTTTAAAAAAGTAAATCATTTATATCTAAAATTTTACGTTTATATTTGATATTATCTAAGTGTTATGACATTAAGACTCATTTATGTGTTATCACATTAACAAATATTTTATTGTTAGTTTTTTTTATTTCATGATTATTATTTGAAGATTCTAAATTTCTATATATTTTTTTAATTATTTACACAATATCATAATTCAATTACCCGTGCGGGAGCACGGGTCTCTTACTAGTTTTTAATATATATGCAAATATAGGCCGGCCTATAAGGCTTCATAGGCTTTATTAATAGCCTAAGCCTGGCCTATTTAGTAAAATAGGCTTTTAAAAAAGCCTAAGCCTCGCATTTTTATTAAATAGGCCTGGTCTGGCCTAGGCCTATGTAGGCTGGGCCGTAGGCCCCTGTAGGCCGGCCTGCCCTATTCCCACCCCTAGTTGTCGGTTGTTGTCTAGGTAGGGTTTGTTTTGCTCCTCTAACTTGAATTTTCATTTATAGGATAAATTAATCATGACTTATACATACAACCTTGTTTGTGAGACGTACATATTTTTTGGTTTAAAAATATGTATTTTCAATCGCTATCTTTTTATTTATTAATTATTTGTGGACATATACTATATATTCTTAGTTGGTAATAATGTGGTATCTAGTTTATATATTTTCATCAGTTCAAAGATGTGTGTATTACTTAGTTACTATATATTATATTGAATGCATCGTTACCAACTTTAATGATAAGAAATTAAGAATTGTTCATTAAAATAAGAAAGTAAAAAATGGTGGTAGATATGAGCCCAACCCACCAACCCTCTAAAAGTAAACAAGTTTTAAAATTGGACTGCAAACAGAAAACAAGACAAATAATACAAGTGTCAATATTTTTATTTATAAAGAATGTAGTAATATATAAAGGTGGCAAGCAAAACAAAGGCCGGCCATGATCAAACATAGTACCGTAAGGTTAACGAAAAAATCAATATATATATATATATATATATATATATATATATATATATATATATATATATATATATATATATATATATATATATATATAGTCCCAACATCATATTCGTAGCATTTTGTGCATCTTGTATAACATGCACTCCATGAACGATTTGAATGGTTTATTTGGCACTTAAAGATTTGCCAATTTTTTTTCTTCTTTAATTTGAATGAAGACTTTATATTTTTCATTCTACCACATTCTTTCTTTTGACTCCTTTAGCCTAAGCAAGATAAGTTTTCATCTTGCAACGGTCGAATTATATATGATTTTTTGTTAGAGAATTTGTTACTTGTGTGATGTAAGTAAATAGTATAATATGATAGTTATGTTGCAAACTCACTTGATCAAAAAAGAGAATCAAATACATTCTTTCACTTTCTTCAAGCAAGTCAGTTATGAGTTTCACCAGTTTGTTAGCATGATATCAATCACAATCACTCTTTGATTTTTTTCTTCTTTGAATTGCTCTAGGAATTTTTCTTCGATTCAACGTACCATGCCACTGGGTGGGTGGGGTAGCTCAGTTGGCACTTACTAACTGAGTTAAGGAAGTTGTTGGTTCAGGGTTCAATCCCTAGCAACAACATTTATTTGTAAACAAGTTGTTGATAATTTATAAATCAACAACTTTTAAAAAAAAAAAAAAAAAACGTACCATGCCACTAAGAGCTTATCCTCCCGTAACTCACATATCTAATAGCGATGATGTTGATTCCGTCTAATATGTCCACCTAAGTCAAGGTGCAAACTATGTGAATATCACACCTCAATTGAATGGTTCCAAGTATCTTTTGTGGTCTCGATCAATGCAATGAGCTATTGGCGCGAAAAAAAGGTAACTTTCATTGATGGATCCATTCTTATTTCTGAGTTTTTTGATCTCAACAGAGTTGCGTGGGAACAAAGTAATTACCTTGCTCATTCATGGATCTTGAGTTATATGTAAATGCACCAATAAATCAAACGACTATGTTCTTGGAGAATGCTATTGACATATGAGTTGATATCAAAGAGCCCTTTGTCAAAGCTGGTCGAATATGTGTCTCAAACCTTCATGTTGAAATCAATAACCTCAAGCAAGGATCCAAGTTCTCCTTTACACAAAAATTCTCAGAAGTCTTTCTACCAAATTCTCTAGTCCATATAGGTAAGATGTCCAATGACACTACAACAAAAATGAATTTAAACAACCATGGAAATCAGTATCCTAAAGTAAAAAATATTGTTGGCTACAAGCTTAGGCAACAATTTTCGAATACATTTTTTTCATATACTTTAAAAACCGTACCCTAGTGGCAATTTTTTTTTTTAATTTTATGCCACATATTTTCATTGTTGCCTAAACTCATTTTCATTGTTACTCTATGAGTTATCCTAAATGCAATTTTTTTAATTTTTTTTTGGTTTTTTTCTAAACATAATATGGACAGAAGAACTTAATAGAAATACTTCCGGGAGTTTTAGTGTACTAAAAAATTGGTAGAAAATTTCCAAAAGTTTCAGTGTATCCAATGATTTAAAAATCGGACCGATTATCAAACGGGTGAGGGTATTGAGTTAGTGGTTCAGTAGTCGAACCACTGGGTCATTGGTCGAACCGCATGATTAAACCATATTAAACTGTATAACTCGGTTGAGTAAACCAATCTTTATAATAAAACTATATAATTATTAAATCGGTCGAATTAGCCTCTAAAAAAATCACGACACTTACGAAATTTCAAAATATCATAATTTCACAAGTTCATTCTTTAAATTCAAGTTCTAAATATACTCATCGCACACAACAAAATAGTAAAAATATAAATCCAAATAAATTTTGAACATAGTCTAATTGCAACATAAACTGAATAACAAAATAATTTGTCTTATAATTTAATTTTAAGGATGGAAAATTATTCCTTATAAGTTTTGAATAAAATATATTTATATTTTAATTTTATTTTAAAAAAATCAAAATGTCGTCGTTTTGTTTTAGACAAAACCGATAACACAGATTTAATAACTTATCAGATTTAACAATTAGACTAGATTGATGACACATTACGTATACAGTCGAATCAGTTAAATCTGATTTTTAAAACAATAAATATATTAGAAAATATGATGGTAAGACTTTCAATGCTCTCAATTTTCAAGAGATAATTATTGGGTAAGTGGGCCAATCCATATGAGCTATTGCATTTTAATGCCTCTAATAACTACCCATATTTTAACTGTAAAGTAATTTTAAAATGACACGTAAAAAAGCACTAAAATTAAAAACCAATGAGAAAATATAAAAATATCAATTACATAATTAATAGGACAGTCCAAATAATATATTTTATCAAAAGAAGTTGCTATCTAAAGTAAGAAAAGTAGATGTTGTTGAATAAAAGACAAGCAAAATTTTCACTTTCTCCCACACAGAACACTATATAACAGGCAGCAGCCCCTAATTTTTTATTGTGAATAATAGAGCTGTAGAAAATCAAACAGCAGCCCATGTTGGGTAGAAAAATCAGAAGTCCTTAAACTATTGAAAGAGTTGTTAATTCAGTCAAACTATATACTATTAATTACTGCCTACAAGCTTGACTGTTATAATAAAGAAATATTGATGTTATCAATTAAGGATATATAGTATTGTAAGAAGATAGTGATGCATGCAACATGCAAATTTCTAAACAAAACAAAAAAATAGGCATGCTTCGTTGAATAGAATAAAGAATGTAACAATTTTTAACTATTATATATAGGTTGCAAGATGCAAGAATAGAAATGCTTAAATATAAAAGAATAGATGTTAAAAGTCTGTTAAGTTGCACCCCATCAACTTTTCAAATGTATACTAATTATTACTATAATAATATGTGTTTTCAATCTTGACCTCCTCAATTTTAGACAATTGCATCATGTTGCACCAAGTCTCCTTCAATAATTAAATGCACAACACACTAACTATTACGCAAGTATAAATTATGATTGTTTAGTGTAAATAGTAGAGGCCGGACACAAAGTGCATTACATGATTTTAGACTATTATAGTTGATCTTTTTATAATAAAATAATATTGCTATGTAGTTAGGATTCCAAGCTCATATTTACTTACAAAATCAAAAACTTTGCGCTGAATCAAAGTAAGTCCTCAATATTTTTTGTCAATAGTAATATACGAATATAAAGAAATAGTATATTATCTAATTGATATAAAATTCATTAATAAATATTTAATAGAAGGAGTGCTAAGAACATACACCTTTTACAATTTTTTTATCCTTAAAATTTTAGGTGGATTTCATCAAATTAATATAAAATGAAATTTATATAGATTTAAAAATATAAAAGTGTGTATTTTTATATAAAAAATTCTTAACAAATTATAAGGTATGTACTTTTTTTTATTATATTAAAATTTATAATTTTACTATCTTTGTTATTGAGTTTAAGATTGTCTTCAAAACTTTGTCTTTTTTTTTTCTTTAAGTTTTTTTTGTTTTCAAAATTTCAATGAAAATAATAATATTTTTACTAATATATCTATAATTAATTTATATTTTTTCCATGTAATTAGTATTAAATATGATTAAAAAATCCTATTAAAGAATAAACTTATAAAACAATATAAATTGTCAATAGACTCAATAATATTAACAATTTATTTAATTATTCGGTTTTGCTTGATAAAACTTTATTTATTAATTAATTAATGTTTGTCGGCAAATGAAGCAGTAATAATTACTAGAAGCTCTCACATACTGTTTACCAGTGATTTCTGACAAACAGCCGCTAGTCTTCTAAACTCTATGTTTTGTTAACTTATAGGATCGACTAGATTGATCCTAGGGCATGTGTCTCACTGTTTTTACAGTTTGACTAGTTAAGCATCATTTTGATTTATGAATAATAACAAGATTTTTCTATGGCTATGATTATCTAAAGATACTAAAGTTCGACTATGAATTCTAAATAGAACTTAAAGGCTTGGATTTAAATATTTGCAGGAACATAAAGGACATTAATAAAACAGTTTGACTCGAAACGAAAAAAATATGAAAGTAATTAAAGTAACTTGTATTGACAAATGTAAAATAACTTCAAATGAAATTGATGGTGTTCTTACACATACATTATCAGCAAACTCTTTTCTCTCGCTCTGGTACTTCGAGTATTTAAGTGATTTTTGTATAAAATGTGAACACACTGAATCCTAACATCTAAGACTCCTATTTGTACTAATTCCACCCTAACGGCCTTTCTACAGAATTATGCCACGTTCGACGTTTTCAAAAATGTATAGATTCTGATGCTTCCACGCGTCCTTCTGGCGAAGATGAATTAATTTGAATTTCAAACTTTTCCCGCTCGAAGCTTTGAAATTATCCAACGTGATTGTCGAAGCGCTCTTCCACATATTCTGAAATATTTCTTATTCTTTTGACTCTGGACTCCACTTCGACGCATCAAACTATTTTATAAGAATAAACTCATAAATGGCCTTATGAAGCCATATTTCATACCAATTTGTTGAAACATGATTTTCTTAAATCAAATTTAACTAAATATCGAAATCTCCAGCTAACACATACAACTAAGTGTTAGGTTTGGATTTTAAAAAAAAATATTCACATTAGCAATATTGATTTTTATCTATTGTACCATGCCTTAAAATTTATTATTTAAAAATAATTTGCATCCCCTAAATCGGGGTCCTTGCTCCGCCACTAACCACAAGACCACTAAAAGATCCAGATTAGATCTCATGAACAAGAATTATCATCAACAAAATCACTTATTCCAAGCGTAGCATATGACTACAATCACAAGAAAATCAAATGACACAATCGAAACTCTATTGCTCAAATAGAGAATAGGATTCAAAAGGCAATTAGAAAAAGAAAATGAATCAGTAGGTGACTTACCAAGATACAATTTTTAGAAAAGAGAGACATTCATCTCTTCTAAATCCTCCTCGTTTATTTGCGTACTTAAAAAGGTATAATCATTCTAGAATAACCAATGAATCCCAAATCATGGTAAGACCTCCTCCAATATTAGCCAAAACCTCTAAAGAAGTAAGAACTTGAAAAGGGAGATAATATCTCATGGAAAGACATCAATCCTCCCAAGCCACCAAGAAATCTTATACCACAAACTAATCGCCACCCTACAACGACAAAAAGATGATGGACAAATGAGAAACCAACCTAAAGCTAGACAACATATCCCCTAGGACCAAAGAAACAACTTGGGTCACATATATAGAAATCAACATATCTCTCCATTTATACACGCGTGTTGAGGAGTTCGGGGTGCGCCAAAAGTGTCAATGGGCTAAATATTTATGACCCAAGAGGCCTTGACACCACATATCCACCAAAAACCTTAAGGCATTAGGGTTATGAGTCATTTCTCTTACAAATCCAACATTTTCTCATTTTCTAATCGATGTGGGACTTAGCCACTCACACTTGAAATCCAACAATCTCTCTCACAAGTTTAAGTCACCCACATCACTAGCCTTAATCTACACTAGGATCGACTTCCTTTGCCCCACCAAGTCTAATCAGGCCCTGAAACCACTTATCGAGGAGTCAGGGGAGAACCAAAAGTGTCAATAGGCTAAACGTTCAGAATCCAAGAGATCTTGACACAACATATCCAACCAAAACCTTATGACATTAGGGTATGAGCCACTTCTCTTATATATCTAACATTTTCTCCATTTCTAATTGAAGTGTTACTTTAAACCCTCACATTTGAAACCCAACAATCTCCCTCACAAGTGTGAGTCATCCATATCACTAGCATTTATCCACACTAGGATCCATTTCTGCTTCCCACCGAGTTTAAACAGGCTATGATACTACTTCTTAAGGATTTCGAGGAGTGCCAGAAGTGTCAACAGGCTAAACATTCTGGATCCAAGATACTTTGACACCACATATCCACCTAAAACCTTAAGATATTAGGAGTATGAGTCATTTATCTTATGATATGAATGACTCGCACTTGTGGGGGTAATTGCTAGATTTCTTGTTTAGGAGTCTGGTGAGTGCCAGAAGTCTCGATGGACTAAACATTCAGGATCCAAGAGACCCTGACACTACACATCCATCCAAAACCTGAAGGAAATTGAGGGTATGGATCACCTCTCTTATAAACCCAACATTTCTTTCATTTTTAGTCGACGTTGGGCTTTACCACTTTCACAATTGAAACCCAACAATCTCCCACCATATCACTAGCCTTGATCCATACTACGATCCACTTTCGTTCCTCTATAAAGCCTAACCAAATATCTGATACCACTTGTTTGGAGTCTGGGATGCGCTAGGAGTGTCAATGGGCTACACGTTCAGGATCCAAGAGACCTACATCACATATCTACCAATAACCTTAAGGCAATACATGTATGGGTCCTCTCTCTTATAAATCCAATATTTCCTCCATTTCCAGTCAATGTGGAACTTAGCCACTCACACTAAAAGTCGAACAACACACTTATCGATTCAGGTCACCCACCATTTACACTTAAGCGCCAAAGCCAAAGAATGTTAGTGCTAAGCATGAGGGGTGTATTTGAAAAAAAACTCAATTTCCACATCAGTTAAAGATAACCTAATTTTTTTTATAGAATGACTCCCTTCATCTTAAAAATTAATTTTGTAGAGATACATTAAGGTACAAAGATTGTGCATTGCATATATTGACAAAAGGGAGATGGAGACTATAATTGACACTAAAAATGCATATGCGAATGCTTTTCTATGTTTTTTTTAATATGTTAACATCTAAAAATATAAATGATATTGTTTTATTAATTGAAAGGGAAAGAAGAATTTCTTGAAATTTTAGTGGAGCCGTATCTTTGATTAACTTTTTCTTAACATTAATTACTTTTATATTTCTATTAGACGTGATTTCAAATACAAAACTTTTTTCCTTATAACGATTGGAATATTTATAAAATTATATACAATATAGCTATATTTCTAACATCATTGGGGTGGTGGCGCAGTTGGCTAGCGCGTAGGTCTCATAGCTAAGAGTTATCCTGAGGTTGAGAGTTCGAGCCTCTCTCACCCCAACAATCTTATTAGGTTTAATGATCGTTGATCATTTGACTAAGGGCATGTCATTACAAGAATTTAAGGATCATGTAGAGAAAATGAGACTTGTTTTCTCTTTCGATTTAGATTAAAACTTTGATAATCAATATATATTTATATAAAGTCTTTGTATATGTATATGTGGAGATCAAACCTAGATAAGATTAACAAACCAAATCAACTATTAATATCATTAGTGATAAAATAGTGGTTATTGAGAAAATTAACATTGATTTAATAATCATTGATGCTTTGACTAAGGGCATGTCACAACAAGAATTTAAGGATCATGTAGAGAAAACGAGACTTGGTTTCTCTTTAGATTTAGAGTAAAATTTTGATAATCAATACATATTTATATAATGTACTTGTATATGTATATGTGGAAATCAACCATACATGGCATCAAAATAAGCTCAGAGAATTTTTAAATTCAAATGGAATAGTGTTAACTACATGTACACTATTTAGGAAAGGTGTCGGCACAAGAGCAAGTGAGGTTATAAAGAATGATATGTTTAAGAGATTACATATGCTCAGGGAAAGCCTTTGGCAAAAATTTCTTTAATTATAAATAAATTGTTAAAGTAAAATGACTAAATCTCTAAAAACTTATATTTTCATGAGGATTTGGTGATGAGAATTTGATGCGACTAATGGTATATAAAGGGAAATGATTCTAGATGATTTAATGTTCACATTATGACATGTTATTATGATTTTGATTAAAGAAATACTGTGAGTCTCTAAATTCATTTTTCTTTGTGTATGAAGTGAAGTAATTTATTTTGACAATATCAATTTTCATTTTGCTATTATTTTTTCGCATATGTTCTAACGGAGAGTTGTCCATATGTTTTATTTGATAGTGTACCTCACAACACAAGTAAAAGAAAAGGAAACTAAACAAGTGATAATTTAGGCAAGTTTAAAATTGAATATTATTTTAAAAGTTATGGTCTACAAATAAGAGTTTTGTTATAAGATTACATATATTTATTATATGTTCTTATCTGAATGAATGAGTTTGTGTTTGGTGTTTTTGGTTTTTTCCGCATTTATCGATTGTATGTTGATTTAAAGTGATTTGAATGTAATATGATATATTCTTTGGTTATGTTCATGCTTTTATAGATTGTATGTTGATTCCTTCACTCTGTTATTTCCCTTATAAATGATGTTATTGATCTTATTGCACCTTGCGGCGTGTCAATGGTTATCTATTAACTAGGAATCACTTTCGTTTCCAAGAGCTATGATAACGAGAGTGAGTTAAAATTTGAGTATGTTTGATTGATCACTAACAAAGAAGGATCATGAGAAAACAGATCAAATTAAGCAGAATCGTTTGATCCCTTGACCAATCAAGCCCTGTTCCAATTATCTATCTATAAGATGATGAAGTATAAAAGAAAATATGCTAAAGTCATTTAAGTTTGCTACAGAATGCAAAGACTATCTTTTGTATTTAAATATTTTCAACTCTAAGTTATTAGTTAGTTTTTTACTAAAATGAACTTTTTATCTGTTAATATGAATTAACCATTATATGAGTGAATTTATTAATTTTTAGTTATAGTTTTTAATAATTTTATTTAGATTTGTATAACTAATTCTTAGCTATAGTTCTGCTTATGTTATCTAGATGAAACCGTAATATATAAATTTACACAATATTGTTGAAAGGGGAGGGTTATTCCCACTATCTAGTTGTTCCTGATGATGTCATCAGAATAAGATACCATATGCCTCATCAATCAAATATATCAAGTTCTAGTTAAAAGTGCCAAACATTGTTGACTCAAGTGAGGGATTTAAAGACTTCATGTTATGATCTTTAAGTTTGAATTCTTGAAGCTGAATGTGAAAGTGTGAAAGTTCTCTTTGTCTCGTGCTTAAGGTTTTTTTCTTTGTCTTGATCAATTTATTGTAAAAGAAACAAGAGTAAGTCTTGAGGTATTAAGACAATGCAAAACACAATTTATTGATTCAAGCAATTCTGTTTTTTTATTCGGGTTAAAATTAACAAATTAAATCAATTATTAATATTATTAGTAATAAATAGAGGTCATTCGGCACATTAACATTGATTTAATAATCATTTATGCTTTTGCTAAGTACATGTCATTGCAAGAATTTAAGGAGCATGTGTAGAAAATGAGACTTAGTCTCTCTTTAGATTAAGATTAAAAGTTTGATAATCAATATGTATTTATATAATGTACTTGTATGTATAGGTGGAAATTAACATTGCATGGCATCAAAAGAAGTTTAGAGAGTTTTGAAATTACAATGGAATCGTGTTAATTGCATTTACACTATTGAGTAAACGTGCTAGTAGAGGAGCAGATGAGGTTATGGAGAATGATATGCTTAAAGAGATTGCAGATGGTCATGGAAAGCCTATTCTACAAATTTATTTAAAGCAATTATATGAGCAATGATTCACTTTTGTTTTCAACAGCTATGATAATGTGAGAATGAGCTAAATTTTGAGTATATTTTATTGGACACTGACAAAGGAGGTGTGAATGCATTATCCCTCTTTTAGAAATGTTTTGTATGATGTCAAAATTAGGAACATGGTATTTATGTTCATTGGACCTTTTTCTAGATGTGCATTTTCATCTTAGGACACTTAAAATCAGGTTAGAAACTTCTTTACAAGTCAAAAGTATGTTTTATGTGAAAAAATAAGGTTATGGGTCGACTCTTTAACTTTTGGAGTCAATACATACTGAAGGTTTTATAACAATCAATTTCTGCCTTCTATGTGTCGACACATAACATATGGGAGTCAATACTTGATATCTAGGAGTCAATACATACTGAAGGTTTTACACAAATAAAATTTCTGCCTTCTGTGGGTTGACACTTAACATCTAGGAGTCAACACATACGAGCTGTAGGTCAACTCCTGTTGAATATTTTTTAAGGCAAGTGGTGTTGTCCTCTTAGAGACGACTCCCAGCTTCAATGGGCCAACTACCAATTTGTTGGAGTCAATACATTCTGACTTAATTCTTTCTAAACTTGTAATTTTGCAAAATTCTGTTATTTATTCTGTTATATATATGCATTGATGCATCATTTTTTGAAGCGTGAAACCTAGAATATACAAAGAAACTTCTATCATCTTCAAGTTCTCTCTATGCATACACATGTGTGATTGTACATATGTGATAAGCGATTGTATACGTTTTTTCAAATACTTTTTCTCGTTTAAAAAGATTTTCTAATATTGAAATGTATTTTTTAGAAAATATTTTTGTGTGTGTGTCTATTTTATCATTGAGAGCTTTTTACTGTTACTATATGATCCTAAAAAATATGGAATATAATTAGTAAGCGGGCTTTCAAGAATATGGTCACTTTGACTGCTTTTTGCAATTTTCTTTCTTTGTCGATCATCAAAATAATAATGTTATCTTGTCAAAGAATATATTAACAGTCAATTTCTAGTTCATCAAGAAATTTCGATAGTCGATAAGGGTTGGCTATAACTTGTTGAAACATAAGATTTTTTTTACATGGTAAACACATTTGATACGTATAAATCACTCATGTCTAGGTAAAGATTCGATCACTTTAATTGGGGCATCAGGTAAAGGAGGAAATTTAGGATAGAAAAATTTGAATTCACTTTTGATCTAGGTTTTTTTATAATTTTTTTTGCATAATTTTATGTTTTATTTTTGAATTTTAATCTTCTCAACTAAAGTGTCAACAATGAAAGTACTAGTTCTAAAACTATTATTACTTTAATATGTTGATTTAAAGATTTTATGTAATTTTAAAGTTCATCATAATGCAAGTAGAGGAGCAAATGAGATTATGGAGAATGATATGCTTAAAGAAATTGCAAATGCTCATGGAAAGTCTATTGCACAAAATTTCTCTTAGATAGTTATATAAACAGAGAATCAATTTTGTTCCCAAAAACTATGATAAGAAGAAAATGAGGAAAATTTTGGATATCTTTGATTGGACAGTGACAAAAGAGGATCATGAGAAATTTTATCAAATTAAGCATACTTGTTTGATCCCTGGACCAACCAAACCAATCTCAATGATCTTTAGTATGATAAAATATAAAAGAAAAGATGCCAATAGTCTTTTAAGTTTGCCTCATAATCTATGTTTTTTATTTGAATATTTTTTACTAGCTATAGGTTATTAAATAGCTTGTATATTAGTTTTATGTGAATGAGCCATATATCTGCTTTTTTTTATTAATTAGCTATTAGTTCTTGGTTACTATTATTTTTCAATCATCTATATTAAATAGTTAGACTATTTTTCTTCTTCATCCTAAAAGATGAATGTATTTGGG
Organism: Vicia villosa; assembly: GCF_029867415.1. Lineage (NCBI taxonomy): Eukaryota > Viridiplantae > Streptophyta > Magnoliopsida > Fabales > Fabaceae > Vicia > Vicia villosa. The sequence goes on along the minus strand of NC_081186.1, from coordinate 88,363,603 downwards.
TTGAGTGACCATACTGAATCAACTTAATTTTATCCTATAAGATTTACTCATAATTAGACTATTATATAATCAAACATTTTCCTATCTATACTCCAATATATTAGGGTTTTGAGACAAATAAAAGAAGGACATATTCCACCATGGCACCGTCGCATGTGTTATGAAGAAACTATGATTGAGACCGATATGTTAGGACAAACTTTATTTTTAATATCTTATTTTGAAAAATAAATACTTATATATAAAGATAACAATAAAAGCTTCAAATAGTCAAAATACAAAGGAAGTTAACATGATGGCACAAAAAGTGTCCAAGAGCCCCGCTAAAACAAAATAAGAAAAATAAAAAAAATCAATAAAACCAAATAAAGAGGATAGAAAACACAAGACCAAACACTGCTGGAACACCAAAACAACTAATGCCAAATCATTATTAAACCCCCTCCAATCATAACAAAACCCCCATATAAAAGTACAAACTTGAAAAGCGAGATAATCTCTCATGTCAAGACAAAAACCTTCCCAATCCATTGAACAATCACATACCACAAGTTAACATCCACTCTACATGTAATAAATAGATTATTGAAACATTCAATTATCTTAGAACACACCCCATAAGAAAGACCGTTTGGGTCTAGAGGAACTCGTTTCTTTAGTAGGTTATCTTTAGCTGGAATCTTTTCTTGGAAAATTGCCGCGAAAAAGTAGTAATTTTTTCAGAGGCCCAACTACACCAAATAGAAAACAATATAGAGTCCACATGCTCTAGAAGGAATCACCCCTACCCATAAGTCATCCTAAAAATAAGTGAGCGTACTAGATACCATAATCCTCTTCAATCCCGCCACAATCTAGTCAGAAGATTATTATAATTAAACCTAGAATGGATATCCCTCTCCATCAAGGAAAAACCGACCTAAGGCTATACAACTTTCCCCTAGGACCAAAGAGACACCTTGAATTTCATATCTAGAAATCAACATATCTCTCCAATTAAATGCGCGCCTATAATCGGTCCATCGCCCATTTATATACACGACAAAGGCTAATAATGCTAGGCGTAACAAGGTGTATTGAAAAAACCAAGTCCACATAACGATAATTCAGGTCATCCACCGTTTTATGTTCAGTCACCGCACCAAGCTCAATAGAGTTGGACGTGAGAGGGTGTATTGGGAAAAATTCAAGTCACATATTGGTTAAAGATAAATCCGAAAGAGTTTATATTGAGTGACACCACTGATATTAAAAAAATGATTTTAGTAGGGATAAGTTAAGGGATAGAGACTACACATTTTGTAGATTGGCAAAAAAGAGAAAGACTATAATTAAATTTTGCAATATAAATGTACATGCTCGTCTGTCTTTTTTTTTATTGTGTTAACGTTTAAAAATATAAACGATACTTTTTATTAATTGAAAGGGAAAGAAAAAATTCTTGAAATTTTGGTGGATCAGTATCTTTGATTAACTTTTTTTTATGTAACACTAATTACTTTTCTATTCTTTTTCTTATAATAATTTGAACGTTTATAAAATTTTATACAATATAGTTAGTTTTCCAATATCATTGGGGTGGTGGCGCAGTTGGCTAGCGCGTAGGTCTCATAGCTAAGAGTTATCCTGAGGTCGAGAGTTCGAGCCTCTCTCACCCCATCAATCTTTTTTTTCTTTTTCACTAGGACTAATGGCATCCCACCACAAGAATTTAAGAATCATGTAGAGAAATAAGTCTTAATTTCTCTTTATGATTGTATACATATAATTTATTAATAAAAATTTTATATTATGATGATTTCTTATTTTAATGTACACTCCAATTATTAGAAAATATATTTCAGTTGAACTATTAAAAAAATATAAGTTTTATTCATTAAATTTGTGCTATCACAAAAAAACTAATCACGTCGTAGTACATAGATGATAATACTTAGCTTTTAATTTCAAGATTTAGTTTATTGGTCATAATTGGTACGTTGTTATAGAATGTAAAATCAATAAAACTAGTTTCGTGTTTGAAGGGTTGAAGCTGACTAGTGGGCTTGGTTTGATGAATGTGGTGATCAATGTTGATTCTATGGAAGTTGTTCAGGCCATAGAAAAAGGCCAAGCAAAGGCGGGAGAAGGTCGATCCCTCATTAGAAGAATTAGAAAGATTACGGATTTGCATAATACGGCTAAGCTGGAGCATACTTATCGGGAAGCTAATAGGTGTGCGGATGCGTTAGCAAAATTTGGGTGTACTCTTGATTCGGAGTCGATCGTTTTCGAAACAGTTCCTATTTTCCTCAATCTCCTCCTGGAGAATGACGCCAATGGCGTAACCGCCTCTAGAGTGGTCTCTGTTTAGTTTCTCTTTGGGCCTTGACCCTCCTTTGTACCAAAAAAAAAAAAGACAAATTGTTATATATTTCTACCTTTTGAAATTATTATTTTTTGTTGCAATTTAAAATTGGAAAAGTAGAAGCTGTTGTGTTTAAAACAAACATTATTTTACAGAGTCAGAATTTATCCATTTACATATTATTGTGATTGTAGATCATGTGTATTTGTTAATTTTTTGAGTCAAAAGATAAAAGTAACATTTACCTACTGATTGTATGTGCGCATCAACTTTCCACTTTCTTCTTCTTATCCAAAATGGAAAAAACATAACTCACAAAGATGCATGGTTTAATACCGGCACCTACTTTTGTGATTATAATTATTCAACAAAACAAGTAAAATCAAAACATGGTACAAACAAGTTTTAAACTTGGCTACTGCAAACAAAAACAAACACAAATCATGCAAAAATCATCCTCATCTTGTTATTCCTGCTCTACAAAAATCTCTCAAGTAAGTAAACTATAATAATTAATCACTTTTATTAACTCGACCGAAAGAGAGTCGAAACATAGACTTATTGAATTTGTTGATTGCTTTGTGCAGGACTCTTGAATTGGATTACTTGGATTTGTATTTTATTCATTGGCCACTTTGTTCTCAGCCTGGAAAATTTTCATTTCCAATTGATGTGGCTGATCTATTGCCATTTGATGTGAAAGGTGTGTGGGAATCCATGGAACAAGCTTTGAAACTTGGACTCACTAAAGCTATTGGTGTTAGTAACTTCTCTGTCAAGAAACTTCAAAAGCTTCTATCTGTTGCCACTGTTCTTCCTGCTGTTAATCAAGTAAGTCATTGACAAAACATAGATTTAGATTAAGACTTTGATTGATTAAAACTTTATGTGATAGAAACACTGTTAGACATAGATTTAGATTAAAACTTTTTTGTCATGACAAGTTTAGGTGTAATGTTGAATTGGTTAATTATCATGGTGATGAAATTTTGAACATGTTGAGAAACAATTCAGATTTAAAATTGAGTAATATGATCCATAAAAATCTTGTATGGCCATCAAGGATGCACTATGTGATTACAGCTTTAAGGCCAAGTAACTGTCATAACTACTTTACTTACTGACTGTAACAGAATTTGTAACTAACCAAGACATGCTAACTACTTTTTGATTGTTCATTCTCATACTTCAATACAGACCACCATCAACATACACATCATAATAGGAACATCGGTTTCTAATCCAATCCGCGGCTTGTGGCCTAATGTCATCCACGGCTCTATGGCGATAAACTGTCCGGGGCCTGCTTTTAACATATGATCTCTGGTACAGAAGATGCTCATCCCACCATTTGTGTCCCCATGAATTAGCACCATAGTACCGCTATCTACCAAGGTTTCTCAAACGTTTCAGCGCATCTTTTTCGCCAGTGAGTTCCTTGACCAAACCTTCATAATGCAATATTGAAGGAGTAATTGATACAATGATAAGGGCTAACACATAAACACACAAGGTAGTTCATTATTGAAATAACTTATTACCATTTGTATAATTGCGACAATCGTTAAGACCGATTCTCAAATCTGTTTCCCATTTTCTGTTGAACTCATTAGCTATTTCCACCGCATCTGTTTCTGCATATCCAACCAACCAGCATTTGCTTCGCGGCAGCTTATTTAACTTCCTCACAAGAACAGCTCCTGAAAATATCAACAGAAATGTTGATTTTCACAAAGAAAGTGAAAACATATATGGAACCATAAAAGAATTCCAAATTCACTCACCTGGCACAGCTCTTCCAAATAAAGCTGCTAGGGCCACATATATATCTTCAGGATCCTTTGGTTGAAAATCAAAAACCAGAATCTGAAAAAGCACAATTGTCACTAATTTGAATAATAAAAAATATACATAAGAGAAGAAGGAATAGGATAGAAACCTGTGAAGGTGAAGAAGGTTTGATGATGACCATGAAATGCTGAAAATCCCATAAATTAAGGGAGTAAGCAGCAGACATAAGCAATTGGGGTGGTCCCTTTGTAGCCCTTAGAGGAATTGCTGCCACATACACTTCATTTCTTCCACTTATTATTCTTGTGTTTGATAGTAGTGATGCCATTTTTCTGTCACTTGCAAAAACAATTTCTTTCTATAGTGAAAATTGCTCAAATTTATCCAATACTTGTTTTTTTGAAGAGAAACTAGTGGTTGAAATTGCATGGTGTGTATTCATATAAAGTATGTAGAATGGAACCTTAGTTTTTATCCCACTTGTTTTATACTTTATCATCACTTTACACTTTTTATTAATTTTTTTTCTAGTTGTTTTTTATTTTAAAAAAATTAATAAATTGACATTAGTAATCATTTTTATAAAAAATACAGAAAAGTTTAATAAGTCCAATTAAATTTTAGATTTGTACTATCATCATATCACATTTAAAGATATGAACTTAAATCACCATTTAGTTGTGTTCATGGGGATAAGTCCATTTTGATCCTTATAGGTCCATCTTGATCCTTTAATTGTCTCTTATACCACCTTCTAGATGAACTCAATTCGCCTTCTCCAAAGAACCTATCAAAAATAGTGTTGAAAATGTGTCTAGCTTGAAGGATGTCTTTTTAGTCGTGTTGGTCTTTATCTTCTTTTGAGCAGGGGGTCTCAACCTAAATGGTTGATGTTAAAGTGAAAAATTACATGTTTTAAAAGATAACTTGTTAACTTATATTACATGAAGTAATATAAAATAAAAAAAACCCAATTTTCATAAAAAAAAATATATAAAAATTTGTGTGAATATTTTAACTAATCCCTTCACAATTTACAAGTGAAAATATCAAAGAAAATCATAAAATAAAGATATTGAGTAGCATAGAATTTGTTGGGCGAAGCATGGGATAAACCAATGAAGACATGACAGTGAGCAAAATCATACTTACTTAGACATTCATGTTGGGTGAAAGTACAAGCTCGTTGGATGGGCATAGGAAATAAGGTATTTTTTTAGAGTGAAGTGTCAATTTCATTTGGCGAAATAAGAAGGTCCAAGATCACTTGCCTAAGTTACTTCATGGCGAAGTAAGGTTTTCCTCATTGTGCGAAAGGATAGGCTCGTTGGGCAAAAGAATGCGGTCAAATCCCACTTGGAGGAGCTGGACATAACTTGCTGATGAGGAGAGGCATGCTCATCGCACGAGCTAATGACCTCGTTGGGCGAAAATGCCTTATCATACCCCTATAAATAGAGGTCACAACCTTCACATAACCATTCATTCCATGTTTTAGAATATATAGAAGAGAGATAACAAAGAGATCAAAAAGGAAGTAGTCTCAAGGAAAGGAATTAAGATCGAAAGTGGAGGCTTTGTAGAAATCGCTACTGATGTTTTTTCACCCCTTTCTTAATCATCATTTTAAAGCTATTATAAGTAAGAGTAGTTAAATTCTCTTTTATTGGGGTTAGATGGAATTTTCCAAATACTCATATATTCATTTTTTATCATGACATTATATATGTTCTATTTATTTATTAATATTGTTGATTATCCTCTTTCTTAAAGCTTATCATAACTTGGTTGATTATAACATGTTATATGATTTTGAATTAATATTGAAAAATACTTTTTGTAATTATATAAAGGATTTTCATTTGTTAAGAGACAAATTTAGGTTTAACCTTCACATACGCTATTAACGTTAAATGTTATAGTATTGGTTAATCAGATGAGAGAGCCTCAATTAATCAATACAATTGACATCACGTCGTTGCTTAGACGAAAAAAAACACAAATATTGACTAGAATTTGTATAATTGATAATGAGACTACATGAAGATAGGATAATGAACGAATTAACATACAAAACAACTCTGCAGAATCACACACATAGCAACATATTACAGAAAAGGACCTACATGCATTAGGTAAACTCAAATGGGTCATCACATCACCCATGTCTTCTACCCATGCATTTAGATTTAGCTACTAGTAGTATTACTATAGCTATTTTATTACACCACTTACATAACAAACAAGTAACAAGAAAAAGACATTCAACAACAAGACATGAAACTTAAAACAGTTTCATAAACTTCACAACTTTCCTTATTCACTGTTGGTGATCACTTCCTCCTCTTTCTTTTCATCTAAGGCTTCTTCTTTCTCAACCTTCTCCTCAGCTTTCTCTTTTGGTGCTTCTTCAGTGTTAACATTGTCCTTAGTTTCAGCCTCATCTATCACATTCTCATCCTTAACAACATTTTCTGTCTCAGATTCTGCAGTTGGTGATTGCTGAACAACATCAACAACAGAATCAGCATTTTCTTTTGTTTCCTCAACAGGTTCCTCTTTCTCAGTTTCATCTTCCTTCTTGGCTTCCTCTTCAAGGTCTTTCACAGTCACAATTTCTTCAACCACTTCTTTAGTTTCAGATTCAATCAAGGGTACTTTTTCTTCTGCAGCTGAAGATTCTACTACAGCTTCTTCTTCTTTTACTTCTTTGCTTTCTGATGCTGCTGGTGTAATTGGACTCTCAACAGCAACTTCTTCAGTGGTTTTCTCATCAGATTTCAATGATAGCGCGCTGGTGTCGTCGGAGAGTGCAGTCTTTGCTGATACAACCTACAAAGAGTAAAAAATGAACACAAATTGCTTAAGCAGATGTTAAAAAACAAACTGAAAACTAGGGATGGAAAAACATGACTATGGTCCTGCATGCACTCTCTAATATGTCCGTTCTGTTTATCCCGTTTTTATACTGAGTTTTTTGAGGACGCAAATATTAATATAAATATTTATAACTTTTATGTTTTAAAAATATAGTATCCGCAGACTCACTCCGTCCCGCTCTTATTTTTTCAGAGACGGATCAATATTTTAAGTCCGCGCCCTCAGCAATGACCATTATTATCGGACTTTTACAGTGCATCCTACTGAAAACAACACATGTAAAAGAAAATATAGTTACCTCAACAGTGGCCATAATTGGAATAGAAAGAAAATGCTTAAAAGAGAAATTTAGTTAAAGAGTGATATAGGAAACTATGCTTTACTTTTGATGAAAAATGATGGGATTGAGAATGGTTTATATAGAGGTTTGAGTGCACAAGTTGATGAAAAAAATGAGGTGTGTACAGATGAAGAATCTTGGGATATGACAATCCATTCACTGAATGTTAGTAAGCATGTTTGGCAATAATGGTGGCAAAAACTTAGAGATGAGGTTATAATGTTATTTAATATTGGAAGGATAAAAAAATGGAACATGATTTCATGGATGCCATAATTTTCTTTTGGTTCTAAGTTATGTGCTTTGTGCAGTCGTGTGTAAGAGTTAACCACTAAATTAACTAGTATTTTTAATCATGATTGAAGTTTTAAATGAGGTAAAATAAAAATGGTAATTATATTTGGACAATCTTAACTTTCAAAGAGGATTGATCCAAGGTCTTGAGATTTGTAAATACTTGCTTAACCACTCAACATTAGATATAACATATTTGAAAGAATTAACAAATTTAGTTAAAATTTGTTAACTACTAATTATGTGGTAGGTTTATTTTTTCTCCGCTTGTGTCATACTTTTTTTTTTGGCTTTCGCATCGATTTTTCGATTTATATAGTAGATCGACTAATTCGGCTCGTGCTACGGAGGCACGTGCATTGCTCAAGCGGTGTTTCTGCCAAAAATCGATATTTCTCGAAAATCGTCCTTTGCAGATAATTGTTTGTCACTCGAGCTCATTCAGATACTCGTTTGCCACTCGAACTCAGACGCTTGTTTCGCTTGTGTCATATCTTAGTACTAGCATAGTAGCATAGCACTGATTAAATTTTTGACATTTTAATTAAGGGAGAAAAGTATAGCTGGCAAATAAATCTTACATCCTTGAGTTGAGTTTGGGCCAATGGATATGAACCTACTATAATGGCTCTCTCCGAAAATTTACATCATAAACCGTACCTACATCCAATGGAAGTATGACACGTGGAAAATACAAAATCACATCACCGACTATGTTGTCGTTTTGTAGATGGCTTTTATTTTTTATTTTTTTAATTTTGATATTGATGTGATGAGTATGTAATTGTAAAATCAAAATGGGTGAATCATGTCCAGAGTAAATATGTGTTAAACAGATGCAAAAGATTCCTTGACCTAAATAAAATGATGAATCCTAAGAATAAGAATGTATGCATCACATCACATTGTTAACAATATTGGAATTATTTACCAAACCAATTTTTCAAATTTTACTTTAAAATTTTGTTTTAAAAATCTATTTTTTAAAAAATAAATAAAAATAACAGCAACAACCCACTAAATCGAGTCGGTTATATGAATTTACTTTTGCCATGTTCTATTAAAAATTATTCCTTCTGATCCTATTTATAAAAAAATATTTACCCTTTATCCGCCCAAATCATCTAACTCTATTTTTCACTATCTTCTCTATTATAGATGTTACTCCAATATTCTCTTTAATAATTTCATTTTTAATCCTATCATTTCTAGTCTTACCACACATCCAACGCAACTTTATCAAATTTGCTACACTTACTTTATTCTCGTTTTGATTTGTAAGCGTCCAACATTATGTCTCATACAACATCTCAGGTCTTACCGCAGTCCGATAAAATGTTCCCTTCAGCTAGAACGGTACCTTTGGGTCACATAGAACCCCTGAAACCCCTATCTATTTCAGCCACCCTGCCTGAATTCGAGGGTTTACATCTTCTACTTCACCATCATTTTGTATAACAGACTCAAGATATTTAAATTGTGTGACTTGGGGGATGATATGGTCTCCAACTTTCACCTCTAAGTTAGAAACGCTTCTTCTTTTGTTAAACTTACATTCCATATACTAGGTTTTACTTCTACTTAATTGAAAACCATGTGTTTCTAAAGAACGTCTCCAAGTCTCCAACCTCTCATTTAAATCCTCCTTTGACTTTCAAGGTAGAACTATATCATCTGAGAAAAAAACATGCATCTTATTGTTAACTCTTAGATGTGTGTCGTGAGTACATCCAAAATTAAGATAAAAAAGTAGGGGCTTAGAGTTGAACCTTGATGCAAACCTATTGTAATGGGGAAAACGCATGTCTCTCCACCTTGTGTTTGAACGTTAGTCGATACTCCTTCATACATATCTTGGATAGCTCGAATATAAGCAATCTTAACCCCTTTCTTCTCTAGGGCTTTTCACAAAATATCTTTTGGCACTCTATCATACGACTCTTCTAAGTCAATAAAAATTAAGTGCAAGTCTTGTTGTTCCATCCAATAATGCTCCATCACACGTCGTAGTAGATAGATCACTTACATGGTTGACCTTCCAAGCATAAAATCAAATTGATTCTTAATGACTTGAGTCTCTTTTCTTAGTCTTTATTCAATTACTTTTTGCCATAACTTCATGGTATGACTCACAAGTTTATTCCCTCTATAGTTTGCAAAATTTTGTATTCCCTCTTGTTCTTACAGATAATAACTAAAGTGTTTCTTCTCCATTCATCCGGTATTTTCTTTGACCTCATAATTTCATTAAAGAGTTTGGTGAGCCACTCAATACATCTCTCTCCAAGAATTTTTCATACTTCAATCGGTATATTTCTTTGACCTCATAATTTCTTTACTCTTATATTCATAACTAATAGTCTATGTTGGGTAGTCAAACTCTCTCTTGAAATAACTTTACAATCCAAGCAAATTTTTATATGTGACTTCCTAATAAGAAAGAAATCTATTTGAGAACATGTCACCCCGTTTTTATATATGTGATTTTATATGTGATAAGATCCTCATATATTTTCCTAAATTAGGTATTTTCTATAGTAAGATTCAAACCCAACGAAAACACTAAGATGAATTTACCTTCCACATTCACCTCTCCTAAATCAAACCCCTATGTACGCTCTCCAAACCTCTTACTACGCTTCCTACATGACCATTTAAATCTCCTTCTAAAAAAATGTCTCTTCTTAGTATATCCTAAAGTAAGCCTTCTAAATCCTCTCAAAATTGTACCTTAAGGTGTTCAGCTAACCTAACTTGGAGTGCATAAGCACTAATAACATTAAAGGTATCTTATTCCACTACAAATTTCAAGTCTATAATTTAATCTCCTACTCTTTTCACATCCACAATATCCTTCTTCCACTCATTATCCACAGTAATCCTCACCCACATTTATCAATCTAACGTTGTTCTTGTTGTTGTTCTTATTGTTTTTTTTATTCTTCTTCTTGTTCTTGTTGCTTTTGTTGTTGTTCTTGTTGTTGTTATAGTGCTGAATTTTTTATTTTATTTTATTAAAGACATACAAATATGGTGTTTTAATACAACTATTGTTGTAGATAGCGCGTTACTTGACTTATAATCACGATCACGCAAATGTGGTGGAAATATCATACATACAACCACTCATTACCTCACAACGGTTTGTTAGGCATTATGTTATCTCTTTTCCAACCGTTGTGATATTGCTTTTTTGTAGTAGTGATTAATTCTTATGTAAGTGTTTATTTCTCTACAATTGTAGTTATATTTTTTCTAACCCATTATTTTTATGAAAATTTTATTTATCCTTTTTTTAGAGCGGTCATGAATATATCGTACCCGACGAGTTTAGAGCGATAAATAGAAAATACAACTTAGTCAATTAAACATGCGAGGAACTTTTGGATGCCGACTTGTTAGATGATAACCCGAGAGGCCTAGGTATTTTACTTATGCGCTTTAAAAATTATTTCAACGATACAAAATCAGATGAAAATTCTACCGAAGAACAAATAAAAATTAAAACTAGATGTTATATTATATTATTAATTGGTTCATTATTTTTCGATGGTACTGGTTGTATTGTACATATAATGTATTTACCCTTTTTAAAAAACATAGATAAAATAGGAACATATAGTTGGGGTTCGACTTGTATGTCCTATCTCTATAGCTCTTTGTGTAAAAACGTAAATAAAGACACATCTACATTTTATGTATGCGTCGTTTCGCTCCAAGCATGGGGTTGGTGTAGATTGTTGTCCCTAGCTCGCGTCAACCGCAACAGCTTCACATTCCCCTACACAAAAAATAATTTAATATTATTTCTATTTACTTACTTTGTCCATTATTATTTCTAAATAATTTATTTTAATTATTTTTGTTTAGGTAGTTGGCTTGTGGGATGAATTATAACAGATGTCCTAGATAACGCATCAGAGTATATCAAAATCTTTCGGATCACCTAACCCCAAACGATGTATTCCCATTAAAAAAATCACTTTAAAATAATTTATTTTTAATATTACCCATTTAATAATCTAATTTATTTTTCCTCTACAGATTATTTGGAGGTCATACTTGGGTCTGAAACATCATCCTAAAATCAATGAAGAATATGCAACTTTTGGACAATAACAACACTCATAATCAGGTTCACCACTATGGAGATGCACCATAGTGACCGTGTGAAACTGTAGCTCAACATGCATTAACAAATCTCATATCCCCCGATGTGCCTCGGACAATGACATCAATGTAAAATTAATGAACAATGGATCTTTGACAATTGAAAAAACTTCGCTAAAGCTGAGTGTCGTTAATGGAGGTTTTGCCATCAACGGGTCTTAATTGACGATGTCATGCCAACCGAATCTAAACCAGCTAATAATTATATGTACTTGTACAAATATGTTACAATTGGGGTTTTCTCCGAAGACATGTATTTATAAAACCAAGAGCAAGACCAAGAGCATTACATGTCACACACCTAACCACAAAACCAAGAGCATATCCCATACCACCACCAACAACATGCTTATTATAAAAACACCCAAAAAACATATATCCCCAACACGTCACCCTACCATAACCAAAACACCTAAGAAACATATGACACCAACACTTCCTACCATAGCCAAAACACCCTAACATCACAACACCAAAACATCCAACAAACATATGACTATCAAATACCACAAGAACCATTTCTTCCTTTCTCCAACAAAGCATTCACACCAATATAGTCATTCAAATGACCAGACCGTTCACCAATAACTGCATCAACTTAAAAAACAAAACCGAACTACACTAGCATGGGCCACGAACTCAGTTAAGGAAGTGTGTCAATGCAGACACTAGACTACGTGGAATTACAAGAGCTTATTAGAAAATCTGGTGATGGTGATGTTCTAGGGATCTCGTATCAAACACTTAGGGTGAATCAATAGAGACTAATACGAGAAAGAGTACCTAAGATTGTGGAACCGATGGCATGTATGATCAAGTGGATTATCGTCGATAATGTAAAAAATATTCTCATATATAATATGATTTAAATTAAATACTATTAGTTTCAATTTAATTGTTTTTATTAATTAATTTTTTATATTGTTTTTATTAATTAATTAAAATAAAAACATGCAACACATAAGAGTCAGATGAATTGGCGACCGCTCCTATGGATTGTACACTATCGTCAATTCAATTGAATAGACATAATGTAGTCGCCAATTCAATTATATGGTGATCTTAATTTTTCAATGGAGTCGTCAATTGAATTGACATGTGTTATGTGTTACAATTTTTGTTTGTTTGAATTATGAGTATTTCAAAAATTAATTGAAAAAGACGGTTACTTGGAATTTTTTATCAAAAAACATGGTTATTTTTATTTTAAAAAATCTAACATGCGAGTCCTTCCTTATTATGCGTATTTGTACTTTTTTTGGGTTAGAAACCTGTCATCCTCTCTGAGCAACTACACTGACTAATCTCTCCAGCCGAGTACGATTACAATGGACGTCAAAACTCCTCAAAAATATTTAACAATGTTGCGTATTCAAAACAGAGATCGAACTCAGAACCTCTCATTAAACTTAAAAAAAACTCTTACAATCTCATCCATATGCTCTTGAATTACATTTGCAATTTTTTTTTCCAACTTCAATTATGAGCTGGTGGCATTCTTCTTTTTATTTTTACTTTTCAACATCAATTATGAGCTGGTGGCATGATATTCATTTCACATATACATTTACATCACACATGCAATTCCCATATACGAAAGGACGCGTAAAAGATTACAAGACCCACTAAATCCAATGACTTATAGAATCACTTTGATAGATTTATTCAACCTACAAGTCACTTTTGATAGCAATCTCTCATCTATATTTCTACAATTACTCATCACTCCTCTTCAATACTTCCTCTTGCTTCTTCTTCATTTCATCTACTTCAATATAATATATTCATTTTCATCTTTAAATTTCAACACTTTTGCTTTAATTTCACGACCAAAATTTAGCTAAATGGGTGATGAGTTTGAATCCTTTAACTACTTCCTTTCTTTATTACATATTAATCTTGTCACGTGCTTTGGAATATTTAGATTAACCATGTTTAACGATTTTCATGTCTACTAAATTGTTGGATTAGGCCATTGACATTGCCTACTCACCTAGTCATATAATGAGACAAAAGCTATTACACAGTTTGTTAATGATAATTAAAGTTGTGATTAATGTAATGAGCTCATTTGATTTGATCACTGATCCATAATTGATTCTCTAACCATTTTTTTCTTGATTTGACCAATGGTCCCAATAAACTTCACATGTTTTGTTTATATAAGTTTGGTCTTTTATTTTAGAGTTAAATAAGTTTTTCGTCTCTATAAATATTGTAGTTTTTATTTTTAGTCCCTTCATATTTTTAGGCAATGATTTTTGTAAAAAAACCATTGCCAAAACCAGCTAAAACCGTTGCCTAAAGGCTGTGAGGGACTATATATAAAACTAAGCAATTCTAAATTTTTAATATACTAATAAAAATTGAGCAGTGTATTAAATTTCTCAATTTGATATATTAATATTTTAGTTGAACTATGACATCAAAAAATAAACAATTAATTAGAGGTGTTTTTTTTTTAATAATAATTAATGTATCTAGTTATTTTAAATGAGTTTAGATTGTACAAAAGAAGAAAAGAGAGATTAGATTTATTTTGCTACTTTCTAGTATATATAATCAAGCTAGGTGATTAGAGAAACTTGTCATTAATTTATCTTAGTATAAGCAAGCTAGGATAGTTAATTAGAAAAACTTAGTAGGTGTTGATAGGGCTATAAAGTGGAAAATAGAAAAAAGAGTTTAGATGTATTTACAAAAACATCTATCTTTAACATTATACTACTCCTACTTTCTAATATAATCCAAGCTAGGTGATGAGACAAACTTGTCTTCTATTTTGGAAGTCAATCTACGTGATTAGAGAAGCTTGGTAGGTGTTGATAGGGCCATAAAGTTTACTTCAATATATGAAGTTGAAGGAATAACTTATGCGGCATTAATTTGAGATGGATTTCAGTTTTAAAAATTTTAAAAATAAAAATTAGTTTTAGTTTTGAATTATGAAACTTTCAAATAATAAAATTATTTAAAAAAATAAAATAAAATTTATATTCATACTAAACATTTCTTAATTTAAATATTCATGCAATTAGGTTCATAAATTATAATAAATATATAATAAATATAACTTTAATAATAGTGGTGGTTAAAGTGGTGGTAGTCGGCAAATTGCATGAATGGTGATTGTTGATCGGTGGTGCATGAGTAGTTAGATTGGAGATTTGCGATGGTGGAAGTGGTAATCAACAATGATCAACGTGGTGTTTGCACTATTATAAATAATATATTTATTTTCACCTCAGCCAAAATAAAATCGAGATATAATGGCAAGGCGCACCGTATTTTATTTTATTTTTAAAATAACCACTTATTTCATTAGTTTTTAATATAACTGAGGAGAAAAACGATTCAGGACATGTTTTGAATCTCAGCTATTGCAGTTTATGTTTTTATTTGTTTATAAATGTATACTAAATAATCTATCTCTTCGATTTCTGTAATGACCAAGAGATAAATAATCATATTTTATTATAAATACACTCGTTAAGCATAATTTACCATAATTCTAACCTATATGTAGCTACCTCAAACTCGTACGCATTATTTTTTGAGAAGGATTGTAAGACAGAAAATATTCAATGTTCTTCTATCCTGGAACAAAATATTTTTTCTGCTTTTGCAATCTATCTCACATAATGATGTTAATGTTGTTGTTGTATTTTTGAAACAACGCTCTGTTAAAGAAGGTTAGAAAGATTCTCTATGATAAATTGCAAGTCCAGAAAGTCATTCTTGCTTCAAATTAAATAAAGAATGGAGTTCAATCGGGATGTGTTGATGTGCATAAGGATATTCCTTCTGCACGGTGCGCGTAAATACTCAAATATTATTTATATTACTCAAAGTATTATATTTATTATTCAAAATAATATACAGATTATTCAAAATAGTATAAATATTACCCAGAACAATGAATATATTACTCAAAATAGTTAAAATTCGATATTACTCAGAATTGTGTAAATATTAATCAGAATAGTGTACTCATTACTCATAATTAATAATTATTCATAATTAATAGATGTGTACAAATAATGCATATATTATTCATGGATTATGATATTATTACCCGTTTCTAACTAAAATGTTACTCGGAACAGTTTAAATATTACTCGTACGAAACTTATGCACTGTGCAGAAGGATATACCTTATGTAAATCAACCTAACCCGAGTTCAACCTTTAAAAAGATTAGAAGTTGGATGCATACAAGATATGCAACAAAACCTTGAATTACAACGACGATGATGAATCTGAATTTGTTTAATATTATGTGTAAATAATGTAATGTTTGAAAAAATAAGATATTTTACCAAGGGGGTATACATATTTTATCTCCGTAAATATATTGATCATCGTCCTTAAACAAATCATTGTCGTCTACTTTATGAATCACAACGCTCAAGATACTACCATTAGTGATCCACGTGAAACATAAAAAACTTCCATAATAAAAGCATTCTGAATATCAAAAAGTAAGTGAAGCATCGAGAAGCGCTTGAAACTTTCTTTATCCACCACTTTAAGGTTTGCAAGGGCATTTTCCATAAAAAGTTCTCTATGATGGATTGCAAGAGCAGAAAATTATTTTAGTTTAAAGTTTGTGTTCTAAAAAATTTATTTGAGCAGAAAACCGTTCATTAACCTAACTTTTTTTATATCAAAAACAAATGCATACAAAAGCTATAAAGAATATATGGAACCCAATATTTAATCTATCCTAATTTTTAATGATTCGAAAATCTAAATTCAGATCTTCAGATTTTTTTTAATATTTTGTATAAACAATATAATATTCATGGTAAACAATGTAGTTTTTAAATAAATTAATTTATTAATATTCTGTGTAAACAATGTAACGAGTTTAAAAATAAAAAAAATAATCCATCTTATCTCTCGTTTTATTGATAAATTGAGAGGTATGATGCGTTACTTTTGAAAATAATTAAAATGCAGAAGTTAGGGTTCAAACCCATATGCAAATAACTTAACTCCTTGGTTTTTATCAACCAATAGGTGAAGTGGCAGTTTTTAATGATGTCATTCGTTACCTCGCTTCTGTAGCCGCAGTTAAACGCAATTCGTGTACGAGATAAAATGTGTTATTCGTAGTAGAGTTGAGAGAGTAGTCAAGACGGTCGTTGAAGGTGTTCATAGTGGTGGTCAAATTAAAGATTTTATGTGGATAAAGCACTCATCAAAAGTGATCATAGGTGATAGTCAAATGTGGTTGGTGGTGATTCGTGGTGGTTAGAGTTAATCGTAATGGTGGTTAGAATAATGGTCTGATTAGTAATAAATGATGATCGTAATAATTGTTAAGGTAGTGGTCAATGATCATTGACAACGGTGTCTTAACTTAAAAAAAAAATTGAATTCTAATGAAAAACAATTTTGAAATTAATTAAAAATTAAATCAACTTTATTTTTTTCACATATTTTGATTTTAAAAATAACTTTCAAAAATTAAAAATCAAAAACTCACCATCACTCCAAGCGAATCCTTAATTTTTTTTTAATCTTCTTTGACAAGTACTTTTAATTTCTTTGTGAAACCAAACTGTTACAATTTAGATTTCTACACATTTAAATGGAAGGAAAGAAAATAATACAAAAATTGGTGGAAAAATGGACCTGTAGAATATAGGAAAATAGATCCTCTCTTGCTCCTCTCTTATGCCATCCCTCTCGTGCTTTATTTAGTGGCTGAAAATTGATAAAAAATATTTAAATAAAATGATGTTGCTTTGAAAAGTGAGAAAAAATATATAAATGCCTAAGATTGATGGCTGAATGGAAGCAATAGATAAAACACTATAGAGAATCCAAATCCAGAATATAATGATTTGGATAATATGACCAATGAAAGAAGTTATTTGAATATGATTTACAGGTGTAAAATAAAAGTGAAAAATAGATATGCCATATGTGGTTGATTGATTTGATTTTTTGTGGTGTGTACATTTGAATTTTTCATCAATTAATTTTTACCTCATATGTAAAATGTCTAACAGGTTGTTGGCATTCGTGTGAATGGTTAAGTTACACATCAATTAAAAATGAAGAAAGTGTTGGATATATAAGATAAATGACTCATACTCTCACTATCTTAAGGTTTTGACTGTATATGTGGTGTCAATGTTTCTTGAATCATAAATATCTGGCTAATTGATACTTCTAGCGTCCAGACTCCCCAACAAGTGGCATCATAGCCATGGTTAGACTCAGTGAGGGGGAGCGTAAATGGAATCCTAGTATAAATCAGGGCTAGTGGTGTGAGAAACTTACACTTGTGAGTGAGAGTGTTGAGATTCAAGTTTGAGTGGCTAAGTGTCACATTGACTAACAATGGAGGAAATGCTAGATATATATATAAGAGATAGGACCCAGATTCCCATCTATTTAAGTTTTTGGTGGATATGTGATGTCAAAGTCTCTTGAATCCCGATTGTTTAGCATTTTAACACTTTTGACATTCCCCGTGCTCTCTAACATAACCACTCTGAGGTGGGTGGACATTTATAATTTATATATTTTAGTTCTATCTCATTTATTTGGATTAGGAGAGACGTGAGGTAGATGGATATTAAAATTGACAAATATGCAGTTAGCACATAACTGAGACACATGTTTAAAAATTTATGTCATAATTAAGTTATTTTCATTATTTTTGTAAAAAGAAGATGCTTTTTAGAGATAAATTTATAGAGACAAACAAAAGACTTCTTAGGGTTCATCATAGCATAAGATTTGTGAGATGATTTATTTGAAAGAACATATGAAAAATATCTTATGACATTATTTTTAAGATTTTTTCAACTTATTTTGATAAGTTCTTTAAAATAACTCAATTTTACATTTTTTATTTTAATATAAAGTATAAAATACAGTATAAAAATAAATAAATTCATTCGTATATAATAAAATAGACCGGTCTGATATGGTTGTTTGCTTCTGTTCCTTGATGGCCTAGTTAGTGATCGGTGTTGTGTGAAATTTTAGTGTTGTTTTGGTGGTTTTGGCTTGTTTGAGCGGGTGTCGTCTGTGTGTTGGCAACTTATTTTGCCGCTGGCCTTTTGTTGATTTTGCTGGTTCTGTTTGCTTTGTTTTTTGTTTCCTCTTAGCACAACGTGTGCTTGTATTTATGGGTGCGGGTTGATCCACGAACCCGTTAACTAAAACCGAACCAATCCATAAATTACAGACACCGTTCATTTACGGGTATACCCAACGTAACCCGCAACAGCTCAGATAGTTTTGGTTCGGGTATCGGGTTTGACTTTTGCAACCCGCGGACCCGTTGATCCAAACCATTGATGTTACCTTAGTAATTTTTAATTTTTTTATTATTATTTTAAATAGAAATATAAAATTATCATCTCAGTACTAACCATAATATTTTTAAAAAAGCTTTATTCTCCACCAACAATACTATTAAATCAATGAGTTTACGTAATTCTAAGACTAAATATTGTTTCTTATTTTCTTTTCTATCATTTACAACTTACGTATTATATAAAAATAATGTGTCTTGTGGAATTTTATACGATTATCTAGTGTTATGTCATGTTGATGAATATTACTAGATATTATATGATGTGCTTCATCCATTTTGTGTGTTAGAAATAAGTATAAATATATTGAATTTTGTTACAATATTTATAAATTGAAAAAAATCATTATTTTTTAATTTGAAACACAACTCACGAACTCAATCCAACCTATAATGAACGGGTCGGTTCGGTTGACTTTAATAATGAAATTGCGGGTTGGACGCCGAATCCACTTCATTGAAGTTTGAACGAGTTGGATAACGGGTTAGACCGAATGCAGTCCAACTCAACCCATATACACCCCTACTTATATTTGTATTCGGATATTTGTTCCCTTGTCATCTTTATTAATATATCTTGCTATGAAAAAAAAATAAAGAAAAAACTTTTAAGAAAAAATAACTCTTCAAATGAATTTGTTGGATGAACTAACCGGTTGTTATATGTTCAATCTTAGTCATATTTATTTATTAAACCCACAAAAAGGTGTTACCATGAATGTAATGATTTTGATGATTCTTTTGGTGACAACGATAATTATATACAAGTTTGTTTGTATGTCATAATTTAATATAAATTTAATGTTGATGATACTATTAAATAAATATAATTGAATTAAACATTTGATACGTAGAAATCAATGAGAAAGGAAAATGGCAACAAAATAAGTGTTGGCGGTGGTTGGTATTGTTTCAATGATTTTGTTGAATTCATAATATGTTAAAAAAGTATTGTGGAAAAATAGTGTGAAGATGGCAAGAACACGAAACTAAGGTGAGTAAAGATGTAGTTGTTGTTTTGTGAGTATGTGTTGTAAAATATATGATTGAGCCACAGTTGGCATGGTGGGTTGTGGGGTAAAGCATTGAGCAACCAATGTATGTGGCGGTGGGCCTCTTTGGAGCGCCAGATATGTGTGTGTCTCTAGTGAAAGTGCTCATTTTTCTATCCTAGTTTGGCAGATACACCTCAGCTTCATTCCTTTTCTATTAGAGATCTCATGAAACATAGGCATACTATGGTCCACTCTATCAAAAGTGTTACACAAATGATTGGTGTATGTTCTTGAGGGATTATGTTAGCCTTGTAAATTAAGGTACAATAATTAAATACATCTCATTAGTTTAATGTAAGATTTACAAAAATACACACTTCATGTAATAATTTTGGTAACCGAGATAAGTAAACATATTAGAAATGCTATTGTGTTCATTAAGCATCATAATTTATTCCTTTAAATTATAAAACCATTCATTCTATTTATTCTAGTGTGAAATTGTACATGTTAATAAATTTATTAAATAAAAAAATATAATATATAGATAAATAGAATATAAGCGGGTAGCGGAAATCAAACTCACATCGTTAGCTTGGAAGATTATGGCATGTAAATGAGCTTATATAAGGTTGGCAGTTGATACCCCTCATGTTCGATTTGGGCTCTTTTCCGTTGTGCAGAAAGACCCAAATATGAATAGTTCATTTGTCTCACTTATTTAAGTGGAGAGAATCAATTTGGGTAGGAGAGATAGGGAGAAATTAAGGATTCAAAAGAGAGAAAAGATGAGACAAAACCTATTCCCATTTTTCTACAACCAGTTTCACTAAATTGACGATCCCAGATTCGTTAACTGTTAGATCAAGCTCAAATTTAGAGGACATATTTGCAACACCTATATCTAACTTTTAACCATTCAGAATCTCAAAACAATATTTAAGCTGAGACATGTCTGCTTCGCACTGAAGCTACAAATTTGGATAATTTTTCAGCTTTTTTATTCTTATTTGTAAATTAGTTTGTTTTGTGATTTGCGGTTGTTAACACTAGTTTGTGAATCACTTTAAGACTGTCTTGTACCCTTATTTGATTATAGTAGAGTTATTTCTTTGGTCTAGACGAATCGAGGTTTGTACTCTCATATTGAGGAATTTTTCACGTTAAAATATATGTGTTCTTTTGTGCTTTTATTTGTTCGTTTTGCTACTATATATTTGTTGTTGATCCTAATAGGTTCTTACAAATTTGAGAAATTTTATATTCATTGTGTATTGGTCTATTATTGTGTATTTCCCATTAAAGTGGCATCATAGCTCTTGGTTAATGGCTATTTTACTTGTTTGAATAATGAAGTCAAATACAAATATGAAGATGGTATTGTTGAATGGTTCGAATTACCATTTGTGGAAGGGCAAGATGAAAGACTTACTATTTTTGAAGAAATTGTAATTACCGATTCTTAGTTCCGCAAAGCCGGATTCTTGGCTAATGAAGAATGAGAGTTTAAACATCAGCAAATATGGGGTTTTATACGATAATATATAAAAGATAATATTTATAATCATATTGTTAATGAGTCACATGCAAAAATTTTGTGGGAGAAGATAGAGTCCTTATATGCCTATAAATCGGTGAATAATAAATTGTTCTCGTTGAATAACTTTATAAGTTTGAAGTATAAGGATGAGACTTCTATTTTAAATCACTTGAATGAATTTCAAAGCTCCTTGATCAGATCTCATGAATGAGTATCAAATTTGATGATGAACTTTTGGGACTATTTCTAGTGTTATATTTAACAGAGTCTTGGGAGACATTTCGTGTTTCAATCATAAGTTCTGCTTCTAGAGGCGTTGTTTCTTTGGAAACGACTAAGGGTGGTATTCTTAATGAGGAGATGAGAAGGAAGACACGTGGTTCTTTATCTTAATCTGAGATACTTATCAATGAAAATAGGGGGAGAATTCAGAAAAATGAACTGAATGGTGGTAGAGAGAATAACAGAAACAAGTCTAAGCCATAATACAAGAATATGGAGTGTCATTAATGTCACAAAATAGGACATATACAAAAGTATTATTATCAGTGAAAATGGATAACAAAGGCAAGAAAGGTAAGTCTAAACAAAGAGATCATGAAAATCACGATGGTGATTGTGTTACTACTTGTACTAGTGATGATCTTGTTATTCTCCATGATCATGAGTATAATAATCAATAATATCATGTTCATATTTGTATTTGACTTCATTACTCAAACAAGTAAAATAACCTCTAACCAAGAGCTCTGATGCCACTTTGATAGGAAACTAACACACAATAACAAAACAATACGCACCTTGTTAGGGAATCCAGGGGTGCCATATGTGTAAATGGCTTAAACGTTCAGGATCCAAGAGACCTTGACACAACATTTCCACCAAAAGTTTTAAGGCAATGGTGGTATTTGTCAATTCTCTTATATACCCACTATTTCTTCCATTTCTAGTTAATTTGAGAATTCACCTCTCACACTTGAATCCAAAAATCCTCCTCCTCACAAGTGCAAGTCACTCACATCACTAGTCTTGATCCACTTGTCTAACCGAGGCTCCGATTCCACTTGTTGGGGAGTCCCGAGGGTGCCAAAAGTGTCAACGACTTATGCATTCAGGATTCAAGAGATCTTAACACCACATATCCACTCAAAGCCTTAAGGTTTTCAATGGATATGTGTTGTCAAGGTTTTTTGAATCATGAACATTTATCCTATTGACACTTTCGACGCTTCCCAAACTCTCCCACAAGTAGTATTAGAGCCCTGGTTAGGCTTAGTGCAGGAGCAGAAGTGGTATTCTAAAATGGATCAAGGCTAGTAATGTGGATGACTCACTCTTATGAGGGAGACTGTTGGATTCAAGTGTGAGAAGTTAAGTCTGACATCGACTAAAAATGCAAAAAGTGTTGGGTATATAACAGAAAAGATTCATACCCCCATTGTCTTAAGTTTCTTGGATCTTTAACATTTTAGGTCATTGACACTTCGATGCTCCGATACTCCCCAACATGGAGCACCCATGAAATATGACACATAATAATTAACAAAACTAAAAACAAAACATGGGAAAACACGACACGGGACTACAGAACACAAGCAAGTGTGAATGCGACACGAGATAACAAAAATTGTGATACAATTAGAGATTATGAAAGTTGTGCAGTGCAAATGCGAGTGAAAGAGAAACGTTTGGCGTTCTTATCAAATTTTTAGATTTTTTCGATGATATTTTGGACCCGATATTTTGAATTTTTTTCTTTTAAAATAATATCAAACTCGAAAACCCATCTCAAATTTACAAGATTAAACTAGCCAATTTGAATATGAGCAAGTGTATAAAAATAAATCTGAGTGCGAGTCAATTCATTTTGATCTTCTAGACTCCTACATCTCAACCATATTGTCCTAAATTGATTAGTTAAACTCAGTTACAAGTTTTTTCAATTAAATTTAAAAAAAAAAACTCAATTGCAAGATGATATTCGAGTAAAGAGTTTATGTGAGGGAAATATGAAAACAACAATCTTCCCTCTACTTTTGACTCTCTATTTTACATCATCTAATGTCAAAGACTTAAAGGTGCCCAAATTGTAGGCGCAAGGTCGATTTTTTCTTGATAAAATGAATAAACAAACTTGCAATACAAAACATCTCATATATAGGTTTCTGGAATGATGAATTTTGGAGAGAAAGAAAGAGATGATAAAAGAAAAGAGAAATGGTGGGGTAGTGTGCAAGGTTGGTTTATGATGTATTTAAGAAGTGGTTAGTTCAATTGGATAAAGAAAGATCACCATACAATCATATTAACAAAAAGGAGTCTTCCATAGAGCTCTCTTTTATAATTTTGAATATCAAATTAATACTATTTTTTAAATTAAAAATTAAAAATTGGTTTTTAAAATTACACAAAATTTAATATTACTAAAAAATAAATGTAACCACCAAGAAGCATGTTTTCCTATTAAAAAACAAAAACCAAAGAAACACTCTCAAGTTAGAAACATCTGTGTGCTGTTTCCATCTACATCTCTCTTCCTCTTTATACTTCCATTTCACCTTTATATACCCTCCCTCCCCATTCTCATTCTTCCTACACCATCACCACATTCTCTCTCTCTC
The DNA here is from genome assembly GCF_029867415.1 of Vicia villosa. Taxonomy (NCBI): domain Eukaryota; kingdom Viridiplantae; phylum Streptophyta; class Magnoliopsida; order Fabales; family Fabaceae; genus Vicia; species Vicia villosa. The sequence continues at coordinate 88,339,287 of NC_081186.1, read as the reverse complement.
AGTTCCTTCTTTTCAGGTCTGTCTTCTTCTGCAATCTCATTCTTACTTTTTTGTTTTTTCATGCAAAGTTTTAGTTTTTCATGATTTTCAGCATCTGAATTACATTTTTGAGTTGATGGGTCATTGGGAAATATTGGATTAGTTTGTGTTTTGTAGATCTTGGTGTTTTCATGATGTGGACTCTGTCACTGTGTTCTTGACTAGTCTAACTCTCTTGTAAAATGATTAATTAAATTAATCATTTTAGTAATATTCACTTCATTTTCTCATCTTGAAAGAATTTTGCTCTAATGTAATTCCACAATTTAGTTGTTTTAGAACTTTCATTTTTTTTCACTCAATTTTCATCATAATATGTTCAGATCTGTGATTGCTTCTGCTTAGTTTGGCAATTCAATTAGAATTCCTAGATCTTGCTTTATAAGTACATTTCATAGTTTATATTCTATTGAATAATTTTGTTGTTGGTGTATGTTAAATTTTGCAAGATCTGGTTTCAGGAATTTTGTTAATAGTTATAGATTTAAGTTAATTGTTGACTAATGTTGAATGTTATGTAAACAAGAGAGTCTAGACAAAGTTGAAAAATTTATAATTATATTTGTTTATTATGCATTTGAAATTGTGTTTCAAGTTTGAACTTGAAGTTCATATTTTCTGTATATTGTTTCGACTTTCGAGAGCTGTCTCAAGTATTTTGATGCTCTGCGTAGGTTAGTCGTCGTTTAACTATAGTCGCAGTTTAACTCTGGCAAAACCAATACAGATTTTTTTTTTCCATAATTTAACTGTGGCAAATCCATAACGACCATTTTATACCATAATTTAACTCTGAATAGTATTTTATGAGGTTCTACTTAACCTCAGTTCAACTGTGATAAATTTTAGACTCTGTAGTCTGTCTTACACACCCTCATAGACAGTCTTCTTGATTGTTTCGATCAAGAAATCTAGTAATTTTTCACTTTGAAATATAGTAAGTTTTTTGTTGAGATCTAACATTCTTGAGCTTTTTTCTAATAGGAATTTGGAGAGAGTAGTGATTTGATTTGAAGAAAACAATCAAATATGAAGTTTTCAATGATTTTTCTTGTTAGCAACATTCTACTTCTTGTAACTTCACCAGCATTTGCGAAAACTGTAAGTCCACCGGCCCCGATCGCACCGACTCCAACTCCAACTCCGGCCCCCGCACCTGCACCAGATTATGTAAACCTAACTGAACTTCTCAATGTTGCTGGTCCATTTCACACTTTTCTCGGCTACCTCGAATCCACAAAAGTATTGGACACATTCCAAAACCAAGCAAACAACACAGAAGAAGGAATCACAATCTTTGTACCAAAAGACAGTGCCTTCAATTCCTTGAAGAAACCATCTCTATCCAAACTCAAAGATGATGAAATCAAACAAGTGATCCTTTTCCATGCATTGCCACATTTCTATTCCCTTTCCGATTTCAAAAACCTTAGCCAAACTAGCTTAACTCCCACGTTCGCAGGAGGCGATTACACGCTGAATTTCACCGATGATTCAGGAACCGTTCGCATTAACTCAGGATGGTCAATCACCAAAGTAACAAGTGCAGTTCATGCAACTAACCCTGTTGCAATTTATCAAGTCGATAAGGTCTTACTTCCCGAGGCTATTTTCGGAACTGATATTCCTCCTGCACCTGCTCCAGCGCCTACGCCAGAGATCGCGCCTGCAGCAGACTCCCCAACTGAAAAAAGTGCTGACAGTAAGTCGTCTTCGCCTTTGGCTTCGCCCGATGGTTCATCTGCTTACAAGGTACTAAGCTATGGAATTTGGAGCAACATTGTATTGGCAACTTGTGGTGTGTTGGTGATGTTCTTGTGAAGATGAAGATGAATTTGTTGAGTATTTAATTTTGATGTATCTACTTTTGATGATGATATTTGCTTTGATTTGAATCATTTTTTTGTGAACATAATGTGTTATTCAATATATGTATGAGAATGTGATTTCTATTAAACACTTTTTTAAATAAATAAATAAATAACTTGTAGCATGTTATTTTCATGTTATACTATGATTGTAATTATAGAGATTTTTTTTAGTTGGGGTAGGTTGATATTAATTGATTTTAAAATTTATTTTTAGTTTTGAAATAGATAAATAAATAAGGATTTGAAAAATAAAATGGATCTTGTAAAGTTTAAGGTGCTTATGAGTCACCGACAATTTTTTTTTATGCTAGTGGCCATGTGATAGGAGAGTTTTGGCAGTCAAGATCTTGTGAATATAAAAAAGAATTTTCAACTTATAATCAATTTAACACCTCCTAAATGAAATAAAACATACAAACTAGTGAAGGTATCATCATGAATTTGCTGTGATTTGAAGGAAAAAAAACACTCTTTATAGTTTTTGGTTACGGTAGTTTAATGAAAATAAATAACTGATATTAAGCATACAGATAATTTTCGATTTACACCACAATTATTTTGTGTAGGGTGTATTGATGGGCTGGGTGTGCAATTTTAAAACACCAGCGTTAGAAATGTTGGTACTTAGCATTTGTTGGACCTTTGAATGGTATGCTATCATCAAAGTCTAGTAGTCTAATCGCAACATATTTAGATGGATATGTTTAGATGGATGATATAAAATGATATAAACTATTCAATGAAAAAACAAATATATAAGTTGAAATTATTATGAAAAATCAATATTTCAAGTATTGGTGTAACCAGTTACATGGTGTATTGTTTTTGTCTTTGAAACAGGTGTAATCGGTTACTGTGTTTTGGTATCCAAATGGTGTATTGTTTTTGTCTTTGAAACAAGTGTAATTGGTTACTGTGTTTTGGTATCCAGTTACCGGTGTATTGAATTCTTTTTTAGAAACAATTGTAATTGGTTACAGATTTGGCGTAATCAATTACAAGGAGTTAGTTTCAGTTTTTTAGTTCTGTTACTTGTGTCTCATTCAATTGTAATTTGTATAAACACTAAAGGGACATCTCAATCAATGTTAACATGCATTCTCACCCTCAATTATACTCTCTCTAATTATACTCGTGCCAGGGAAGAAATGAAGATTATCTTTGATAAGTCTTGAAATCCCTTTAAAAGAGTTATGTCTTTTGAGTAATGGGGTGAATCTTGCCTATGGCATAAGAGAGTAGCTCATATCCACATGAATCATCTGAACAAGTTGGTCCGCAAGAATTTAGTAATCATTTTTTCAAATTTGTGATTTGAAAAGCAAGGGTTATGCAATGCGTGCTAAAATGGTAAACAAATGAATGTCTCTTTTAAATCTTAAAAATATTGCTTATACAAATAGGAATTTACAACTGGTGCGTATGGATCTTTTTAGCCCATCCAGGACCATGAGTTTTGGCGAGAATAACTATCAGGACCGTCATAAGTTTTCAGAGGCCTTATGTAGGTTAACCATAATTTAAGTGTGACATATCAAATAGGGGACCTATTTTTTCATAGTTTAACAGTCACAAATATTATATGTGGCCCTTTTTACCAACAATTTATACATGTCAAATTTTAGACCATGTGCGATAATCCGCCTTGTACACCCTTAAAGACGGCCCTGATTATTATGCCCTTGTAGTTTTGGATGAGTATACTCGTTATACAGGAACAATTTTCTTATATCATAAAAGAGATGTGTTTGATTCCTTTCGGAAATTAGTCAAGGTTATCCAAAATGAGTAAGACCTAAATATGTATCAATTTGAAATGATCATGGTGGTGAATTTCAAAATTTGAATTACAAGTATTACCGTAATGAGAATGAAATTGAGCACACTTTTTTTCTCCACGAACACTCCAACAAAATGGGGTACTAGAACGAAAAAATAGATTGTTTAAAGAGGTGGCGAAGATGATGCTCAATGAGACTAATATTCCTAATTACTTTGGAGTGATGTTGCAAGCAATGTTTCCTATGTGATGACTCATGTCTTGATAAGACCAGTTCTAAAACAGGCGCCTTATGAGTTATTCAAAGTAAGGAAGCCTAATATTTTTCACCTCCATGTGTACATATGCAAATGCTTTATCCTTAATAACAGGAAAGTTGATCTTGAAAAGTTTGACGCTAAAGCTAATGAAGGACCATTCTTATTCCACTTCTAGTAAATGTTTTAGAGTTTTTAATAAAAGAATCCAGTTTATAGAATAGTTAGTTCATGTTACCTTTGATGAAACTAACCCAAAGTCAATAGAAGTAGATGTTGTTGGTTGTGCATGTATCTTAGAAAAAACATCTCTAGAAGATAAAGACCAAGATCAAAACAAAAGTCAAGACCGAGATCAAGATAAAATTCAAGATCAAGATCTATACAAAGAACGAGGTCAAAATAAAAGATCATCAAGGTAAATATTCAAACATTAATCATCGGGATCTTCCAAAAGAATAGAGGATCGCAAGAAATCATCTAATCTAGAATGTCATTGAAGATATTTTTAAGGGAGTCACAACCAAACACTCCTTAATTTTTTTATTAAATAATTTTTTATGTGTTTCACCATCAGTATCCGACCCACTTGATCAACTAATTTGATTCGGATGCCGGTTCCAATTTATTTCCGATCACAATTGCATGATCAAACTGTAATCCTCCCTACCAAGTTCAACGTTAATTACTACTAAGGGTCTGTTTGGTAAAAATAGTGGTTGAGTGATCAGCTAGCTGATAGTTTATAGTTGATGGCTGATGACTAATAGCTTATAGCTTATGGCTGATGGTTGAGACTGATAACTGATAAGTTAATTGAAGTGTTTGGTAAAATTAGCGGTTCAAGTAACTTATAAATGTAAAATGACTTAAAAGATATTTAATACATAATTATTTAATTTGAAAATAAAATAAATTATAAATGATAAAAATAAGTTTATGCTAAAATAATAAGGATAAAAAAGGAAAAAAAAAGAAAGGAAAAACTATAAGCTATAACCTAAAATGCTATTTGAAATAACGTCTGAAAAATGAGCTATAAGCTAGTAAAATAAGCTATAAACTAGTGATAAAAAGATTGTTACCAAACATGTTTAAATTGTCATATGAGCTTATAAACTATAAACTATACGCCATAAGCTCAAAATTATACTTTACCAGATCCTAAATTAATCGGCCATTTATATTTTGTTATTAAGGAAGTTATTATTTACATTCCTTTATTCAATATTAAATCATTTATAATCCTTAATTTTTTTAATAATTTTTTTTATGTTTTCACCATCAGTACCCGACCCACTTGACCGACTAATTCGATTCGGATGTCAATTCTGACATCAAGTGGTTCAAGTCTCTTTCTAATCGTAGTTATGTGATCAAATCGTAGTCTTCCTTATCAAATTCAGCACCAATCACCACTAGACCTAATAGGTACTAACCATTTATATTTTTATTAGTAAGGAAGTTATCATTTACATTCCTTCATTCAATATTAAATAATTTATAATCCTTCATTTAATATCAAATTATTTACATTCATTCAATCATCATTTCTCTTCCATCAATGTCCCACCTCTATTAAACTCATTAAATTGTCATTCTCCTAAAACCCAAGTAACTAAAAAATAAAAGAATAGATCAACCCATTGATTCTCATCTGACAATGAAAGACAGGTGTCATAGAGTGTTGCATTGCATATATGGCAAGAGTGAAATAAAAGGAAGAAAAAAAAAAAAGCATTTTTGATTGAAGATAGTATAGTAGTATTTTGTTGCGTTCCCATTCGGCCATTCCCTTGTCCTTCGCGGCTCCTTTTTCTCTCAACCCCATTTCTCACTTTCCTACAAACAAACACACACTTCTTTCTCTCGTTCCTTTCTTCCGCAAAAATGAATACTTTTTTCAATCTGAACCCATAAGGTACGTCTTTTTCTTTTCGGAATTTGCTATTGGATTTGTTGTTTTTTCACGCAATCGTTGATTCCAATGTGTTAAAGGTTTGATTTTGTTTGTTGGGTCAGTGTGTTCTTCTTCCAACTGTTTGATCATTTTCCTCAACCAAAGTTCATCATCAACATGTCTAGTTTTGTGGGTGTCCTTGTTTCTGATCAATGGCTTCAGAGCCAGTTCACCCAAGTCGAACTTCGAACCCTCAAATCAAAAGTAAGTTTTCTTGATTGTTGATAAGAATCTAGATGTATCTGATTGTTAAATTGTGAAATTGTGTAATGTGGAATGTGTTTGTGTTGTTGTTGTAGTATGTATCTCAAAGAACTCTATCGGGACGTGTTACCGTGGGAGATGTGCCATCCGTTTTCAAGAAATTAAAGGCTTTCTCTGAGCTTTTTACCGAGGATGAAATTAAGGATGTATTGGCAGAGTCATATCAGAATATGGATGATGAAATTGACTTTGAGTCCTTCCTTAGGGTGAGTCTTTTTTGGTTCTTTCGTTGATGTTCTTCAAAAGATAAAGCTTTAGGTTTTTGTTCCCATTCGGATTCTTTGTTTTGTTTCGTATATGATTCTTCTGTCTTAGAATATGCGTTTTTGTTGATTTCTTAGATGAAATAGTATGAAAATGGATAAATTGCACTTGTCTCCATAAGCTTAAATGATACATCTACTCCCTTGAGTTAGGAAAAGACATTGACATCTCACTCAATTGCCCGAATCTTCCATCTATTAGGTAAAAATAGAGGGCGTGTATGTGTTTCATTTAAGCCAAACTAAGGGGATGATTGTGTGCAATTTTTCAGACATATAAGAGTGGCCTTCATTGGAAAAACAGAGGGGGTGTGAGCGATATTTAAGAATTCCCCATAGTAGATGAGTGCAATTTGCCACAAGAGCAGACTAAAACGTTGTTTGATGCTCAATTTGTCTCTGGGTCTTAGCATGTATGCACCTAGCTTGAATGTATACTTTTGTTTTTGTTTTGAATGTTTGAGTGGGAAAATATATTCAGTTTATTTGCAAATACTTTTATAGGTATTATTATCTATATATTGAACCCAGCAGCTTATTTATTGACATTGTGTTGTAGGCACATTTAAATTTGCAAACTCGAGCTATAGCAAAAGGTGGTGGTTCAAAAAGTTCTTCTTCATTTTTGAAGACAGCCACAACGACTGTTCATCATGCAATTAATGAATCTGAGAAGGCTTCTTATGTTGCACATATTAACAGTTACCTGGCTGAAGATAAATTCATGAAGCAGTTTCTTCCAATTGATCCATCTGCAAATGGATTGTTTGATCTTGCTAAAGATGGAGTTCTGCTCTGGTAAATGATTGGCGCAAAACATGAGATCATTTTTTTTTTAAAGACTTTAACATTTTTGCTCTCCTATTTTATTGATTTTTTTTATTGCTGCAGCAAGCTTATTAATATTGCTGTTCCTGGGACCATAGATGAACGAGCTATTAATACAAAACGGGATCTTAATCCTTGGGAGAGAAATGAAAATCACACCCTTGGCCTCAATTCAGCCAAGGCTATTGGGTGCACAGTGGTTAATATTGGTACTCAGGATATGGTTGAAGGAAGAGTAGGTTCAATCTTCTTTTTGTCCCTATCCCCTTTTTTGCGATTTTAATTGTCTGAATTTTGAAAAACTATAATACTTCAATTATGAACATTTTCTTGTTTGTTTATTTGTAGCCTTATTTGATACTTGGTCTGATTTCACAAATAATCAAGGTATGCTACTGAAATCTACTCCCTTTTTACTTGCATAGTATGGAGCTAAGAGGAGGGATTGACACCTTTCTGATTTTGATTATTCATTGGAAATACTTTTCAACTTACGGTGTATTCTGTTTTTCCATTACGTGGCAACATTAGATTCAACTATTAGCTGATCTCAATCTGAAGAAAACTCCTCAACTTTTGGAATTAGTGGAAGATGATAAGGTGATATTAGCTAATATTCTTCTTGCTGTTTGTAATTTGCAAGTCCCGTGATATTCTTTCCTTTACAGCATTTGTCAGAACTACAATTAAATTAAATCTCTTATTATGTTATGATAAAATGGCAGGATGTGGAGGAGCTTATCAGCTTACCACCCGACAAGGTTTTATTGAAATGGATGAATTTCCACTTGAAGAAAGCCGGATATGAGAAACAAGTTACAAATTTCTCTTCTGATGTAAAGGTGAGGGAAATGCTATTTCTTACTGTATGTTTACTTACTCTAATAGAAGTTGTTAAAAATGATAAAAGTAAGTCGTTACAGTATCATGTAAATATACTCGTGTGTGTACTGTATAGACTACCCAAATTCCTTTACTCGCTTTCTCGTTTTTCGCTTTCTAACACTAAACTACTTTAGGGTTTGGCTCCTCTAGAGTGATAAACTGTAGAAAGAAATTAAGGAGGTATAATAAGGTTATAAAAATTAATGAACCAGTATTGTAGTACTCCTTACGAACCCTTTTTGTTAATCAGTGAAGAAACTGTGGACCACCTTATGCTCGTTTGTTCTTGACAGCGTTCAATAGTTTTCTAGGAATGGATTCACTGTATTGTCCTACATCCTGCTGATTACTGAATCATTGTGTGACACATTTTCCTCACATAGCAGATGTTTGATAGATGTAAACAGATACAACATGGTTATAAGCTGCCACGGGTCTATTTTATTCTTAATACTTTCTTTTTTGCAGGATGGAGAGGCTTATGCTTACTTGCTTAATGCTCTTGCTCCGGAAGTTGCAGGCCCAGGTGCCTTGGCCACAAAGGATCCTACAGAAAGAGCAAATATGGTTCTTGAGCAGGCAGAGAGGCTAGATTGCAAGAGATACCTCACTCCAAAGGACATAGTGGAGGGGTCGCCTAACCTTAATCTTGCATTTGTTGCTCAAATATTCCAGCATAGGTATGGGTTACTTTAAAGATGTTGCAAATTCTGCTATTCGCTTTGTTGCAAAGATATACATTAAGATTTTTTGGGGCACGCCTCCAAGAACCCATGTTTTTTTCTTTACCCTTTTTTTTTTCCTTATCTTATAAATTCAAAAATCTCTGGTACTTTCACTTGTGTAGGAATGGCCTTACAGTTGACACATCGAAAATGTCCTTTGCTGAGATGATGACTGATGATGCACAGACATCTCGGGAAGAAAGATGCTTCAGACTCTGGATTAACAGTCTTGGAATTGTTACTTACGTCAATAATGTTTTCGAGGATGTCAGAAATGGGTAGCCTTTCCACCATTCAGTTGGTTCATCATCTGTCATCTACACGGAGTACTTGAAAATTTTCCTTAACCTAACTACTGGTTATGGTTTTCTTTATTTCCTTTTCCACAGATGGGTTCTATTAGAAGTTCTTGATAAGGTTTCACCTGGATCTGTCAATTGGAAGCAGGCAACAAAGCCTCCTATAAAGATGCCATTTCGAAAAGTGGAGAATTGCAACCAAGTTATAAAAATTGGGAAGGATCTTAACTTTTCCTTAGTAAATATTGCTGGTAACGATATTGTACAAGGGAATAAGAAGCTTTTATTAGGTTAGTTTAATGATTTTCAGCTTTATAATAGATTTGTATTGTTGGTGAAGTCGATATGTTTGTTTGATAGCATATGAGTGTCTAACAAGAATGTTTATCTCTGTTTGTCCGGCAGCATTTATGTGGCAGCTTATGAGATTTACCATGCTTCAACTTCTAAGAAACTTGAGATCACACTCGCAAGGTAAAGAGATTACTGATGCTGATATATTGAACTGGGCAAACAACAAAGTGAAGAGAGCCGGAAGAACGTCTCAAATGGAGAGTTTCAAGGTGATAAAACAGAAAGAAAGAAAAAAACAGTTCTTTTATGTGTGGACTACTACAGATTTATTAATTTATTTTATTTCATCAGGATAAAAATCTTTCCAACGGTATTTTCTTCCTTGAGCTTTTGAGCGCTGTAGAGCCAAGAGTGGTCAATTGGAGTCTAGTTACTAAAGGAGAAACTGGTCTGTCAACTTGAAACTATTTAATTTCTTATCAAGCATTTAGTTTAACATTGATGTGATGTGAATATGTTATCTTCCACGCAACAATTGAAACGATCAAATGTATATCTGTTGGACAAATCGCAGATGATGACAAGAAGTTGAATTCAACATATATCATCAGTGTCGCCCGAAAACTTGGATGCTCCATTTTCCTGTTACCTGAGGACATTATAGAGGTAATGTCAAGTATATGTAATTTTTCCGTGTTTCATGAAAAATCAACTTCATTGATTTTGTTCAGTTGAAGAGTGCTAGCAACACACTTAGACCCTTTCTTGTATTGATTAAAATTCATATGGATCCCCACGAAATCTTGTGGATCCCATAAAATGTTGATGCTTACCTAAGATTATAGCATACATACTTTAAACTGTTCTTAATAGGGCTTATTTTGCATTTAACCTTAACAGGTAAACCAGAAGATGATACTTACTTTATCTGCTAGCATCATGTACTGGAGTCTGCAGCATTCTGAAGAAAACATCACTCCAGAGGCGGCATCGCCCGTAGCTTCAGTAGACGGCGACCATGAAACAGATTTAGTCAATGAGGTATCTGATTTAGCCATTCATGATAGTGCTTCAGAGAAAGCCAGCTCTCCTTAAGTTGGCAATATGGAATCTTTGCCGACATTAAAAAAGGAAGCCTGTTAAAAAATTGAAATAAACCATTCATTTTTGTTTATAGAATAGAAGGTTGAAGCCAGCCTCTTGGTGCTCGGCGCAAAAGAAAGGGCTTATATTTTTTCATGAAAAACCACAGATTATAGAAGGGTCTTGTAAAATTTGTTTTAGTGCTTTTTTTGTATATTCTTTGACGAAAATCGTATGCATTTTTTTCTCTCAATAATAAGAAAAGGGAGGAAGGCATCAGTTTTATTTTCTGTCTGATAGTCAATATTACTCCTAATGCGATCTTGCCGATTTGTGCCTGCACTCCATTTCTGTGAGTGATTTTTCTAGTTCAGGTTTGGTATTGTATAAGCTGATGGATGGTTGGGATGATGGTATTTAATTTATTTGTTTTTCCTTCAAATACAAAATTATTCTTGATTTCTTTTCATAACTTGGTTCTGAATATTGCCAACAGAATTATGAAATTCAACTGGTTTAGCACAATCCTTTGTTATCTCATCTCATTCATCCTTTCCTCTCAAATTTGGGTTACCTCTATTTATATCATATTTGAGGTTTGATTAAAGCATCGCATTGAAAAGTAAATTTAGTATCTCATTTTCAGAAACTATGTTCTATTTGGTCAATCCATCTTATCAATGCTTCTATATAACCTCTCATTCGAATTAATTTGAACCACCTAATATGACATTTTTCATCTTTTCTATAATAAGAGTTATCTCATTTTTCGTTTTTAATAACTAAACCTTTTGCTTATGACATGTCTAGTCTATTTTAGGTATTTTTTTTATTTAAAAAAAAAACTCTGTATTTAGTTATAGGGACCAATCATACCGTTACCTACAGAAGGTTCAATTGAAGGAAATATATAAATTATTTGTTTCTATCGAGATTGTATCCGAAACCTTAAAAATATGATTCTTATCATAGTTGAGTTTATTTTTTTAAAGCTCTTTAACACAATGTTTTAAAAATCAAACCGAACTAGCCGGTTCAATTAGTTACATCGGGAATCAGAGCTGACTTTGGTCCGGACAACCCTTTAAATAATAGCATTGAACCGTCTAAAATCAAAGAATCGGAACCGGTTTTAAAAATTCGTCTGGTTCAAAATATGCATCAAATTGATTTTTTTTTTTTATTGTTTAATATGTCAATATCAAAACTTAAACATTCTTCAATCATACAATTTTTTTCCAATAATCACACAAACTTTTAAGTTTTATCACTCTGTTATAGTTTTCCTTTCAATCACACTCCATCATCATCACATTGTCTTTTTCAAACTTAATCACGGTTGTCCAACTCAATATAGATTGTCATTCAAGTCAATATTGTCAATTATGACTTGTTTGTCGTCGTTCAACTCGAATTTGCTTATTTTCGTTCAATTAAGTATTTGTATAGTTAATTTATTTATTTATTGAAATTCTTTAATTTGTTCAAAATATTTTTAAATGAATGTTGAATTTTTTTTCTTTTAGCATTCTATTGGATTTTTACAAGTTCATTTCTTCAAAAATTCCCATAAAGTCGTGTTTCTTTCTTTTTGGATTTTTAAAATTTTTAGCAGTTTATATTTCTTTATTTTTTTCGGTAGTCATGACTAGAGGACAAGACAACATGATTGCTTGTAGATGGATTGACTAAGCTGATAGAGCAGTTCTAGCGAGCTCTCGTGCTGGAATAATTGAAAGGAATGATTTAAATATTCAGGTAGGTAGAATAGTTCCCATCGGTTCTCACAGGAGGAGGATGGTTGAGCAGTCACATGAATCCCGTACTCTCCAACGTATATGAGGTAGAGTTGAACGGCGCGGAGACCTTGATGCAAAAGTCGATGATATGGTTGTTGCGTGTAAAGACAGTAACTCATGAGAAAATAGAAACTCAAATTGAGGCTTAGGATGACACATACAGGTATCTGTTAAGGCTGACACGAAGATGGAGGCTCAGACTGAGACAAAAGTGACGACTCAGGCTGATACAGAAGCGTCTGTACACAGAGAGGTGAGCTTCCTTGGAGGGCCTATTAATCGTACCTTGCTCACTGCGTATGTCAATCAAGTGGCATTTAACTATCGTAGGGAGAAGAATAATTATTTTATTTAAAGTTTTTTTATTACCGATTAATCGAAAATAGCTAATAGTTTATACTTTAATTGTTACAGGATCGCGTACCGCTGAAGGTGCCCACTCATGGGACGAAGTTGAAAAAATTCCTTGATGTTCAGGTGCTTGATAATGTCAAACAAATTGTTGCTAATGTTGGTCTGCTTTCGTTGATAGATTGTTCACTAACCATGCTCCATGCTCCACCACTGTCTGTATTTGTTGAGCGATGGCATAAAGAGACATTCTCATTTCATCTATGTGAGATGACGATTTCCATGGATGATGCCTTATGCCTCTTTCATCTCCCTTTGCAGGTAACTTCCTTACTATTTTTTTCATTAACTAGGAGCTTCCATGTATTACAAATGACCAATACTTAGGGGTTAACAACGCCATGGTCATGGAGGAGTTTAGGTTTAATAGGGGATTTTACTTTCGTCTCTCTTGGCTTCAGGAGACATTTAGACACTGGTGGAGCACTTTATGTGTGAGGCGTCTTCTAGGATATACATCTTGTATATATTAGGATGTATTATTCTAGCGGATAAGTCTTATGTTTACATCAATGTCGGATACATATCTTTGTTTTCTAAGCTTAAGTATGTTGATTAGGCATAGGGTTGTGCTGCTCTGACGGTACTATATAGTGTCCTTGGAGAGGTAATTGTCTTTAAGATGAGACAACTTGCCAGTTATACGAATCTATTTAAAGACATTTTGCATATGTAATTTCGTCTTCTTGTGCAGTGTTGGATATACGAGCATTTCTCGTCCATTTGTGACAGACGCGTTTGTGTTTCTATCAGTGGCTCCCCACGAGCCACCAGATATAGGTCCAGACATTCACATCCAAGATATCTTCAGGAGTCCAAGCGAAGGATCGATGCGCTGACCGTAGACAATGTCATATGGAAACCTTACGTAGAACATAAAGTGTATTGGGACTTTGATGACACTACCTTATTTTCGGGTTTTATATAAGAGAGTTCAGTGGCTAGATATTTGTATGAGAGGTGTCTATGTCAGTTTGGGTACGTTCAGGGCATACCACGACCACTCCATGTTGTGACATCTGAGGGCACTAATAGATGGTTTATGTCTAACATTGCTACCCGTGCCATGGACAATGTCAGGATGATTAGTTAGAGTGGTATGTTATAGTATCACAACGTCGTATCATCCCATCTCCTCAGCCTACTGATAATGTTGGACCTTCTCTTAATGAAGGACCTTTTGATGGCGTGCCATTGTCTCCACCTGGTATGACTATCCAATAGTGACTACAAAGGATAACACTTATTTCAGATAATCTTATGGATTTGACAAACCCAAACGGCGAGGTTTATGCTTTGACATCACAGATAGCATACATTGCATGTGGTGGACCTGAGTAGATTTTATTAATTTGTTTGTTTTTTTGATGTTGATGACATTATTTGTATATTATTATCTTATCTTGTCCTGACATTTCATTAGAAGAAATTAGCATTACATTACTTAACATGAACATTGCTTAACATAACTTAATAAGAAAAATTATTTATTCTGTCGAACCTTCTTACTTTGAATTTCGTACCAGAGATAATCACCATCAGATACAATTGTTAGAACATAAACTAATATAGAACATTAAAGACAAACGAAAGTAAAAGACAATGGACACAATCTTTATTAGCGCAGTTCGTCTTGTTAATTCATTAGGATTTTAGTGTTGCAAGTTATATATATAATACTAAGGTTCAATTTTTCTATACTTTAATCTTCAGTTTCTCTTAACAAACATTTATTTTTATCTATAATTATTTCAACAATATGATTTATAGACAAGGATCCATAATTATGAATATGAGTCATACTCAATTGTGATGTCTTAAATTTGATCTTTATTTTTTGAATTAATCCTTCATGTTGCATTAAACACTAGCTTATAAATTTAAAATAATGCATATTTTTTCATTCTCCAAAATAACTGGTAATTACAGGTTTTTCTTCTTTAAAACTTCGAGACGAGACCATTGTCATTATCTCACTCAAACTTCCTAAACGATTCATGGACAGTTCCTTTATATTCGTTGTTATTGATGTGTAGTTCATGAATCTAATAGTGGAGACAAGTTTTTTCTTAGACAGAAAACCATATAACACATTAGATAATTATGAGATGGATGATAATGATCCACAAATTTACAGAAAGTAAATACTATGCATAGTGCTAAAATTTGATGATAATACACATTATAAGATTAATTAATAGTTTATAATGTTTTCACATTCAAATGTACACTTATATATCACCTACAAACATCCTGAAAAACACCAAGGCTCATATCATGATAATGCCCTGAGGAGGATATAAAGGATTCCATAGATTCAGTGTTCTGCTCGTCTCGTCGTCCAAGCAGATCGATCAATCAACCATACTTATACGTACGGTGGTTCCGAAATATTTCAGATTAAAAACTAGACATTTCAATGTCTGAAAAGAAACCAAAAAGAAAAACAAAGACAAATCAAAAGGCTATTATTATTTATCTTCCGCTTTAAGGGAATTTAGCCTTCTTATCCTTTGATCAAGCTCCTTCATCACTTCAGGTTCCTGTTTTTTCCTTTGTTTAGATATTGTATTTGTCGTCATCGAACCTATTTTATCGAATGCAACCTGCAAACATGAAAAAGGGTGATAACAAGGAAACCGTAATGTACGATATATAAAATATAAAATATCGAAAGGAAATCAGTTAGATAAAGATATGATTCATATGAGTTATTGAAAACTGTCTTACGGTTAGTAAATCATCTGGATCGAATAGGTGATGAGTCGTCGTATGCAGAACATTGATTACTTCTCCAACATGATGAGTTATTACTAATTGATCTTCCTTCATCTGCAATAAGAGGTGAATGAAAGCCACAAATTAAGATTCGGAGAATAGTGTGTTTATCAGATGGAAAAACAAGAGCGAATAAAAAGACTACATAATTGTACCTTAAAAATTGCCAAGGCGACGTTAAATATAACCTTAGCCCCCTCGTAGAAAATAACATCCCATACTCGTAGTGTTGTCTGATTCAAAAAACAAAATATTAATACGTCGAACAATTTAACGTTTCAAATGTAATAGTTTTATTGCTTGATTATTTTAACTAACCTCCGAAGGAAGGCTCTTTGAGAACAGGCAAAGGAACCACTCGGTGGTAACAAGGGAAACATCGAATTCCAAACCTTCCAAATGAGTTGCAATCCTGCATTTCCATTTCGGCAATTTTCAGAATTTTTACTAAGAAATAAACATGATACAAAGCTAACATAACACGTGGCCTAACAATACTACCTCGGGCACTTTTTAGTAAGTAAATCTTTAAACACTCTTTGTTCAACGTGACATCCTGATAAGTTGTTTGTGTAACAGTCGTTAACCAGGACATTTTCCAACAAGACAGCAAGCATCCAGAACGCATCTTCTTCGGTTTTCATGACCAACAACAACAGTGCTGCAACATAATTTAAACCCTGGAGCAAATATGAGACATTTAGTCGAGTCAAATTCAACGTTACCAGACACTATCTTTCATGTATATAGCAAGGGAAGAAACTTCAGAAAAAGAAGGAGATCAAAACTGCACATACCTGACAATACCCAACTTCAGAATCACGGAAAGAATACGCAACAAGAACACGCCTAAGAGCAGCATGCCCCTCGGGAGTATCTAACCAAGCATGACCCGGGAAAGTTCTCGGTAGGTCCTGTAATATTTTTTTATGAAAAACAAATTAGAATAAGAATAAATTCAAAGTACTCTCAAACAGACATCAATTTTAAAGAATGCATCAAACAACTAATGGAATTCATAATTGTTGGAAAAGTAAATAAATAACATCCATATCTCGAACAGTCAAGATATATAAAGTTGGTCTCGAATCTTTAAACTGCATCGAGGAGAGGACCATACAAGCTCGTGTGTATTTCTGATCAGCATATACCCGAGAACATATACATTATTTACAAGAGCTAACACTAACAAATCCCATAGTTAAGCTAATGGTTGTAAATATAGATAGAGCTTGCAAATGCTTCACCACTCATCATTGTCATCCATAAATAATACATTTTGCTCATCGGGGAAAATATATGAAAGTCAACCCTGCGAGGATCATAAATAATCTGCAGCAAGATTTGTCTGAAAAACTAATAAAAAAATCAACAATGTAAAAGTATAGACAATGTGATTCTCCCCATCAATTTCAATTGGAGATGATCAACAACACAGCAGAACTTCAAATACATGTCAAATAAAAGGGAAACAAACAAGCCATAAGGATGATGTTACACACAAACAACAACGACATCAACAACAACAATCAAGTCTTATCCAACTATGTGGGGTCAGCTACATGGATCAATTCGCGTCATAATGATCTATCCAAGATCATGCTTCAATCTAAACCGTTAATCTCGATTGTGTTATGATCAAAATACGTGATCAAAATAATCAAACCCCAATTGTGTGATGATCATAAACAAAAAAGGCAAAAAAAAAACTCACATGATCTATCTGTCTAGTAGCAGGGGTGACCTTCCCCTCCACAGCTCTTGTCAAATCATCATAATAACTATCAGGAACGGTGGACTTTTTCTTCGCAGCACCGGACAACGAAAACCAAACCTTAGGCCTAAGAACAGGCGGAATCCCTTTCCTTATCAGCTTCTTCAAAGTAATAGCATTAGCCAATGCTGAGAATTTCAATGAAGAAGTAAGAGCACTCCCTTGTCCTATGGTTGTATGAAGATACCAATTAACACCCTTGTTAGCCTCCAAAGCCCACCAAACTCTACCCTGTTGCCTCACCTTCTCCCTAACCTCATTCAACACATTGACATCATCGACATTCCCTTCGACCGTAAATCCGTAAAGGTCTTGGAATTTAACAGTCAGATTTGCTCTTCTAGAATGAATACTAGGCCTCAAAATTGATGCTTGAGATTGGTATTCAAAGGCAAGATCAATTTTGCTTTTTGTTCCATACATTTTTTCCTTCTGTTTAATGGGCACAAAGGGGTTAATGTTAATGTATTGAGAATTGGAAAAAGGAAGGACCTTTTCAAACTGAAACAATGAAAGGGTCCATTTTGAGGACCTGGGTCATTGAGATTAGGTGAGAAAAATCTGATTCAAAATCCTACAGCAAAATTAACAAAGATAAAAAAATAAAAATCAAATTTTGAAAACCCTATGTTGTTAAAATCAGAAAGGATGAAACAAAAATTGGTAAATTGAGCTTGAATCTGTTGTAGACTGAGGTTGTCTAATGAAAAAAATGTGAACAATTATATGAATTGGGAAGGGAAAAGGGAAAGAATTGGAGAAAGGGAAAAAGAGGACAAGAATAAAACCCTAGAATTTAGGGAAAATAGTTGAAATTGGAAAAAAGTGTAAAAACAGAACGGGAAAATAGGCGGTGGTGATATTCTGAGCTGGTGAGGTACTTTCGCTATGCTTGATTCTTGCCACAAAATCTAATCTTTTTGCAAAATGCTATGCTGTGGTGTGGTGTTTGTGTTTCTATGTAATCTAAGGTGTTTTTTTTATTTTATTTTATTTTATTTTTTTGGTTTGGAATTTTAAATTTTGTTTTGGAAAAGGGACTTTTAGAACGTTGTGTTCATGATGTTTATTGATTATTTATTTATTTATATTGCTAGTGGTCAATATAGTTAACGGATCGGATTCGTCGGACTCGGATCAATCTGATAAATATTTATTTTAGACGTGTTGAATATAAACTTTTAATTAAATTTATATATTTATTTATCTTGTTCAATTCGTTTTAAAAGTAGGGCAAGTTGAGGTGGAGCTGGCCGACTAACAATTTTTTTTATAACACATAGGGACGGAGCTCAAAAAGAGAAATTACATAGACACCGGTCTAGGAGTGATCATCCCCATAACATTATCTTCTAAAAAAGTTATAATTTGATCAAGAGCAACATCAAACAAAATACTGCTAACCTTTGAAGAATATCCAACATTTGCTAAAGCATTAGTGCACTTATTAAACTCCTTATACGTACGAACCACATTCACCTTTTCATGTAGCTCAAATAAACGACAAACATTTTTCACCAAAGATTGTCAAACTATACTACTTGAGACTTCACTATTTAACACCTTCACAACCGCCATAAAATCAACATTAAGCTCTACTTTATCTAACCCTAGTCTCTTAATATACTTCAAACCTTCAAAAACTCCTCATAACTCGACAACAAAAGCACTACAAGAGTCCAGAGATTTGGAAAATCCACCAACCCAATGCCCTCTGAAATGTCTTATAACTCCTTCACAACTAGCTCTATTATTTTTATTACACGCTCGATCCGTGTTCAATTTCATTATCCTTTTCGAAGGTTGCTTTCAACCTATCAAATAGATCGATTTAATTCCTTCTACATCCTCGTTATTTATTTGTTTTGCAATATAATATTCATTCGAAAATTGCATAACATGATTGGCCAGACTATGAAGTCTCTTAAAGGCCTCATCATGCAATTTTCTATTTCTCCACTCCCATAAATAATGATAGATCATCTCCCAATAGTCTCTTCATTTTATCTCATTAATCTTAATGCACTTAAAATTCATGTTTAGATGAATCTAATTTTTAAGATCTGTATGGATTAAGTTATTCATAATATTACCAGGTATTATATTTGTCCATATTTGCATGGAATTAGGGCAATCCCTAAACACATGCAAAACTGTTTCCAATATATTACCATAATATGAGACATAGGATGCCCCATCCATTTTACTCTTTGTATAATTAATGAGAATCCTATCACGATCTAAAATTCACACAAGACATTTGACTCTCTTTTAACGCCCAACTTCCATATTTTATTCCAATTATTGTCCTTGTTATCCTCATCACTTTTGCACAACATTATGTATATACCTGTAATAAAAAATCTTTTTTATATTCGTTCCAACCGTCATATATTCATCTTTTCTATATGTTGCTTAAGGAGGAAGATAAATTGTTATTATTTGAATTAATTCATGAGATAACTAACTCTGCTTCATCTGCCAATTTGAATCACCATTAGAATCCATCGGCTCACAAAACTCACTACACATATATCTTTCGAAATTGGCAAACCATAATCAATAATATGTAATCCAAGTTCCAACCAACTATCTTTTGAAGCATCAATGTTTCTATCATCTCCTATAATCCAACTACCTTATGAAAATAGATTAGGCGACAACTTCACGATTGCTTTTTCAAATACTAGAATGAATGCTCCAATAATTAATAATAGCAAGCTATTACAATCATATTTATTATGCAACACCTAGCACCAAAGATATTCTAAATTGTTATGGATCTTCCAACCAAGTTTAAGAATACAAGTCTCATAAACTAATATTTTAAAAATCGACTATGATATGGGTTTGATAAGATCATATGATCAAGGGGTTGATAGTCAAACCATACAATTATTAGTTGAGCTACATGACTAAGTCACATAAAATCAAATGATTTGGTCACATAATATGGGTTTGATGACAAAATATATAAATATTTAAACGGATTGAGCCGAATGATCTGATCGCTAGCTAAAAAGTTTTTAGAAAACCACGACACTAAACAAATATTATTGTAGATTAATTAGGTTATGTTTGAATTGATGGAACGAGATGAAATAGAATAACTTATGATGGAATGCAATGATATTCCATTGTTTAGATTAGTTAAAATTGGATGGAACATAACATAGTGAAGTGATATGGAATCTTCATTCCGCTCCACTCTATTCCGTTTCATTTCATTTTGCTCATTTTCATCATTTCATGATATCTAAACGTAGTATAAATTAATTGTTTTCGGTTTTCTTTTGTGAGCAAACATAAATATCTAATTAATCAGATTTGTATTTTTTTAGAATTTATTTTTAAAAAATCTATCTTATACTTTGAAGTTATGTTAATTTACTATCATTGAAAAAAAGAGTAAATATTAATTCTTTTTATTTTTAAACATTTTAATCTATTGATTTATTTTAGGGTTGACCGGTTTGAATCAATTCTCTCGTATTTGATTATATGAGTAACTTATGTTTGGTTTAATTTTTAGAAAGAAAGAAAAATAAGTTTAAAAAAATAGAATTGATTTTGAAATAATTGTGATGTGTTTGTTATTCTAAAGTAGTATCGATTCTAATTAAAATTAAAACTTAAAATTTTTAAATTTCAATGTAATTTTTATTAAAAAAATACATAAATAAATCTAAATATAAATTATTTCAAATTTAATTCTCTTTTAATCAAAATAAAATCTAAATAATTAATTCACAGATAACTAATTTACATTACCGAAAAATCATATTCACATTTAATAGTCAACTCAAATGAATACCCGTTGACTTTTCAATTCGATTGGTTCAAAAGATTGTTCTAAGCTAATCGTTAAACTAATACAAAGTGATGGTAATGTTAAAGATTGTTCTAAGCTAATCGTTAAACTAATACAAAGTGATGGTAATGTTAGAATGTAAAATTGTAGGGTGGTTGTAATTGAAATGTGTGCCGGAGTGGAAAGTATGTTAAGAGAATCATTCATTGGTGAATCATATGAAAAGTCAAAACGAAGGAATAGGTTCATAATCAAAGAATAGTTCAAAATTTGAAAATGGAGATAGTAGCCTCCTATTCCTTTAACGTGCAGAGGATTGAGATAAACTTTTTAAAATACTAGTATAATAGTGGGACATAAAAGGGAGCCTCAATGACTCAAGTCTCAATCTAGATAAGTTAGAGTTAAAAAGAAGAAAATAAATTAAATATAAGTGAAAATCATATTCAATTTGTAACGATGTTTTAAAAAGTGTTTAGTATTTGAAATTGACAGCAACATTTATAATTATATCTTCAATATTCGTATTTCATAATAATATTTAATTTTCTTTAAAATAATTTTTAAATAATCAAAAAGTGAGGAGAAAATTGAGACAAGAAAGAGAAAAAAAAGAAGATAAAACATTGACCTATTTTTGCAATCTGTTGGTGAAGGCAATGATGAAAATGTGACCCACAAATTTGAGAAAAAAGGTTGGTAATATGTGGGACCCGTTTGGTAGGCCCATCTTTTCACTTACGCCAAAAGGAACAAATCACGTGTGATTTGTGAGTGTTATGAAAGAAACAACACAATAGAAGAAGAGGATCTCACTTAAATTCAATTTCAAACCAACACACTCAAAATTGTTCTTCCATCTCTAAGCTTTTTTATTTATTTTATTATGATTATAGTAATATAAAGAGTTTAATGATGATACTTTGGTAATTATATAAATATTATATTGTCAAGTAATTATAATCAATCATAGTTTCATATGTAATATATTAAAAGTATGTTTGAATAAAGGAAAATATTTTTACTAATGTGAAGATTATAACTAATTGAAAATTACTTGTACATACAATTTAAATTTATATAGTTTTTTTAAAAGAAGTTACAGTAAATCTTTGTAAAAAAAAAATAGAGATAAATTTTTATTTATGTCAATGAAAAATTTATAATATTTTTTAATGGAAAAAGTATAGATATATTTCTGCTTAAAGTGGATATATTCAACTATGTGAATATTTTTGTATTTTTATTTTTTAAAACAATTTTTATTTTATTTTTATAAAATTTCCGATGTGTATTCCTTTGAAGCTAACTCATTTAAATCATGATAAAGTTGTTTTATCAGCTGTGAATTTATGTGTTTGTAAGTACAACTATCTATAATCGTTAAATGTCCACGATGATTTTGATAATAACATTATTTGAAGTCTCGTCTTATAAGAAGAAGCAATGATTTATATGATTATATCAAGATGCTTATGTGAGATCAAGATGTAAAACCTCAAATTCATAAGGAAAACACCTAAAGTCAAGCGACGTTCGGCGAAATCTCTAATGGTGATGTATATCAAAGAAGTTATATCAAGCTTCATTAGTTAGAATATACAAGTCCAATATAAAGTGTTGAATCAATGATGAATCAAGCAATTGATATTAAAGTTTCAAATATTTTGAAAGAGAATAAGTGTCTGAGTGATTAGTGTATTGTAAAGGTATAAGAGTAATTCTCGAATTACTAGGGCAACTCACATACCCACCTAAAAATGTTTTTAAACCTTTCTGATTTTGCTAAAACACATTAAAATCTACGAAAGAACTATCAAGGTTCATAGTCACTTATGAAGCATCTGTACACTCCCTAATCAATTAGTGACTTAGTCCAATCGATTATATCTAGACAAAAAGCTACTTAATTAATTAGAAGTACTTGTAATCGATTAAAACACATAATAGTTGTAAGGTTCCATTTTGAGATTAGGGTTACCATCATTGGAACCTCTTAATCGATTAACCCTAGTGTTTAATCGATTAAATCATTAAAATAACCATGATATTTTTTACTTTTTGAGCCAAAATTTTCTCCTTTAAATAGAGGTGTTGTCCTTATTTTTCTACACGATACAAATTGAATCTATAACTATTATTTCTCATTTTTATTCTCTCATATTTCATCTATTTTTGTTTCTTCACAAAATTTCCTTAGTGCTATAGAGTGAAATATATCTGTGAGAATTTTTGCGATGTAAAGTAATTGTAATTTACTAAAGAGGACATAGTCTCTTTTGTAATATCATTGAAAGTCTTTGTTTGATTGGTTCTTAGCTCAGTCTATGAAAAGTTCTTTATTGGTTCTTGAGATTAGGTAGATAAAATATACGTTTGGTTCTTGAGCTTAGTCTAATGTAAAAGCTTTTTTCAGTTATGAGATTAGCCCGGTATAACATCTCTCGTTTGTTTTAGGGATTAGCCAGTCTAAAATATCTCGATTGATTGTAAGAAAGTTTGTAGGTGTAATCTTTAAATTTCTTTAAAGTGGTAGGCTGAATGTATAGTGCACGCTCTTTTTCCCTTATCACTTTACTCTATTGCTTTATTTTATTTACACTTTATCTTTTTCTCTTCCTTCTGAACTCAAACTCTTTCCGATAATAAAATTAATCCAAAAAATTTCAATATAATGGGTTTTTATAATTGGACAATATTTTTTCGAACAAAACAATTAACTTTTTCTTATATATGGAGTCACTTGTTCAACACCAACTCCTCTCTTACTCAGGGATGCACCTTCTACGTTACAAAATTGGACGAAATATTTTTTCAGCTCTCTTTAATATTCTTTTTAAGAAGTATGCATCCGATTCATTAGTTTGTTTATTTCAAGTTCATCGAATAATGTAATGAATTAGGCCAAGTCTATAAGCCCATTATAATTAATAAGGTTGAGTCACTATCCTTTACAAGGATTTAGATAGTGAGTAAATGGTGTATGCCAATATTATAAATAGGTAATTGGTGAATGTAATGATCATCAATGAAATAAATGGAAAAGTTAATTTTAGTTTTGTTAGCTTCTTTTAGTGTAGTTTCTCTCTATTTCTCTTATAAAAATCATGTTCATAACAAATAAACTATTGTAACTTTAAGATAAGGTCATAAAATATGCTATGGATACACATTTGTATGTCTTCCCAAATTTGTATTGAGTTTAGTGGAATAGAGTAATACCAAGTATATGTTATTCTTGTCAAAGATAAAAGAAACAATTAAAATTTGTGAAATTTATTATGTTTTTAAAACCATTGGTTTATTGGTTTTATCGATTTTGATTGATTCTTATTAGTTAAATAGTTTATCCAATTTAATAATCATATCAGACTAATAATCTATTTGATTTCCATTTCAACTGATTCGAGCGATCAATCTTATTTTTAAAACTCTAATCAAACCTACTAAAAAAAATCTATCAAAACTACATTTGTCCAATTTGGTAACACTATATATTTTAACTTTAACTGGATTAAATATTAAAAAATGATGTGAAATTTACATGTTCAAATAAGACAAATCTTTTATACACTAAAATCAAATGTAAAATTTTACTATGTTGCCACTTGTATTGTATAACACATAAGAAAACACAAATATTTATCGTCAATAATTAACACTGGATGATAGTTATTCAATATGGGCCGGCATGGTTCTTAGTTCTTACATTGGGCTGAACCTGGCCGGTTGATGTGGACATACCTCCCAAATGCTTTGGTTTTGATGATTGTTTAATTCCAAAATATGTGGCATTGTATTTCAAAATATATTATTGAAATGTGTTTCTGATTATATATATTTCCACAATTTTATATTTATGTGATTAAATTTTAACTTCAACATCTTATTTACAACTGTATAATATAAAAAAGATACAAATAAATATTGTTTTCTTAATTTTAGGGTCAGTTAATCAAACTAAGCTGTCTTCACTACTTCATTGTGAAAATCATTTAATTGATGCATGCTACAATATTATATAAATAAATGAACTAAATTTAGATGTAGATTTTCTTTTAAATTTTTTTAAATATTAATTTATATCTAAAGTTTATAATTGTTATTTTATTATATTAAATTTATAAAATATCTATTCTAATATAGTTTATAATATGTACAATAGTACTGACATTGTTTATATTAAAATGGCAAAACAGACATGTTTTTTTTGGATATGCGCACTTTGGCTGCATTTTAGTGCGAGACGGACTAAAGATTTAGACCATCATCTTTTAATTTCTTTTCACGAGTAATTTTTGTGTTTTTAAGCTTAAAAGATGCATTGCTCGTAGACTTTTTGCGCTCCTCCCTCACTTTTTTACCGGATGGGCCTAGGTTTTAGGCCTACAACCTCAAGTATCTCCATCTCGTTCCATTTTTTTTTAGATTTTTTCGGGACGAACCTAAACGGAACAGACATGTCTGTTTGCCACTACTACTAATATATATATATATATATATATATATATATATATATATATATATATATATATATATATATATATATATATATATATATATATATATATATATATATATATATATATATAATTTGCTTTATGTTTATAATCTATTATCTATCTACTCTACTATCTATTAAAAATCAATTGTCTGAACACTCAAAATTGTCCTTTCTATACAAAATTATTTACATAAGAAAAGAAAATTTCTTTAGCCACCTCCCTATGGGGGTCACTCCCAGCGAAAAACCCAAATTACCCCTGCTTCGGAAATGAACTTCCGAAGCATTTTTTTTTTAAAAAAATTTCTACAATTCGGAAGTGCATCTCCGAAAACACCTCATGGGGGGTGTTTTCGGAGATGAACTTCCGAAAACACCTTTGTTCAGATTTTGGGGGGTTTCGGAAATGAACTTCCGAATTATGCAGAAACTGTGTTTTTTTTTAATGTTTTTCTTAACAGTCTCGTATTTTGAATTAAAGGAAACCGGGAAATAAAATAAGCGACATATAAACAGAAAAAACTAATATGATAAAAAAAAGTAATATATACAAGCCGATCCAAATCCAAATAAAAATAGTGTGCTAAAGATACAATCCGAAAACAAAAAATAAATAAACCCGACCACTACTGGGTGTGCCTAACCCTCTCTCCCTGTGACCTCCTCTGCCGCCTGTATGTCGCCGCACGGCCCGCATCAGTGACGATCATCTCCATCACGGCGACTGCCTCTGGACCACCCTGATGAACGACACCTCGATCCAACGCGTCCCGCCCAAGCATCTCTATCCGCTGGCAGATCGGCATGAGATCAATGGCGTGGTCATCCTCGGCCTGCTGGTTCTCCAGGATCTCCTCGTGTGCTGGCCTAGGAGCGCCGGGAACGTCGGGTCTCAGCAGAGGATGTGACACCCGGTAGAACCATGTGACGTATCCCTCCACACTGTGCCAGTCCTGTGTGACCCGAGTGCGACGGTACTCATGCGGTACCACATGATGCTGCCAGTCCTCCCATATGGCAGTGAGCTGCACTCGGGTCACTGTGTCGGGAGCAGCCTCAGAGGGTGACCTGGGTATCTGCTGCACGAATCCGAACTGACGCATGCACCGCTCAGGGAGATACCGGACCATGATGCCGGTCCCGCATGCCAACCAGCCTGAATATAAAGCAATGTCGTCAAAGGGGACAACCTGAGCGTAGTCGCTGAACGGCCTCCAGGTGACGTCGTCGTGCATCGTGCGGTCCAGGTATCCACGGTATGGTCCCACCGCATTGTTGCCCCTCTGGAGAACGTATCTGGCGGCCCTGGGCATGGCGTCAACGTACACAGGATCGATGTGGAAGCCGTGGATGCGGGAGAAGTAGGAGATGATCCAGCTCTGAAATAGAAACACCATAATGTATTATAAATAAATACGAAACAATTAAAATAAAATGAAACGTACCGTAAGTAGTGTGCAGGATCCGACCAACTGCCTTGTCCTCTAGTTAGAGGCCTCATTCAGCTTCTGGAAGAGGTATGCCAGAGTAGCTGCCCCCCAGTTCCACTAGAGAATGGTATCCAGGTCCATGAAGTAGGGGAGGTAGGTCACGTCGACGTACCTTGCACTCTTGTCCACAAAGCATGCAGCGCCTACCACATGCATGTACCAGCACCGGAGAGCGCAGCCGCGGTGATACTGTGTGAATAGATCGTCACCCGCCTCCTTGGCATCGGCCGCCGCGTCCAGGTGGTGCTCGAAATAGCGGCTCAGTGTGGTGAACCAGATATGAGGCCCATTTGTCGTGATGCACTCGAAGTCAGCAACTTCGGACTCCATGCCCAAATAGAGTGCCATCCACTGACTGGCCTCGACCCTCTGGATCCGGGAGTGGGTCAACAGCGGCCCCTTGATAGGCAGGTGGAGAAGACACTACACATCATGCAAGGTGATCGTCATCTCCCCAACCGGCAAGTGGAAAGAAGACGTCTCCTTGTGCCAGCGCTCCACAAATGCCCCCTGCATGCCGTGGTTGATGGTGGTGTACCCCGTCATGCAGAGCCCTCTAAGCCCTGAACCTCACACCGCGTCGTTAAACCACTCAGCTGCTGGTTTAAACAGACTGAAAATCTTTCGGGCGTGGTTCACCATTTTCAAAGGATTTCTCTCCTGTTACAAAAAAACAAATAAAAGCATATGTTAAATAGAACGTTAAGAAAATATCGAATAAACGTCTAAATTATAAACGGTTAAATTAAAAAAAATACCTCTCCCTCCCAGATACGCCGAGCGACGTGATCGTGGTAGCTAATCAGCACGGAAGTGTCAAAGGGCCCTCCCGGGTAGCTGTCCTCCTGCTCATCCTCCTCCCCGGGTGGACGGTCAACATCCGGTACCCCCTCCGGCTCGTGGTATGGCACTGCCACCTCCTCCTCCTGCTCCTCCTCCTCCTCTCGCTGGCGGGAAGAAGATACTCGAGCCAGCCGACTCCTAGATCCAAATGAAGAGGTACCCTCTCCCACGTCCACGGGAACTCGCACACGTCGTCCCCGGCCCTGCCCCCGTCCCTGTGTCGACGCCAGCTGCGCCGCCGCCCGCTCGCGTCTAGCCGACGCAGTCTGGGTCTCTCTACCCTGTCTGATGCGTGCTGGTTGGTTGCCTGACATGTTCCTGTAAACAATTGAAATCGATTAATATGCGAGACAAAAGAAAAAACTAAAAAAATTGCACTTCTGATACAATTCGGAAGTTCATTTCCGAAACTGGGATGGAGGTGTTTTCGAAAATGAACTTCCGAAACACCCCTGCGCAGAACTTCTCTGCAACCTCCAATGGCAGACCCCAAAATTAAACTTCACACTTATGTCTACACATTCTAAACATCCTAAATATCAGTACCAACCTAACCTAATACATTTTTTGCTATTTGTAAACACCCTAATATGAATTTTAATCATAGATCTAAAACTCAAAATGCTTACCGATTGAAGAGATTGGAGTGCTTTTTAATGTAGTATAGGAAGCTTATTGGAGCCTTTTATGTAGCCTTGGAAGTCTTTGCACAAAATTTCTCCTGTGGTTGTGTTTAATGTTGAATTAGAGTAAATGAATGGGGGAGGGGGGGGGGGGGTGTTTTGCTAAATCTGCAAAACGCGCAGTATTTTGGAAATGAACTTCCGAAATGCTGTTTTCGGAAATGAACTTCCAAAATAAGACAATTTTTTCAAAAAAAAGGCGCTTTCGGAGATGCATATCCGAAAACACCTTTTTCTTGCATTTCGGAAATGCATTTCCGAAGTCAGGGATAGTTTGGGTTTTTCACCAGAGGTGAACTAGAAGGTTGGGAGGTGGCCAAAGAAATTTCCTAAGAAAAAGATATCTAAGTAATATATCAATGTGTACCTTTTCTATTATCATCTCCTAATGCCATGTGTCATATTTTAAATCTCTCTTACATTTTTTTCTGCCTTATAAATTTGAGAAAAAAAATCAGTATTTCTAAATATTAATTTTTTTTCTTACTCCATCTCACAATTTTTTTTTTGCATGATTATTCAATAAAATTAGATTTATATGACTATTGTTCGTTTTACAATTAAGTAAATCATTTCAAATTTTGCATGTGTATCTAAATATTTTTTATATCGTATTAAATAATTTTTCATCTCACGGATCATTTTCAGCACAACATATATTTTATTTTAATCATCAATTTGTCTTGATTTAAAAGAGAAAATTCTTACTTTAAAGAATGAAAACTTTTTTTCCTTCTTTCTTCTTCTCACGAGTCATATTTTTCTTTTTGCATGATTATTTAATACAATTTAATTTATATAATTATTTTTAATTTTACAATTAAGTAACTTATTTCAAGTTTACATCTATATATAAATGCATTTTACATTGTATCACATAAATATTCTATTTCACGGGTCACAGCACAATACATATTTTATTTTAACCAACAATTAATAAAATTTTTATTTTCAAATATTAAATATTTATTTTTCTGTCATCTCTCTCTCTCTCTCTCTATATATATATATATATATATATATATATATATATATATATATATATATATATATATATATTAATACAATTGAGTTTATATAATTATTATTCATTTTAAAATTTATAGCTAGTGTCAAAATTTAGATACATTTCTAAATACAACTTATATCGTATTAATATTTCAAAATTTGATCAAATAGATTACAATAAAGAATCATGGAGCAATTATGAAGATTGACAACATGTCTGCATCAATCTATCGAAAAATCTGATAGGAGATGGAAGAAGCAAACACATCGAGATGAGGTTCCATTATCTTCAATAGCAAGTAGCAAAGGGAGGTTGAACTTGAAACACTACAAAACAGAGAATCAGATTGCAGACATCATGAGGAAGGGTGTGCAGGTCGAAGTGTTCAGGAGACTAAAAACAATAATGAACGTAGATAACTTAGACATAATGAATTAGGTGGTGTGTTGAGAGTGTAATTCTTTGTGTTAAAGCAAGTAATTTTGACGGAGTCTGTTGTTGTCGAAATGCTTATGTCGTCAAAATGTATTTGTATTGAAAGAGATACCCTCGATGAATTTAAACTAAGCGTTATTTTGTTTGTTTTTAGCTGAGTTAGTTAGTTAGAGACTGCTTAGTGAACAAGCAACCCCACCCTATAAATAGGGAGCTACCCTATTACTGTAAGTAAACTGAGTTTAATAATATTGCAATGAGCAAAATAAAGAGCAGAGGATTTTCTTTGCAGAATTCTTAACTTCTTCTTCCCCTTTCTTAAATCCTATTTCTTTATTCTTCCCCAATTCATCTTTTATTTTTCTCTCATGTGCAACAAAATCATCTTGCAACTAAGGTGTAGTTGATTCACTTGAGTAAAGAACAAGAGGCGAAATCAATCGGAAGAATTGATTCTTTTTTGTCATTAAGATTGATTCAAAATTCACCAAATTTTAGATATAATTCCAACACAAATTATATGTGAAAATAAAAATTGATTTTCTGTCAAAGAAATGAATTGCATTAGATAATTAAACTAATCATATACAAATAATTTATTAACAAACACAAAACAAGCATAACTTGTTGAGCAAGTTATGTAACATACTCTAACCAACTCAACCCAAATAATGCATAACCAATGTTTGTTAAAACAAACTTACCAACTCTAAATGTATGACATGCTTAGTAGAATGTATGTAGAGCTCAACAATTTTATTTTTTTGACAAAAAGTAAATGCAAACAATTTATTCATCGACTATAAAGATACAAATGATCGAAGATGATAACATGTTAAGCATTCTTAAGAAATTCCATAACATACATATTGAAAGAACAACAAGCAATTTGAAAACCTTGGAATCCTGCTCCCTTAGCCAAAATCTCAAACTCTTTCTGTGTTCTCTCTTTTCCACTAGGGCTTTGACACAATATGATAACATCCATTTGAAGCACATTTTTTGAGGCCATGTTTGAGTTTGGAACTACTGGAACTATCGACTCAACTACTATCACCTTCCCATGGACAGGAAGTGAATCATAACAATTCTTCAAAATTTTCAAGCATTGCTCATCATTCCAATCATGACATATCCACTGCATTCAAAGCATATTTTTAATTACTTTTTTTCAAAATATACATGATATAAAACAAAGTAATGATGAACTTGAAATCAATAACATCACCACCTTCATGAAAATGGCATCAGCTTTTGGAACACTCACAAACATGTCTCCACCAACATGCTCCACACCTGCAAGCATTATTCAATTTAAAATGCTAAAATTGCTATTTCTCAAATTTGATAAACTACACTTCCTATAATACTTAGTATTAAGTACTGATTGACTCAAATTTACACCTGGATAAGATGGAGCTTCGTTAATGACATGTGGCAAGTCAAAATTAATGGCTTTAATATTGGGATATTTAGAGACAATCATGTTAGTAACAGTTCCAATTCCACCACCAACATCAACAATAGATCCAAGACCCTCAAAACCTGAATATGTGTCGAGAATGTTCTTCATTATGATACTAGAGGAATCAGACATGGCCTTGTTGAAAAGGTTGTTAAACCTTGGATTTGTGCCATGAAACTCAAAAAGAGTCATTCCAAAAGCATTGTTAAAGGGAAGGCCACCCTCTTTAACTGAATTTGTTAAGTGGTACCTACAATTACAAAATATAGTCATATTAAATACCATAATTAAAAAATTTATTTTAAATGATCAATTCTTTAATTAAAATTTACTATTAAGTACATACCACATGTCTTGGAGGTCCTGGTCATGTTCCATAAGAAAGAAGGAAATGATGGAGGCACCATATTCTTCTTCTTCATTATTATTATTTTTGACAAAGTATTTAGCTAATGGGTGAAGACCATACAACCTTTCTTCATTAGAATCTCCATGAGCTTGTTGGATGGAGCAAGTAAGTATTTTGTAGCTGGCCAAAAGACGCAACAAACGGTCCAACATAGAAGGTGCATCTGGATTTTTTATAGAAGGAATTTGAGACGCAATTTGAGAAGATGAAAGGTAAGCATTAGGGCCAGCTTTGGCTATGATTTCAATGATTCCAAGTTCCAATGCTGTTTTTAGAACCATTGGAACAGAAGAAGCAAGTGATAGTTCCATAGCAAAAAGAAAAGCTTCCTCATCGGATACTTTCTCCATTTTCTCAATGATGATGTGCTTTCTGTAGCTTCCATATATATACATAAAATATGTTATGGTCTAATCATTCAAGTTTTAGAAGTACATAAAATTAAGCAAGTGATCTTAAATGAATAGTAAAAAATAAACAGCATAATAAATGATGTGACGGTGCCGAAACAGAGAAAGATATCGTGGCATGGTGAGACTGAGAGGGACATCAGATTGTGAACCACAAACATCACTTCAGATTAAGTATATGTCCTAGTATTAGACATTTGTCTCTATCTCTCACGCAGGTATATAACAAGTTAAGATATCTTAACACTTTCATCGGTGGAGAATCCAAAATCACAAGTCAAGCGGCAAATTATCAACAACTGTCAATCAATGAACTATATAAGTAACATTAACAAACTATCAAACTACCAATTTTACCTTTTTCTTTTCAAATTTTTACAAATTAATTTGGACAATTCAGTAAATCCATAATCCCCAGTTAATTAGTCTCTCCATTCAATTCTAATCTCACACATGTACATGTGTCTAGCATCTTTAATGGTGCAACTCATTTTTGAGTTTTTTGTGAGACCTATTAAGACATATCATTTTAAAGCAACTCATTTAATTTTTACTTCAAAGGTACAATTCTAAAGAATCTATATTGGGTCCCACAATTTTACTTTATATATTACTACGTTCCTTTTTATAAG
This sequence comes from Vicia villosa, assembly GCF_029867415.1. Lineage (NCBI taxonomy): Eukaryota > Viridiplantae > Streptophyta > Magnoliopsida > Fabales > Fabaceae > Vicia > Vicia villosa. The sequence continues at coordinate 88,306,286 of NC_081186.1, read as the reverse complement.
AGACAATTCACTTTTTAGGTTCATTAAATAATCAATGTATCTAGTCTATAAATAGACCAAATACGTTAGTTATTGAATGAACCTAAAAAATGAGTTTTCTCTTATAAAAAGGAACAGAGGTAGTAATATTTTATTCATATTAAATTTTATTTGATTTAAAATAATAATTTAAAATATTTAAATTTAAATTAATATAAAATAAATAAAATTAAAATTAAACATAAAATTTAAAATAATAATTAAAATTAATTTCAAATACATGACATATAATTAAAAACAATAAAAATAAATAACATAATATAATTACTCAAATTTAAATTTTTTCATTCTCGTGTCCAAAACTCATAACTTGAAGGTGTCTCTGAGTTTGGCGATGCCGTGTATGCACCACTAGCAGAATTTTTTGTTCTCTTTGAAGAATTTTTGGTGGATGCTCCCATCCATTTAGGTTCATCTTTTAAAAGCCGCCATGCATACTCAAGATTGAATGGTGCACCTTCATCTTGTTCAAAAAAGCATGTGCATTATTTAAGATATCTTTCTCTGATGCTCCACTTTTTTTCATAAACAGCTTGTTTGTAACAACCAACAAATTTTTGAACAAGGTCATTTATTCGATGCCATCGAGATTTTAATTGGCCTTGTAGCTTTTCTCGTGAGTGCCCACGATATTGGTTATAATTATCGGTGATTCTTAACCAAAAGCTATCGACTTTTTTATTAACTCCCATAATTCGATCTTTTGAAATATTAAGCCATGATTGCATAAGAAGTGTATCCTCTTCCCTTGTGAATACCTCTCGAGGTTTTTTTTAACAGAACGCCTTTGTTCTTTTTCAATTGTAATATTTTCAATACCAACTTGAGTTAAAAATTGTGGAACTTGGCGTTCAGACATAAACCCATTTGGTGTTTCGGGTTCATGATGAGAATAATTCACCCCATGAGTATTTATATGTGGTCTAAAATAAATATTTGGGTTGTTTGGTGGCAGAAAAAATACGGTAGAGTTTGTTGGCAGTGGCAGTGGGGGAAATTGAAAATTTTGAGGATTAGAATTTTGCTGATTTTGCATGAGATGGAACATAGATTGTTGAAAATTATATTGATTAGGGTCCATTTGCCCTTAACAATAATAATTTGAACTAAGAAGATGAAAAATTTGGT